>NW_028227267.1:4237500-4617500 GCF_978045245.1 Mus caroli | reverse complement strand
ACATTCCAGACTCCTCTGTATGATTTATTCTTGAATCATAATAATCATAATACCTGACATAAATAGCTCCAGTGAAGAAAGATTTATTCTGAGCCAGGCGGTGGTGGTTCACGCCTTTAATCCCAGCACTTGGGAGGCAAAGGCAGGCAGATTTCTGAGTTCAAGACCAGCCTGGTCTACAGAGTGAGTTCCAGGACAGCCAGGGCTATACAGAGAAACCCTGTCTCGAAAAACCAAAAAAAAAAAAAAAAAAAAAAAAAGGAAAGATTGATTCTGGCTCATATTTTCCCAGGGATCACTCCATTCTGACAGGGAAAGCGCAAAGTGAGCAAAACAGTTCAGTTCGTGGCAGGAGGCACATGGGAAGGAGGAGACTGTATACATCATGGTAGGCCAAAGACCAGAAGCCAGATCTTCACAGATTTACCCTAGGTTATCTGCTTCTGCAGAGAAATGCCACCTCCTCAAGATTCCACAGCTTCCTGAGAAAATGTTACCAGCTGGGGAGCTGTTGCAGTAGGCAAATTAATTCTACTGAAATCGTCCTGGCAGTGGTGGCCTGTGTTCCTTGCTACTGCCCCAGTGTTCTGGGGTCCTGAATGAAACACACACACACACACACACACACACAAACAACAATAACAAAAAAAACCCTTATATTTTACTATGCCTTAAACAGCTCAATGGCTGGGCCACTCCTGTGGCTAACACCTCCCCTCCAGTACTCCTGAGTTATTACTTACTGAAATCTATATTCCATCTTTGCTGCCCTAGATCCAATGGGGGTAGTGCCCTGGGGCTGTTCTTACATAATTGGTATGCTCTCTCTTCTGCACTTCTCAAGGCTGAACCTTACTCCTTTCCCGGTATGGTGGTTCTAAATCCTTCTTCCTCTTCTTAGTCCCCTTGTCTGAGAATCCTAAAGTCCCACCTCTGTCTCCCTGCCTAGACACTGGCTGCCAACAACTTTATTTACCAATCAAAGCCAACTGGGGGCAGGGACTATCAAAGTCTTACATGCAGATTCTCGTGCAATTTTGGGAAACCAATTAACATAATATAAGTGTTAGACCAAATCCACAACAGGGAGCAAAACATGAGCTTGTGTGGAACATTTTAAGTTTCAATCATAATTAATTTTTTATTTTTCAGAATCCTCAGGAAGCCAGGAAGAATCTGGAGGGCAATACATGGTGTCTCATGCTACCATGTGTTGACTTCGCCATTCCAAAGTTCTACATCTCCTCAGGAGATGAATATTGCTGGGCTGGGCTGGCTCGGGTGTCAGACTTTCTCTTTTCCCTTGCTTCTCCTCCCTCTGTTCTTCACTTGGATACATATCATTCATATTGATCTCAAAACAAAAACTTAATGCTTGCTTTGTATTTAGCTTCATCCTCTCCTCTTTAGCTTCATCCTCTCCTCCGTGATCTGACCTGGTGGCTTTGCGTTTCTCATCTACTTCCTGTGGCACCACACACACACACACACACACTCTCTCCTTTCTGTGTCCACTCATCACTTCATTCTAGCTCTACCCTTTACCCTCTCCTCCCCCTTGGCCTTCATCTTTCCTATTTGTTCCTGTCTCATTCAGTTTGATATACTATAGCAATGACATACACCTTACATAAATTCTTGTAAGAATTATATGCTATTTTGCTCTCTTTGCTTAAGTGAATGGAAGTGATTTGGGTGTTTAGTGTGTCTTTAAGGAAAAACTACTCTAAATTAATTACATGGTTAGTTTTCCTTTGGGGTGTATTTAAAAAAGATTATCCACCTATACTGTATGACTAGTTAGAAATAAATAATTGTAACATGATACAATTATCAGAGTGATTTGGTAAACACAGGTGACATCTAGGGGAATAGTGTCCTTGGTTGTTTAACTGTTTTGAGTGTAGACAGGCCCAAGTTAACTGTTCGAGCCACAGAACAAAAATGTCCTACATAGGCAGTTTTGTCTGATTCGTAAACCTGAGTGATTTTCCCTTAGGAATGTCTTTGAAGAAAAGTAAGCACTCTCCTGAGGTCCTCTTCAGAGTGGTGAATTATTTATTTGCTCTCTCTGATCTCAGACGGTATACATAAACGAAGTGCCATTAACCTCAGACTTGCTGCCTTCAAAATAAAATTGTAATCCTGACTTGAATATTGATTGTTGGGTTTTTTTTTTTTTTTGTCATTTTATTCTCTCTCTCTCTCCTCTCCCATCTCTCCTCCCTCCCACCCTGTATATAAACATCAAGAGAAAATTTGTTTCTTTAATTGTCATTTGGTAAAAAGTCTTCACTTCATTTCCGGAAAAAGTAAAATTTAGGAAAATAATTGGTCTTCACGACTGAAATTCTAGCAGGTAAGAACTGTCTTGTCCGAGATGAGGCTCCCGACAGTCGTCTCAGAAAGCATCCTTCACTATGTGCCTGCTTCATTAGACCAGTGAAGGGGAAGGGCGATTGTGAGTCTGGGTCCTTCCTCCCTAAGAGGTATCTGTCCTGTCTGGGTGCAGGGAGGCTTGCCCTGGCTGCCTGCAGCACACCAGCAAGGTGTGATGGAAGGGTTAGAATTTCCCTGGCATTAGGTGTCAGGTTCATCTCTGCTCCTACGGGGTTGCAGCAGGCATCTAAGATAAAATCTTTAAGATCTTTCTGGCATAGTGGGGGAGGAGGGGTGGATTTGTAAGGGTGGGACAGGGAAGAGAAGAGGGAGGGGAACTGTGATCAGGATGTAAAGTGAATAAAAATTATTATTTTTAAAAAGAAGAAAAAAATCCTTCTTGCGTGACTAGTGACTAAAACTTGCACCCAAAAGTAAGTTTCCTCTTTTTACTTCAAACCGCAAGGCTGTCTCCTACTTCACCCTGTTACCAGCCAAGCCCAGTGAGGCCTTGGAGAAGGCAGCCCTGCCTGGTGAGCTTTGGGTAGCACGATGAGGACAAGGGAGAGGAAAAACGACCTGCCAGCCAGAAGCCATGACTTAACTAGTAAGAAGCAAATGTCTATCATGTCCCTTGTTATATATTTTAAGGCCTGCTTATTACGGCTCACATAACTGACTCCTCCTATGTCCTACTGAATTTAGGCTACTACAGAAATTACATGGAAGAGACTGGGAGTTCTAACTCAAGACACTCGGTACCTCAGGCTGGGTGAAAGCCACAGCATTCTTCATGCCCCTTCAGACTCTCCCTCCTGGTCCATTGCCCTTCACTAATCCTCACTATACAGAAGATTGTCCTTTCCTTGGACATTCAAAACTCAAAAGAGAAGTCCACCTAACATTTGAGACATAAAATGACTGCTCTTTAGATAGACAGGTCCTAGAATATCTGGTGACCTTTCTAATACTCCTCCTTACTTTAGTTACTATAAGATTTAATTTGCAGAAAATACCATAGGTCAGAAATGGAGAAGAAAGTACAATGACCCAGATGTATTGACATGCCTTAATGAAATGTATTGCTTACTTTACACATGAATCTGAAACTTTAAAGAATACTAGCAGTAGCCTTAGGAGACTGAAGTCCATTGTGATGCTCTGGCCAGACCAGAGGATAGAGGATGAGGTTGACATGCAGCATGCAGATTTTCTGCCCTGATCCTCCTTCCTCTCCCTAAAAAAACCCCAATGCTGCTGAGCTCCATAAGATAGAGCTTTGAGGTAGACCCTCCTTATCTTTTCCAGATTGCTCACCCTTTGGCAAACCTGATTGCTTCTGGACAGATCTCAGCTCCTAAATCTTCAGACTTTAAGCAGTGTGGGTTTTATCCAGTGTCAGGTGGATGGGATTCAGTCATCTCACTGAAAACACCCCGGTAGAAAGGGTAACAAGAGGACTCATTCAGGACTCTCAGAAGGCTGGCGGCCTCTCTCACCAGCCACCTCCCAAAGGCCCACTTCCTACACTGTCATCTCGAAATCTTGAATTATTTTGACATATGAGTTTGAGAGCCGAGGAAGACATGAAACATTCACACCAGCAAACTAAACATGGCAGGAGCAGGTAGCAGGGAAAGGGTACTTGATGTGCCTGCCCTTCAGAAGCATGGCCTTTTATCATTTCTTCCCTTTGTGTTTTGGGATAGAGTAGCCCATCTGGTGGTTCTCTTCTCTCAGCTTCCTGAGTGCTAAGATTAGAGGTGTACACCAACATGTCTGGCCATTTTCTTCCTTGCTCTTAGGTTCACTTTACTATTCACTATTCACTTTGCTATTTCACATTTGAATGTTTTCATCTTGTCTCTTATTTAAAACTAGCTCCTTGCCCCCTGCTTACCAGGTGTGGTGGCACACACATGTGTGCAGGAGGTAGAGGCGGGAGGCTTACAAGTTGGAGGGCCCTCATGGGCCATATTACAAGAATATGTCTCAAAATAAACAACTAAAGCCCCCACTTACCATTTTGTATGCATTTGTTTTGACTGGGTTTGCAAAAAGTTAGTAGGAATTAATTGCATATAAATCCTCCAAGGATGACCATGAGCACGTAATGAAACTTGCAGCGGTGGTAATTAGGATTCTAGTGTGTTTAAGGTTCTTGACTTGTTCCCATCACTGTGAAGGTGAGGACAGGATGCATTGCCGTAGAGGTCGTGATAGATTGCTTTAAGTATGCTAAGCTTTGAAACTGTCATACAAGGCAGGCATTGTGGTTCACACCTGCAATCTTAGCCCTGAGCAGACATAAGCAGAGGGATCACCACACTTTTGAGGCCAGCCTGGTCTACACGATGACTCCTAGGCTGTCGAGGGCTACATGCAAAGATCCTGTCTCAATGAAACAATATCAATAGATTTAAAAAGTTTCCTTTCAATTTTTTTCATACCTAAATAAGTTTAAAATATAGGGGCTGAAGAGATGGCTTAGTTGGTAAAGTGTTTAGCATGCCTGCATTAGGATCTGCTGCGTCCCAGAATCCATGGACGAAAGCTGAGCATTGTGGTCAAAGTCTACAATCTCAGTGCTGGGAAGGTAGAAATAGGATCCCTGGAGTGTCCTGGCCAGACAGCATAGCTGAATCAGTAATTTCCAGGTTCTGTCCAAAGAAAATAAAGGTGAATAATTAGTCATTGAGGGAATGACATTGGCCTCTAGCTTCCATATGTAAGACACACACACACATGAGAGAGAGAGAGAGAGACAGAGACAGAGACAGAGGCAGAGAGACAGAGAGATAGAGAGAGGTGAAAATTTTCAGTCCAAAAAAAATCTTCACAATTATTTGTACTTAAAAGGCATCATAATCTTTTAATTATGAGATGAGTGTAAATGGCACTTTATTATTTAAAAAAAAAGTAATAAAAAATTCAGGAAACACCTGTGAATTTCCTTTCCTACTTGAGGGGCCGTTACATTTATTTTGTGTGCCAAGCAAATACATATGTATTTTATTTCTCTCCTAAGTTTTTGTTAGTAAAATAGACAAATATGCATGGTATCTCTTGATTTTTATGACACCATTTTTTATATACAACTTGAAGAGAGACATAGCTGACAGCTATGTATGTGGTATTGGGGGTCAAAGCTAGCACCTCATACATGCTAAGCCAATACAGCATATACTCTACCACTGAGCAATAGCTACAGCCAAAGATGAAAACATTTTTATTTTCATTTCCTCTTTTTTTCTCCCTCTCTGTTCAGTGCCGGGATAGAACCCTGGGCCTCGAAACCACTCAGCAGGAGCTGTACCACCCAGCCTCAGTCTCAACACGTTCTACCTGTCTTGGTCATCTCATTTTATTTAGAAGTTCTAGGAACATTCCTGGAATCCAGACTCAGATTTTTCTGCAGAAGTTCCATGGTTTGAACTCTCAGAAGCAGCACTGTGACAAGGAAGGACATTGCTGCTGTGCAGGACAGCCCTTCAGACTGAGGCAGGGCCCAGGCCTCTGGAGTTACTGCAGTCCCCTGGAAATCCTGTGATCTTTATCAAGGTGGCTTTCTCCAACTCCAGACAGTTTCTGGAAAGGATGTGAATTATGAACTATCAGGCAAAGAAGAGTCCATTAATCTGTGAGGAACGTAAAAAAAGTATTAACATTCACTTTGTCACTCAGAAAAAAAAAAGGAGAAATAAACAAAAAAATTACAGAAAAAAACATTGTAATAAGGAAAAGGTACAGAATAAAATGAAAATTAACTAAAAGTAAAACATAGTGGTATGGCGCCATAATCACACCACTCTGGGGACCAACTGGAAGTTAGTCTGTGTAATAAGATCCTGTCTCAAAAAAAATCATTTTTGTTTCTTAATCCTGGGCCACAGTTCATATTGTGTATTCTAATTGAATATGGAGATTAGAGGAGCCAAGGTCACTGCTACCACGATTAACTATGAAAAACACCTGTGAGCAGTGACGCGGAAGCTTCAAAATGCATTACAAATGACTGGAGACTCATTCTTTAAAACTGTTTACAGCAGAGCTCATCCATTCAGCCGAGCAAGCCAAGAGCATAGGGAGGCTGCAAAAAGAATTCAGATGCTGTGAAATCGCTACATTTAACAAATCTGAGTCTTGGCTTATTATTGCATTTCTAAAAGTGAAGAAAAGCTTGTGGGGGTAAGGAGAGAGAGAGAGAGAGAGAGAGAGAGAGAGAGAGAGAGAGAGACAGAGACAGAGAGAGAGAGACAGAGAGACAGAGAGACACAGAAAGAGAGAGATCTTAGTGGTCCTGGCTTTGAAATCCATTCTAAGAATTTTCTGTCATGCCAATAGCCACTGCTGGGTGGCCTAAACTCAAGCCTGCTTTAAGCACAGGGAGAGACATCTTCCTGAGTTTAGGGAAGTGGTCTCTGATGGAGGTAGATACCAGCAGTCTGAAGCTTGCATAGGATACCTAGAAGATACAGGCCAAGACCTGCCATTACTCCCTCTCCATCATGACAATGATAAGTCCTTCTTGCTTGTTTTGACATGGAGATTGGCTTGTATCCTCTGAGGTTACCACATGAATTCTGAGGAACTAGAGGAACCCACTCTGAGTTTAACATGGTGTCTGGAGTAAGGACAGGGAAGAGTGGAAAGTTATTGCTAGCCTCACTAGGTACCCAGGGCTGTGCATGAGAGACCACAGAGACAGTTTCCTCTTGCCAGTCATTTGGACCACAAGACGTGGAAAGGGAGGCAATGGCAAAGTGGAAAGTTTCCCGGTGGATTTCATGCCAAGAGTGTTACTCAGTGCTCACAAAGCTCCATCTGGCATTTACTGCTCAACAAAAGGGGAAGAAAAAGGACCTCTGCCGCTTTTCAGGTCACAATGTTGGCAAGGTATGCAAGGGGAAGCAACATGGGGCAGGTGTGTTTGTGTGTGTGAGAGAGCTCTTGGTTCATTTTTACCACAGGATATCAATTATTTCTACTACTTTAGAGAATGTAAGAATCTAAAGTGTTAAGTTTTTTGTCAAATTTTGTTTACGAACTTCAGCATCTGAGGAAATGACGCTTTAATCGGCTTACTTCCTGAAGGGTTTGTTTTCAAACCCTTGACTCAGCTTACAGCAGTACAGTCAGCAGACAAGCTTTCCTCTCTCCTCCCTCAGAACGCTGGCTGAGTACATAAATAAGGATGCCTTTCTCTCTAGTAATGTGGCTGCAGCTACATTTTTGTTTATACTATTATTGTTGTTATTATTATTATCATATCCATTTTATTAGCCAGGGTATCTCTTGCTTTCTTGTTTATTTCATTAGGAGACCTAGATCACTCTTTGGTCAACTGTTCAACTAATACCTGAAGATTCATTATTGCCAAATTAATTTTCAAATTACCAGCCACTTCTATTGCACTTGAAAATCTACTAAGGACTTGTTAAACTTTGGTAGATCATTCTGCACAGCTAACTGAATGTATCACAATATTTTCTCCCAAGCATTTTCTGCTCATCTGTGCTATTCTACCCAAGGGACTGAAGAGGAAACACAGGCACAAAGCATCCCACCCCCATTCCCCACCCTAGCCCCCACTTTTATGGGGAATGGAAACCCACGTCTTGATATTTGACTTCTAGTCCATCTGAAGATTTGTTCAACTGATAAAGTCTTAGGCTTATTTTATTTGTTTTGCAGAGTAAGTTCTTTTATAGAGAGGGGTGTGACTGGCTCTTATCATGGCTCTGTTCACGATAGGCAAGCTATGGAACATGTCTATCAACCGGTGGACAAAGAAAATGTGCTACATGTACACAATGGACTATTATTCTGCCACAAGGAAGAAGGAAGTGATCAGCTGCTGAAAAATTGATGGAACTGGAGATCATGTCTAGTGTGATATCCCAGGCTCAGAAAGATAATTTTCACATAATTTGTCTCATATGTAAAGTGATTTGTTTTTAAAGGATACAAAAGCAGAAGTGGAGGAAGAGCAGTGGATGAGAAAGCGAGGAACAAGAGAAGACAACAGATGTGTGAATATAATAAACAACGTGTGTGGGAGCTAGGGACAGAAGTGTCAGGAAGGCCACTATTTTGTACAATTTATATGTGCTGAATTAAATATCTAGGCTTTGGTGAAGCATACAAGATGTGAACACATGTAAGCCAAGCAGAAAGTGAATACAGGTGCCCACTCCTAACCAAGAAACTACTTGAAATTGATATACTCCAGCAAGAGAAAAATCAATTTTCTCCAATGGAGTACCACTGGGCATATCAGTCACACTCCAGGGCAAGGCTGGCTGCCCAGGGATAGTTAGGCAACACTAAAGGAACTCAGTTGTATTTTTGGAAATTTTTTTTTTTTGGTCTTATTGGTCTTCTGCCTGTTTGATTTTCATTTTTGTGCTCTTGTGGAGGTTTTTTTTTTCTATTATTTTTATTTTTTATTCTTATTTATTTATTTCTAAGACACAGAGAGAACATAAAGTTGAGTGGGTAGGAGGTAGGGAGTGGGGATGCACTGGGAGAAGTTGGGACAGGAGAAAAACAAGATCAAAATATATTGTATAAAAAAATCTTCAATAAAAATAATTGTAAAATGTCTAGGGGCTAGAAAGTTGTCTCAATGCATATCACAAACATGATAAGCTGAACTCAGATCCATGCAGGCAAAGGTCTGGAGAGATGACTGCTGCCAAATTGAGTGACCTAAGAACTGACTTCTGAAACTTGTTCTCTAACCTCTGTGTGCATGCTGTGGTGCGCGCGTGCACACACACACACACACACACACACACAATCTAAATAAAAGAACTTAAGTCAAGTGCTGAAGAGATGGCTCAGCTTAGGGTGAGATCACTGACTGCTTTTCCAGCAGACTTGGGCTTGATTCCCAGCCCCTACATGGATCTGTACCTCTAGTTCTGATGTTCTTTCTGGGCCGCACAGAAACTGAATGCACCTGGTGCACAGACATTTATGCAAGCCAAACACCCATGCGCATAAACATAAATATATATATTTTTTTCAAGTTAAGGGAAGCATGTCCTTGTTTGTTCCTGTAACCTCATGCTGTGTGGGGCAGAAACAAGAGGACTGCTGGAGTTTGCTGACTGCCAGCCTAGCCCCAGGGTTAGTGACAGACTGTCTCAAATGAATGAGGTAGAGAGTGATAGAGCAGGTACAACAGGTCATCTAGCATACTGCTCTGGCTGCTGTCTATCCCCCCTCCCCCCAGCCCTCACACACACACTAAGTAAGGAATGGTGGCTTGCCCTTGCCATCTCAGCACGTAGAAAGCAGTTGCAGGAGTATTTCTGTGAGTTCCAAAGCTACATAGCATGACTGTATTAAAATGAAAAAGTCAGGCATTTAAAAAGTATAAAATTGGATGTTGGCCATGCACTCAAGGACAACTATTGATTCTTGCTACTCTGATGATCTAGGACAGTGAATGGCACAAGCCTGTTGTTAGACTTATCCTCCCCAAAAGACACAATCATTCTTAGGTCACCCACTCTTTTGAATATTGGAGCACAACTAGTAATCAGATATTACAAGTTACAGAGTTATATGTGTTGCTTTGACACTACTTCTTCCTTCTCACAACATGAACTGCTCCTGGTATCCAGCGCCTACTGCACATCTCCAAACTGAGCTCTGCTTCTGCCTAGACCTGGCCATCTTCCCTTTCCAAGGGAAATTTAAATTTATTTATTTATTTTATGTATATGAGTACACTGTAGCTATACAGATGGTTGTTAGCCATCATGTGGTTGCTGGGAACTGAACTCAGGACCTCTGTTCTCTCCCGCCCCTTCAAAGATTTATTTATGTAAGTACACTGTAGCTGTCTTCAGACACTCCAGAAGAGGGATGTTAGAGATGATCTTGTTACAGATGGTTGTGAGCACCATGTGGTTGCTAGGATTCGAACTCAGGACCTTTGGAAGAGTAGTCATCTCTCCAGGGCCCTTTCTAACTTCTAAGCCTGTGCTCTACCATTGAGCATTCTACTCCTGGGAACTTCCTTTTCTTAGTGGCTACTTAATGTTTTTTCTGTATCCTTTGGTTCTGAATAATTGACAGCTGCACCCAACAATGGCTCCCCATTGCCTCAGCTGTTGAAATTTACTAACAAAACTCAGAAAGTTGTATTCACTGCCCTCTTTGGTACTTGGCTCCACCTTATCCGGCCTTTTTACTTGTTTCTGCAGTAGCCCATGCTCTCTACGCATTTCTCCTGATGCTGTTTCTTTCATCTGCACATTGTCTCCAGTTTTGTTCCTCTCTATACTTGTTTCTCTAGAGGTCTCCACGCTTGTGATTTCTGCCTTAATTCCTTCCTTCCTTTTTCCTAGTACTGGGATTGAACCCAGGACCCTGTACATGCTATGTAACCTTTCTATTATTGAATTATGTCTTCAGCTCTTTGTGTTTTACATTGAGGCAAGGATTCGCTAAGTTGCCCAGGCTATTCTGCACCCCGTTTTCAAAATTTTATTGCTAACTGATGTAGGAACCTAGTCCAGCCTGGGTGGTGCCATCCGTAGGCAGGTAGGTAGGTGGTCCTGGGCTAAATAAGAAAAGCAGCTGAGCAAACCATAGAGAGCAAGCTGGTAAACAATGTTTCTCCACTGGTTCTGCCTCAAAATTCCAGCTTAGGTTTCTAAGCTATTCTCTCAGGGATGAACTGTGATAGGGATGTATAAGCCAAGTAAACCCTTTCTTCCCAAAGTTGGTTTTGTTGTATCATAGCAACAGTGACATAAATCAGAATAGCCACCATGCTCAGCAAAATCTTGCATTTCCTATGGGTGAAGTCAGTTTGAAGATACACACACACACATACTCACACACACACACACACACACACACACACACACACACACACCTCTCAAATGAAATTTAGTAAATGCATAATGTTGTGGAGTATCTATCAGAGAAGACTGTTTGGACATTGACTTCAACCAACAGAAAGTATTCATTAGCCAGATGGTGACTTCTTTGTGTATTCAGAATCCCAGTAAAGGCCTGAGCCTTTCTCAAGGAGAGCTTTGAAGCACAAAAGTATATTCTAAAGGGGAGGGGAGATGAGTAGGGGGTTTCTGAAGGGGTGTCCTGGAAAGGGGAAAATTTGGAATATAAATAAAGAAAATCTCCAATAAAAAAGAAAAGGGGGGGTGCTGGTGAGATGGCTCAGCAGTTAAGAGCACCAACTGCTCTTCCAAAGGTCCCGAGTTCAAATCCCAGCAACCACATGGTGGCTCACAACCATCTGTAACGAGATCTGACTCCCTCTTCCGGAGTGTCTAAAAACAACTACAGTTTACTTACATATAATAAATAAATAAATCTTTAAAAAAATAAGAAAAGCAAAAAAAAATGCTAGGTTGATAAACTTCAGTTAACAAAAACATAACTATATATAACTATAAAAGCAGAACTATAGAAGTGAAAAAGAGGCAAGGTTAATACATTTAGATATTTTTGCAGAACTATTTGCTTTGATGGTTTAGATGTTTGTTTTTGTTTTGGTAGGGGGTGCTGAGTTTTATGGCCTGAATGATATGTCCATGGTTGTTAGAACAGAGAGCAAATATTTTCCACAACAACTTTTCTGGATAATGGAAGTAGAAAACAAAACAATACAAAAGAAAAACAGAACAACAAAAAACCTGAACAAAAAAACCTGAAGGACTTTCAGAAAGTGATAGGTCTAAGAGACAAAAGCCAGTGAGTAGCAGCCTTTACCCAGCAATGCTAAGTTCCCTTGGGACAGTATTAAGTCCATAGGACATTGGCTTGGGCAAACACAGATTGGAATGGGATGAGATTTCTGCCAACTGTTATGAGCAATCTTCAAAGACTTTCCAAACAATCCTTCCTTACAATGAAAGCTCCTAATATTACCGGTTGGTTAGGAGCTAGAGTTTCCTTCTTTGTTTGAAATTCTGGTAGGCCAAGATTTCCCATATTGGCTTATGTAGAAACCTTGTCTGAGGTTGGGGGTACAGCCCAGCTTATCTGATATGTGCATGGCCATGGGAGCCACACCCAACATGGAGTAAGTGCTGTTGGTCTTTCAAAGCTGTGTGGACCTTACAATTGAGAAAGGACTGTGGACTAGATTATCCCTACACTTTAAGTGACATGTATACTCAAGTCTCCTCTCTTCTGTTTTTGTCTGTCTGTCTGTCTGTGTGTCTGTTTGTTTGCTTGTTTGCCATTTTTTGATACAGGCTTTCAGTATGTATCCCAGGCTGACTCAGAACTCAGTATGTAAAATAGGCTGCCCTTGAACTCACAGAGATCTGCCTACCTCTGCCTTAAGTTCTGGAATTAAAGGTGTGCTCCAAGACTCTTGACTCTTCTTTGACAGTTTTAGATCGCAGTGGTTGAACCTAGAACTACCATCCTTGTGGGTAAGTGTTCTATCATTGATTCATACCTCCAACCCCTTAAAACTTAATCTGTAGGCCAAGGGTGGCCTCTAATTTATGATCCTCTTAATTAAACCTACTGAATAATTGGCATTACTGACCTATGCCACCACATCTGGTGGCCGCCTGCCCCTCTTCCTCCTGCTCTTCCTCCTCGTCCTATTCTCCCCTTCCTCCTGCTCCTCCATCTCTTTTTCCACTTTTTTAAATATAGTATTTCCCTATGTAGTGCTTGAAAATCAGCCTCCAATTCATGATTTCCCTACCTCCACATCTTTAATTTTCGTACTATAGGCACACACCTCCATACCCAGCTTCAAGCAATAACTTACACCTTAATGAATGATAACACTGTGTTTTGAGAATTGTACTTCCACAGTAAGACATTTTTTTTCCTTTGATTTCTGGTTCCCTAAATGCCTATTACACCTTCCTGTTTCTTCAAATGGGCCCCAGGACATTAGGTTTCCTTTCATCAGTGCAGGGTTTTTCTCTGAGCTTGTTGCACTGCTTCAGAGACTTCATTGAGGACACTTTCATGAGAGGGTTACTGAAGAAAACGTTGCTCTATGTAAGAAGTGGTATTACTTATGTAAAATGGACAACAGAGATCTATTTAATGCTTCAATTGCCAAAGATGAACCATCTCCTGAAAGTAACTGGATCATAAACCACACCTAGCTATACTTAGGTATGACCAAATTGGACTGTTTTAAAGACAATTGCCTAAATCTAAGCACATGGCATCTTTATGCTGGAACATCTCGGGAGTGGACCAACACACACTTCTTTACTCTCTCTTGTTATTCAAAGCTACATTACAACATTCAAGCTGACCACTGAGAAGTCTAGAGGGTCAATGACTTTGTACTGCCTTTAAATAATCAGAACTACAAAAGAACAATGGGTTCTTAGCCTGAATAGGGTCCTTTATAACTCGCTGTTACTTAAGTGTATGAGTACTTCCAGGCTTCATTTTTAATAAGTGTAGTTACTTCTGTATACATATGTGCAAAAAGAAACTAGAAACAGATACACAGTTGGCAAGAAACCTGCAGAAAGAGGCAAAGCACACCTACAATTTAAGCACTTGGGGAGTGGAGGCTGGAGAATCAAGGCCACCTTGAGATCTTGCCACAAACAACAATAAATCCTAAGATAACTAAAAGGTGACAACTGAAATTATAATTATGTTATTAAGGATGGTGTGGTATTGTGTTTCAAAGCAAAGCATAATAAAGCTTGCAGAACCACAGACAGGTCAAATCAAGTGAATGAAAGAGCGGCCTACCAATCTCATCTTTGGCTTCTAGGTTAGATTTATTGAGGCATTTCCATAAAGTTCATCCACTAGTTATGGTTCTGTATCAGTTACTTGAACATTACTGTGATATGATGTCTGACTGAAACAACTTAAGAGACAAAAGATTGCTTTTGGTGCAGTTTTGGACAGTCAGTTCGTGGTTATTCAGCCTCCAGCTGACTAGCAGGATTCCATGGCTAGAAGGGTGGAGCTGAAACTTTTAAAGACCAGCTACTATCAACCTACTTTTAGTTGCTGGGTCCAACTCCTAAAGGTTCCACAGCCTCCCCAAATAGCACTACCTGCTGGGGAACTGCCATCTATGTAAGGTTTTTTTTTTTTTTAGTGTCTGTCAATGTAGCTCTGGCTGACAAGAAACACAGTGTAGCTGAAGATGTCCTTGAACTCCTTCTAATTGTCCCATATCAGACTCCAGTGTGCCTCAATTAAAGGTCTGTACTACCATGTCTGGATAATTCTTTAAATTTGTAAAGCTTGCATTTTATTTAGTACGAGGTAGGGAATATGGCAGCATGCAGGTACAGAGACAAGACAACTTGAGGGAATCAGTTTCTTCCTTCTACTCTATGGGTTTCAGGAGTCATCGGGCTTCGTAACAAGTAAATTGCACTTCATCATTTGGAGTTCTAAAATATATTTAGCCAATTTCTGTTGATGATGGACATACTCATAGTTGCCAAAAATATTTGTTTATTAAGTTTTTGTTTTTGACAGTGTCTCTAGTGGAGCCCAAGCTGGCCTTAAATTGATAATTGTCTTAGCCTCTTGCTCGATGTGATAATAGGCATGAGCCATCACCTGTAAGTTTGTACCAGGGAAGGGGGTTGGGAGTACAATTTCCTTTGTGTTTTGTGTTAAGTTCCAGACTACTTGCATGTAGAAGACCAATCCTTTAGAGATGAGACTAGGCATTGCGGAGTGGAATCAGGTTTATTGAAGGGCTGGCAATCTGGAGAAAACAGAGAGTCTCAAAGTTCAAAGCCCGATTTTCCAGGAGCTCAGCAGTACAGAGGCTTTACTAGGGAGGGAAAAATAGACGGGAGTAAGAAGGGACAGGATCTCTTATAGGTCATCCAGAATGTGTCATTCCACCACCCCCTTCCTTCCTTTTCGGCTTCTGCAGTTCAGCTGCTGGCTAACGTGTTAACTCAAGTATGTCAGTTCAGGGTATGGGGTTTTGAGCTTAAAAGTCTACCCTGAGAAAGGTTCAGGACTACACTAGGATCCCAAACACCCAGTGTAGTCATTGGGCAGCTAACAAAGACTTTCAATTGGTTTAAAATCCCAAGTGGTCTTCTCCGGTGGATTATCCACAATAAAAATGAATGAAGAGACACCAGACTTTCCTCCTGCTTTAACTATCTTGTGGGTACAGGTGAGGAGTCATTTTTTTTTAATGAATATCAAATTGTAAATGTGTTTCTGCAACATAGTCCATCTCCTGTGGTTCATTCCACTAGTGTTCTTCTTTTCAATATGTATTTAGTGCATAGCATTGTGATACTCCTGCACTCTGGGATTATGGGCATATGCTATCACACTGTCAACTTTTCCTATGTTTCATCTGTTTTTGTTTGTTTGTTTGCTTGTGTGTTTTGAGTCAGAGTTTCAGCTATGTAACCTTGGCTGGCACAAATCTCTATGTAGACGAAGCTATATTTGAGCAATCTTCTTGCTTCTCTTCAGAGTGCTAGAACTAAAGGTACCACACTAGGCTCTTTTCCCATGTTTTTCTAAAACATACATATTTGCTTTTACAAAATTAGAGTGAGTAAGGTCGATAGAGGTTCTCTGCTCTTTGAATCTGAAGAATAATTTCACACTTAATAGTTTAATTACTTAGGTGATGTTCTCTTTGGAGTTTAGAATGCCATGCCTCAGGGAGGGGACTTCAGCCTCACCTTAAGGATTAGTTAGCAGAAGGGCACAGGGAAGGAAGAGTCAAAGTTTCTTCCTCAGGAGTCTGAGATCCACAGTCCTTCCTTTGTGCTCACCTCTCCCCAGTGTGTCTTCCAGTAGGATAACAGTGTGCATGATCTGTTCTTAAACTGTTGCATTTAACCAACCATTATTGCAAGTCTGTAAGGAAACTGCATTTATTCCCAAAAGAGCTTCTGAACGTTGTTAAGGGGAGATGATTCACCTAAAGTCATAACTAGGAGCCCAGAGAGAATCAGTTCCAAGCGTTCCCAGCCACAGTTGGCAGCTTTATCACTGATATTACTGCTATTTCTGTCTGAGACCAGGCTGTGCCTTGTCTGAAGTTACTTTATTTTGTTCAAAAGTATTCTTTCAGCCTGTGCCTAGCTCTGAGAGACTCCCTTTAACAACCAGCTTTGAGCCTCATTTTCAGTATGAGAATGATGTCACATTTAGGTAGCCACGTAAGCAGTACCACACAGATGGGGTAGATTGATAGATGACTTATTTCTGGGACTTACTTATTTCTCAACTCCAGTTTATTTGAGGTGAATTGGGTGAGGGGCACGTAGGTGTATTAAAGTATTTTCAAGAAATCAGGGCAGAGAGTTTACTGGGCACACCAGACCAAGAAAGGGGCACAACTCCCTCACCTGAATCCCGTAAAGAGATGAATACCTAGTACTGCAATGGTGATCCCTCCCTTCCCCTACCTCACCCCCTCTGACTTTTATCTGACCACCCAGTGTGGATTAAGAAGCTACAGACAAAGAACTTCACTGTCCTAAAAGTGTCAGCTTGGCTTGTATCCCACTGTTCATGAGGCCTACTTGAATTGCCATCTACAGGTTCTCCTTTTGTCTTTAGGCCCCATTATCCTTCTACTCTTCTGATTGTTTGTCTGCGTCCAGTTCTGGCTTTTTTCTTCTGCATGTGGACTCCACTCTAGTGCAATTCTGGCCCTGTAGTCTGACTCTATAGACTACCATCAAAGCCGTTTCTTTAGTTAGGGTTGGCTTTTCTTTGATACTGAGAATCTTGTGTCTCTATCAGTTCCCCAACTTCCACCTCTCAGGCTTCTCAGAACATACTAGCAACTTAACAGCACACCTGAAAGCTCTACAATAACAACGACAAAGAGATCACACCCAAAAGAATTAAATGGCAAGAAATAATCAAACTCAGCACTGAAATCAATAAATAGATACAAACAAACAAACAACAAACCCCAAGGAATTAATGATACAAAGTGTTGGTTCTTTGAGAAATTCAATAAGATTAAAAGGCTCTTATTGAAATTAACTTAAAAAGCAGTAAGAAAATATCCAAATTAATAAAATTAGAAATAAAAAGGGGACAGAACAACAGGTACCAAGGAAAGCTGAAGAATCATAAGGATATACTTTAAAAACCTATACTCCACTAATTGGAAAAATTTTTAAAAAAGGACTAATTTTCATGATACATACCACTTACCAAAGTTAAATCAAGATCAACTAAGTAATTTGAATAGACTTACAATTCCCAGTAAAACAGAAGCAGTCATTAAAAGATGGGAGGAGGGGAGGGAGGAGAAAGAAAAGAAAAAGAACAAAGCCTGGGGCTAGGCTAGAAGATTTTATTGCAGAATTCTACTAGAATTTCAAAAAAGAGTTAATGCCAATACTCCTTAAATTATTTCCCAAAATAAAAACAAAAGGAACATTATCCAATTCATGTTATGATGTCACAGATACTCTGATATTCAAACCACATAAAGACCCAACAAAGAAAGAGAATTACAGACAAATTACTCTTATGAGCATAGAAGCAAAAATACTTGCAAAAATAAATTCAAGAACCCATCAAAAATATCATCCATATGATCAATGTAATCCAATAAACAAACTGAAAGACAAAACCACATGATCATCTCATTAGATGCAGAAAAGTCTTTGACAAAATTTAACATCACTTCATGATAAAGGTCCTGAAGAGATTAGGGATGCAAGGGATGTGGAAAGAAACTCAAAGCAAAACCATTAAAGTCTGGAACAGGACGAGGATGTCCACTCTATCCATACCCATTCATTATAGTACATTATAGTACTTGAAATCTCAGCTAGAGCAGTAAGACAACTGGAGATAAAGGCGACACAAGTAGGAAGGGAAGTCACAGTTCTTAGTTTCTATATGATAAGATAGCATACATAAATGACCTAAGAATTCCAGCAGGAAACTCCTACAGCTGATAAACACGTTCAGCAAAGTAGCTGGATACAAAGTTAGCTTAAAAAAAAAAAAAAAAAAAAAAAAAAAAAGAGTAGCCCTCCTTTGTACAAATGACAAACAGACTGAGAAAGAAATCAGCGAAACACCACCTTTCCCAATAGCCTCAAATAATGTAAAATATCTTCGGGTGAATCTAATCAAGCAAGTGAACGACTTGTAGGATAAAAATGTCAAGTCACTGAAGAAGATATCAGAAGATAGAAAGATCTCCCGTGCTTATACATCAGTAGGATTAACACAGTAAAAACGTCCATCCTACTAAAAGTAATAAAAAATAATTCAATGCAATCTCAAAATTCCAACACAATTCTTCACAGATCTTAAAAGAATTTTTCTCAGCTGTGTATGTAAACACAAAAATTCCAAGAGAGTTAAAACAATCCTGAATAATACAAGAACTGCAGGAGGTATTTCCATTCCCAATTTCTAGTTCTACTGCAAAGGTATAGTAATAAAACCAGCATGGTATTTGCCAAAAACCAGACACGGTGATCCATGGAATTGAAGAGCCAGCCAGAAAGTCACAAACCCAGGTACACCTAATTTTTGATAAAGAGGCCAAAAATACACATTGGAAGACAGCACTTTCTTTCTTTCTTTCTTTCTTTCTTTCTTTCTTTCTTTCTTTCTTTCTTTCTTTCTTTCTTTCTTTCTTCCTTCCTTCCTTCCTTCCTTCCTTCCTTCCTTCCTTTTTTTTTTTTTTTTTTTGGTTTTTCAAGACAGGGTTTCTTCTGTGTAACCCTGGCTGTCCTGGAACTCACTCTGTAGACCAGGCTGGCCTCGAACTCAGAAATCCGCCTGCCTCTTCCTCCCAAGTGCTGGGATTAAAGGCATGCACCACCACGCCGGGCAAGGAAGACAGCATTTTCAACAATGATGCTGGAGAAACTGAATGTTTGCAGGTAGAAGAATCCAAGTAGATCCCTATTTGTCTCCCTGGAGGGGAAAAAATCAACTTCAAATGGACCCAAGACCTCAGCATAAAACGTGACACACTGAAACTGAAAGAAGAGGAAGTGGGGAACAGCCTTGAATGAATTGGTACAGGAAAAACCTTTCTGAACAGAACACCAATAGCACAGACACTAAGATCAACAACTAAAGGGGACCTCATGAACCTGAAATGCTTCTGCATGGCTAAGGACATTGTCATTTGGACAAATCGGCAGTCTATAGAATGGGAAAAGATTTTTACCAACTACACATCCAGTTGAGGGCTAGTATCCAAAATATATAAAGAACTAAAAAGCAAAATATCAAGAAAATAATACAATTTTAAAAAGGGGTACAGAGCCGGGCAGTGGTGGCACACACCTTTAATCTCAGCATTTGGGAGTCAGAAGCAGGTGGATTTCTGAGTTGAAGGCCAGCCTGGTCTACATAGTGAGTTCCAGGACAGCCAAAACCAAACCAAATAAAATAAAATAAAATTAAAAAAAATGGGGGGGGGTACATATCTAAACAGAATTTTCAATAGAGGAAACACAAATGCCTGAGAAATCCTTAAAGAAATGATCAACATTTTTAGCCATCAGAGAGATGCAAATCAAAACTACTTTGAGATTTTATCTTATACTTGTCAGAATGGGTAAGATCATCAAAACAAGCAAAGGCTCATGCTGGCAAGGATGTAGAGTAAGAGAACCACTCACCCACTCCTGGGAGGAGTGCAAACTTGTACAGCCACTGT
Source organism: Mus caroli (assembly GCF_978045245.1). Classification (NCBI taxonomy): domain Eukaryota; kingdom Metazoa; phylum Chordata; class Mammalia; order Rodentia; family Muridae; genus Mus; species Mus caroli. The sequence continues at coordinate 4,597,471 of NW_028227267.1, read as the reverse complement.
GCAAATCAGCATGGCAGCTCCTCAGGACGATGGGAGTCAATCTACCTCAAGATCTAGCTCTACTACTCTTTGGCATATATCCAAAGGACACTTCATTCTACCACAGGAACACTTGTTCATCCATGAAATTGCCAAATAGTGGGGAAACAGAACCCCTACTGGTTGTCTCTTGTCACCAAAAGAGCTTCCAGTACCAAGATTAGTTTACAAGCTAATTGAGCTGTTGGCCAAAGAGCTCCCATCAAAAATTTCACACAACCCAGGCTGTTGCCAAGACAACAGATTTCTCTTCACAAACTGAAAGTCAGGCCCCATTGCTGAAGACAACACCAATATAACTCATTGAACATGGAGAAGTTGGGTTGCAGCCTACATAGAACCTTCATCCCAACGTTCTAGGGTCTTTGGTTACAGGAAGGTACTGGGCAGGCTATCAAAACAGAAACTTAAAACAACAAGCCAGCCACAAACCCTTTGATCTACAATGATGTGCCTAAAAGATATGTTAGTGAAATGGCAGCACAGAGTTTGTGAGAGTAACCAACCAAGTAACTTAAGGGACACTCTGCAAGATGGAATTCATACCTAACACTGCTTGGGTGATCAAGAGCCAGAGACTACATTGCTCAGGGACCTATGATCCCTACGGTGCCTATGAGAGAGGGAGAGAGAAAGAGAGAGAGGGAGAGAGAGAGAGAGAGAGAGAGAGAGAGAGAGAGAGAGAGAGAGAGAGAGAGAGAGAGACCTTGTAACACATAGCTCTAAATGGAATTTCTCCATCAAATGTCTCTTCTTGGGGCTGAGAAAGAGTCTAAGAGCCAGAGGTGATGGAGGATACCAAGAAAACAAGGCTCTCTAAATCAATATGACCAAAGCTCGTATGAATTCAGAGAATGAAGCAGCATTGTAAGATTCCTTAGTGTGCAATAGAGTGGGTCTATGATTCTTGTGCCTTCTTTTGAGTTCTTTTCTTTCTGTTTTCTTTCTATCCTGTCCAACTTTGATGTTATATATTTTGCTATAAGAGAGTTGAGAAAAAATTCTTTGTGTATGTGCGTGTATGCTTGTTCCTTATGTCTGTGGGAACATGTATGTGGAGATATATGTGCATATAATGTATGCAAGCAGAGGTATAAAGCTGAGGTTGGTGTCTTTCTCAATCACTCTCCACATTTATTTGTTGAGCCTGGGTTGCTCAGTTGGACCCAGAATATGTGATGGACAAGTCTAGGAAGCTGGCTTGTTTGGGAGATCATTGTTCTCTGATGTCCAAGTACTAGGATTACAAGTAACTAGAACACCTGCCTGTCTCTCATGTAAGTTATAGGCATCTGAACTTGGTTCTCATGCTTGCTGGGCAACTACTTTATCCAGGAAGTCAGACCCCTTCTTCAATATAAAGTGTATTCATAGGCTGGGGGATATTGCTCAGTAGTTCAATACTTGTCTGGTCAGAGTGAGGCCTTAGTTTAAATTCCTAGTACAGAAAAAACAAAACAACATCAACAAATTCATTGATCAATCAATTATTCCCTTTCATTTTCTTTTCACTTCTCTTCCTTTACTGACATCTTTTAAAATTATAGTGAGGTATTAGAATGGCACAGAAGAAATCTACGTAGTAGAACCCTGAGTTACTTATTTCTATAAGTCTCCACTTCTTTTATCTGTAAAATGGGAACATAACACTATTCTACTCTATTTGGTGTGGTTATATAGAATAATATAATCTGAGTAATTTATAAAGAAAAAAATTTCTCACAGCTCTGAAGATGGTGGGAGGACTGCATTTCATGAGAGAAACTTCTTCCTGTCAACCTGAATCTGAGAGCAGAAGGTCTGATTTGTGAGAGAGCAAGGGGCACCTTTACAGTCCCAGACCCGTGGTTTATAATGTGCTCATGAACTCCGAAAAGGCCTTGTGTCCTAAATAGCCTATTTCTCAACACCATTGCATTGGGGATTAAGTTTCCAATGCAGTTTTTTTTAGGGGACACAGTCAAATCACACACAAATATACTTTATAGTATTGTGTGGATTAAAGAGGGGACATATTTGCAAAATGTCACTGTAATTCTAGATCTTTTCAAATGGTAGCTGTTATTAATGGAAGCACACCTGTTCTTGGACAGTCGTGTGCGAGCCTGCCCTGTACCTCTCTGGGAAATTTAGAACAAACCAGGGAGGGGTCTGGGACCCAAAGCAGTACCCACTACACTTTGCTATTTATTGGTAATGGGCTAGGGATGAGTCTTGACCTGATGATAAGTATTTCCTTCCATAGTCGAATTTAGATTTTCTCAGCTCAACCTTTTATTGTCTTTTTTTTTTTTTTTTTTTTTTTCCTTGAGACAGGGTTTCTCTGTGTAACCCTGGCTGTTCTGGGAAATCACTCTGTAGACCAGGCTGGCCTAGAACTCAGAAATCTTCCTGTCTCTGCCTCCCAAGTGCTGGGATTAAAGGCGTGCACCACCACTGCCGGGCTCTTTTATTGTCTTTATCAATATCCTGTTAACAATAGTGATAAGCACACCACAAGTGACACACCTTCACAAAGGGACAGAAATGTATTTAATCCTTCAATGTCCATTTGTGATGGAGACCATCACGTACACACTCAGGTAGATATTAGACAAGCACTCTACCTATAGGGTCGACCCAAGAGTGGGATGGGTTGTGGCACTAGGCCAGTGCAGGGAGTACAAGTTGCTAAATGTATCCCCTCTTTTACAGGGTCCACGATAGAGTTACCACTAGGAGAGAAACTTGCAGAGGCAGAGAATGAATTTGGCGTCGTCCTGTTTCTTTCCTGTTTGTAAAACACGTGGTGAGGAGCTGAATGGGGTGATGACCCCATTCCACTTCGAAAGTCTGTAGAACTTCCGATTCAAAAAACCGAGTTCCACTCTCAGTCTCGGTCAATTAAGTCTTTACAAAGAGGGGCGGGGCCTCCGGGAAACTGACCTGGGGGGCGGGGGCGACAGACCCTTCTGAGATGCTGATTGGCTGATACGAATGTCTGTCTGCTTTTGCCTCCGCCCTACCTCCAAGCCCCTTAGCCACTGGAGGCGGTCGTTCGACGCCGGTCCTGGTGCCAAACAGGCAGGGGGCGTGCTCCGGGGGGGGCGTGCCGGAGCGCGCCCCGCCCCCGCCCCCAGCCCCGCCCCCGCCCCGCCCCCGCCCGGGCGCCGCTGCCTCCTCCGCGCCGCGTCCTCTGCCGGTCTCAGTCCTCGCGGCACGCCGTTGCCTCTTTCTCCGGGAGAACGTCCCGCGCTCGCAGCGGTCGCCGCACTCCGGGGCCAGCTCTCGGCGGCCAGCGCTCCGCACAGCGTCTCCCTCCGCGTGCCCGTCTCTGCTGCGGTCGCGGCCTCTCAGAGCTCCGGGGCGGGCCATGGAGGCAGACGGGGCTGGCGAGCAGATGAGACCGCTACTCACGCGGGTAAGGAGCGGGGAGGCCGAGGCCCGCAGACAAAGACGGCGTCGCGGCTGGGCTGCCGGCGGCCTGCGCGCCGCCGTCGCCTTTGTGTGGCGGGGGTCGCAGGGGACGGCCGGCTTCGAGCCCTCGGGGACGCCTCTCCCGAGGACGCGTGTGTCCGCCGCCGCAGTGCCCGGCTCTCAGACGCGCGGCGCCGGGAGCCGTGTTCTCCTGCCGCGTGGACGCTGCCGTCCTTCAGCCCAGGCTGCTGTTCCTGCCGCCGCCGCCGCCGCCGCCTTCAGCCTGTGGCCGGAGTCGGGACCGGCCGTCGGGGCCGGCGCTCTGTGGCGTATTGGGTCGCAGGCCCAGGAGAAGGACCGTGAGTGCAGTGTCCTCCTCCGGGCTCCATAGAAAGAGAATGGACCGAGAGAGACCCCAGTGCTCTGCGCTGCGCGTCCCCAGTCCAGCCGATCCCGCTTTCCCAGTGCAAGCAGCCTGAGTAAGGGCGGACTTGGGACGCGCGGAAACGGGACTCTCATTTAGACGGGGGAGGGGGCGGGGGGCACACCAGTGGCCCGTTCTCTAGAAACAGGAACATGTATGTGCCCTACATAAGAAACTGCCTTCTTCTTTCAAAGTCTCTGACTCAAAGGATGTGGTGGTACTAATTTTCCTCCTTCCAATTTTTACTCTGACCAGTGAAATGGGAGGGAAGGTTGCAGGGATGAATTTTCCAGTCTTTTCAAAACAAGGAAAGGGACATTTTGCCTTTTTTTTTTTTTTTTTTTGGTAGAATTTTCCTTAAGGTTCCCTCGTTACTTTAAAGGTTATTGTGGAAGCCGTGGGTGGTGATCATTCATTACTTCACAGTATTCAATATAAGCTCTTTAAATATAAAGGAAAACTTGGGTCTTAAGACTGTGAAGTTCTGTAGTGGTTATGGGTTTGATGGGTCACAGTGATGAAGTACTGGGAACTCCTAAGGATTCTTTTTATGGCCTTTGAATGAACCTTCAGGACCTTCTCCAAAACTATCTGTCAAATACACTGTTGCTTGTTCTTAACCTTATTTGCACATTTTCAGCTGAACAGTAAACAGTATCAGTTTTCATAAACCTGGGTAAAAATGATATATTCTCTAACACAGTCTATTTAGGCAGAAGTCGTCATACAGAATAAGGCCATTGCCATTCATCCATCCATCCATCCATGCATGCATTCTGTGCAGTAGCTTATTGAGAATTTATTCTGTAGTGTCCAGAGTAGAAGCAGTTTTTCCCTATAGAAGCTTCATTCAGAGGGGTGTGGGTGTGTGTCTACAATAAGGGACAGGATAGGGGACAAACAGGTGGCAAGGAACTCTCATTTCTGATATTAGTACCATGATAGGAGAGTATCTAAGAGTATCTATCCTAAGTCTTTGGGAGGATAAAACTTGGCAATAATAAACTTACAGAAATTAATAATAGAAATAAGGGGCTGGAGAGATGGCTCAGTTGTTAAGAGCATTGGCTGCTCTTTCATAGGACCCAGGTTCATTTCCCAGCACCCACTTGTCAGCTTACAGCTGTTTGTAATTCCTCTTCCAGGGGAGCTACACCCTCATACAGACATACATGCAAGCCAAACAGCAATACAAAATAAATTATAATAGAGAAATAAAATTGCTTCTAGTCTGGAAGCAGCAGTGACAATAGGTTAAAATAGTGGGGGGTGTTCTGCTTTTTGGAAGGTGGAACATGCTCACTTTACTTTGGTAAGTGAAAACATAAAAATGAGATACTGTGATGTTTGTCAATTATAACTTTCTTTCTTTCTTTTTTTTTTTTTTTTTTTGAGACAGGGACCCACATCCTCCCTAAGCAGGCCTCAACCTTGCTACAATCCTTCTGTTTTAGCCACACTAGTGCTTGCATTATAGGCATGAGCCACTATGTCTAACCCTCAGTTACAACTTTTACTTCACAATAGACTGGCCTAACCAAGAGTTGACTAAAATTCATATTTATATACCACCTTAAGTTTATAATTATGCAAAAATATTTGAGTAGCCGTTACGTTGGAGGCCACTTATATTACTTTGTAGATGGAGCCCATCTCTCTCATAATTTAGTATTATGATTTCTCACTGACCATAGCATTGGAAGGCAAACTTGACCTTGCATTATCTTTTGTTTTGAGGGATTGAACTGGGTGAGGGGGAGGCTTATCTATGCTAGGCTTGTGCCATATGTCTGGCTGCAACATTTGTTTTGCATTAATAAAAATGTCACCATTGTAGGTTTGATTTGGAATTTATCAAAGTCTTATTTTTGTAATGTTGGATAAGTCGTTGTTAGTCGTGTTTTCTAAGGAGCTTTCTTTTCAGCATTTTGAGAATGTCCCATGAAAAGGTTGCTTCTCTGATTTCTTTCATTTTTTAGGCTTTCTTTTTCTCTTTTTCTTTCTTTCTTTCTTTCTTTCTTTCTTTCTTTCTTTCTTTCTTTCTTTCTTTCTCTCTCTCTCTCTCTCTCTCTCTCTCTCTCTCTCTCTCTCTCTCTCTTTCTTTCTTTCTTTCTTTCTTTCTTCTCTCTCTCTCTCTCTTTTTCTAAGGGAAGGTTTCCCTGTGTGTTTGAGGCTGATTTTGAATTCACCACATAACACAGACTGGCATCAAAGTTGTATCAACTTCCTGCTACCACTTCAAATGCTGGAATTATAGGCATGTTTCACTTTACCCAGCTTCACCTTGTAGATACTAAGTATCTCATGAATACTGGGTACTGGAAAATAGTCATACCAGGTAGATGGAGCCCTGCTTTCAGAGGGTTTATTTCGGCATGTTGAGAGTGAACATTTACATTCAATTTGTGGATGCCAGTTAAAATATTTCATGATTCTGTTACAAATATTTCTTTGAAAAAAAAAAGTAGGTAGTAGGCTAGAAGGAATAAGATTCAAATAATCTAGTTTTTGTGAGTCTGTTAATATCCTCTTTTGGGGAACTGTGAGTTGCTTTCACTACTGACAGCTTTTACATATATGGCATCCCAGGCATATTACCAGAACTTCTGTTTCCTTTTTGGCTTATTCTTGGTAATTTGAGGCTATACTCCATGGATTTGTAACAGTTAAGGGAGAGGCAGTACGCCTGTCACTTGTTCATGTAAACCTAGTCTTAGATTGGAGGACAGTTGTGTCTGATAGTGAGACTTGGCGATGGCTGGTTTAAGAACATAGGTTTTCTGTTGACCAGGCATGCTCTTATACTCAACTCTCATTAGTTGAATAGGTTAAATTGAAAGCCAGGGTACCCTGTCACTGGAGGAACCTAGTATAACATTTTAGTGGCATGTGGTGTGCTAGCCAACATATATTTAAACTTTGGTAGCTACTTGTCAACATCCTGTATTGGGTTGTTTTTCTTCCTCTTTCTTTCTTACTCTATCTTACCACAAATAAGATCTTAAACTGGATAGGATTTACAGCTACAGAAAGGGCTGTTTATGTTAAGGCTTGTTTATAAGGTTATATAAGGTTAATGCAATTGGTTAGTTATAGATAGATACACATAGTTTGAGCATTCTTTTTGTTACACATGCTTGTACACTTTGTGTGTGTGTGTGTGTGTGTGAGAGAGAGAGAGAGAGAGAGAGAGAGAGAGAGAGAGAACACAAAAGCATAAGAACATGCAGAACATTCAGGTCAGTTGTTTCTGACTTGCCACCTTTGTGACACGACTTTCATACAGCTAGGGTAGTAATAGACATGTACTGTTTACCCTCCTATACTTTTATTCTTTTCTGTATTCAGTAATTTTTAGTTTTGTAGTATCATTATTACAACATTTTCATTAGCAATAACATTTGGACTTGCTTTCTTTACCTGAGAGCATCACATATTTTGTTGAGATTTAGCCATTTGGAAAAGTTTAGATTGTTTCTGTTTTTTGATGATGCTAAACCATCAAGAGGGTCTGTGATTGACATTGTGATACAGGCTGTAGCAGTGCTGAGGGCTGAATGACTAGAGAAATGCTAATTTGGGCTATGACTGATATTATAAGAGTAGATTTAGAAATTATGTGGTTATGATACAGATTTGCATTTTATCTGGAACTGATACTATTTGAATTTTAATGTGTTTAATGTGTTTTTTTTCCTTCACAGTGTAGAAGTGAAGAGTTACAGCATATTTTGACAAAATGCATTACTGTTTTAAATACTTAATTCTTTCTTGTGCAGAGACTGTTATGTGTAGTAGTGCCATTTGCTTCTGACTCTGTTCACATCTTTGTGGAGACCTTCCTCTGCCTGTGGACTCTAAGATCATATTACTTATTTTCTGTCAGATTGCCCAGTCTCAGAAGCTGTTGATTATATATCATTTCTGATGAGAAATCTAAGACTGTACCCTTGACAGTACACTTACTTTCAAGGTGGGAGGTGATTTTTAAATTACACGATACTTGTTTGATAACGAAGGAGTATAGAATGGTTTCTACAGAGTGAGTAAAAGGAAGGCTGATAGAAACGTTTTTCTTACAGCTATTTATAACGTATAATTAATAACTTGGTGTCCATGTGCTTCTTATACTTTTATATACACAATTATTTCCTACTTTAGTATTTATTTAAAAATTCGTTTTGAGACAAGTGTTACTATACAGTTTAGGATTGCTTGGTACTCACTCCTCAGCACAGGCTAGCCTTGAAATTTTAGTTACCTTCCTCTGTCTGCCTCCAGAGTGCTGGAGTTACACACGTCTGTGTCAGTTTATTAGCTTACTGGTATTCTTTATTTTGGGGAAATACACAGAATTTCTTTTAGTTTAAAAATCAGTGTCTTTAACAAGAAAATGAATCAAATTTATGTAGTGTTTTTCTTTCTTTGAGTCTTCCTGTATAATTACAGATGCTTTTGATAAGAGTTTTCTAGGAAGAATATTTCTTAGTTTAAAGATAGAGTTCTTTGTGTGTGTGTAGTTTTTTTTTTTTTAAGTTTTAAATTTTACTTATTTTTATGTTTTTTGTTTTTCAAGACAGGGTTTCTCTGTGTAGCATTGACTGTCCTGGAACTCACTCTGTAGACTGGCCTTGAACTCACAGATCCTCCTGCCTCTGCCTCCCAAGTGCTGGGATTAAAGGCATATGCCACCACTGCCCGGCTAAAGATAGGGTCGTAAGGATCTTACTATGTAGGCCTATTTGGTCTGTATAGATCAGGCTGTCCTTGAACTCAAGCAAGTCCTCTGCCTCCTGATTAAAGTCATGAGCCACAATACCGAGTTGAAACAAATTATTGATGTACAACAATTTTACACTTTGCCACGAAAATATCTTTCAAATTTTACTACTCTTTTGGTACCGTTGGCTAGAGTTCGAGCAGAGGGGAGAACAGGGACGTGAGGGAAGGCAAATGTCAGTATACTATATAGAGCTTATGAATGCCTATAGACATCTTTAGGGCAAATGTGGCAAAGTGTAAGTGGAGCTGGAGGGTTGGGTTTCAGCAATCTTCACTGACCTTGTGGATATAATTCTGAGGTCATGCTTGAAGTTTCCTGGGTTTTCCCCTTCCCTTTCCTCCTTCCCCTTCCCCTCTCTTCTCCTTCCTTCCCCTTCCCCTCTCTTCTCCTTCCTTCCCCTCCCCCTCCCTTCCCCTCCCCTCTCTTCCCCTTCCTTCTCCTCCCCATTCCTTCCCCTCCCCTCTCTTCCCCTTCCTTCCCCTCCCCCTCCATTCCCCTCCCTTCCCTTTTCTTCCCTTACCCTCCCCTCCCCTTCCCTCCCCAACATCCTCCCCCCCCCCTTTTTTTTGAGACAGGATCTTGCTATGTGTTCTGGGTCTATCTGGAGAACAGACTGGCCTTGAACTTCATTAAACTCGCCCCTCTAGAGTGCATGGTGCTGCTTTGAAGTACATTTAAAATGGAATTTCTTTCTCCTTGTTGTTTACTTTTCTCCACTTACATTGGAATTCCCCCCCTTTTTTTCCCCTAGCAGCAACTCTTAGGAAATGTAAACGTCCTTGCTCTCTGCAAACTCCTAGAAGTTGCGTCCTGTGCCATGCTTGTGTTGGAGCTTCCTGGGAAGCTGATGCAGGGAGGTTGCTTTAATCCACAAGTCCACAGTTAGTCCAAAAAAAAAAATCTTGATTTTTTTATTGTATGAAGTGAATTTAAAGACGAAATTTTTGTTTTGTGAGAATGTGATTTATTTATTTAAAAAAGATGCCTGTATGAAAATTAACCACCCTAACAGTTTCCAAAGCTGTTTTCTTAATTACTAATTGTGAAAGGTGATTCTTGTGAGTCAGTTCATTTGTTTTGACTCAGAACCTCAGTGAACTTTTTGATGTTTTTTCACTAGTGTTAAATGAAAAGAATTCTGGATTCTGTCCTAGTATACAAAATATTAATGGTACCTCCTAATACAGCACTGTATTTAAAACTGATTTAAAAATAGAGGTATGTATGGTGTTGCACCTGGGGACTTATGAATCACTCCCAAACAGTTGTTTGTTTGTTTGTTTTTTCTGGGAGAGATACAAATAGCTTTACATTGAAATCTCAAAGGAATTCAGAAGACAGCTAAAGGGGGTTACTTCCATAATATTTTTCCTGTTTGTTTTGTTTGTATCTTCCTATGTAGCCCAGGCTTGTCTGGAAGTCACAACAATTGGTCTGTTTAAAGAACATGTCCTAAAAGTTAACATAGTTTAGCTCCGTATCGTTAAAGTTTGCTTATATTTTGCTTAAATAGAAAATTTTGCATCCACCCTATAACATTCACTTGGAATTTATTTCTCAGACTGTGAAGTCTAGAGGAGATTCTGTCAAAAACTATTTGTAGCCCAATAAAATTGAGAAAAAAAACCATACTTTTTAGAAATTCATAACTTATAACAACATATTAAAGGCTCTTGAGAAACCTTGTAACAGATAAATATATTAAACTTGGATGAGATAATGCAGCCACGTGCAGTTTTTTTTTTAATTTATTATGTACAGTGTTCTGCCTGCATATATGCCTATATACCAGAAGGGGGTGCCAGATCTCATTACAGATGGTTGTGAGCCACCATGTGATGGCTGGGAATTGAACACAGGACTTCTGGAAGAGCAGTCAGTGCTCTCGACCTCTGAGCCATCTCTCCAGCCCCACATGTAGTGGTTCTTAGAAGAAAGCCTGAGCACCAGGTCACTAATTAATAGATGCCATAGATTTTGAAAAAGCAAATCTTATGACACCAACCATGTAAACCTGTGTAAGATAGACCTCTCCGTTTTAGTTACTGTACAGAAGAGATAGACCTCTCCGTTTTAGTTACTGAATGGGCTGCATAGCAAGTCTCTGTTTCCAGACAGTGCAGAGACAAATGCTAGTTGACTTTACAGTGTGTGGATTATGTGCTCGGGTTTTATAGCCATTTTCACGGGTTGCCGCAGTCTCCGACCTGCAGAGACACCAAGGCGGGTTCACCAAGGCGGGTTCACGCAGCAGCTTCTTTACTTGCAGCTTTTTCCCCTACAGTACTCGCGGCGCTGACCTCATCTCGCTCCACCCCACCTCATCCAATCAGAATCACACATGCTCCAGGCACAAGCTCAGGTCGGTCACAGATAGGTTGACAGATCCGGATCACGAATATACCCATGCTTGGGCAAGGGAGTAAACATGTGGGGTTCATGGGGCCTGGCAATGGGCCAGAGCGCCATCTTCTTACAACGTGTGAAAGTTCAATAGGCCAAGACCTGAAGACTTGTTCTGTAATATTTGGAAGGAAGCACATAGAAAAAAGATTTTTCAGCTCATTTTTATGTATTTAAAAGTATTTTTATTAAAATAACAATAAAGCAAGGCAGTGTTGGTTGGATAGTCCTTGATTTGAGTAGTGACCATTCATGGTAACTTAAAGAACTCTTGTGAAATTAAGAATGTTTGAATAGCCCAGTCTTTAATGAGTAGCTTCTAGAAGTAGGACATGGTTGATTAAGTAGATGAGTGTATGGATCAATGGCTGAATGAACAAGTGAATTTATTTACTTGGGGCTGAGAATTGAAACTAGGGCCTTGATGCATGCTGAACACTTCTACTGTTTTCTTGTGTAGCACTTATTTTCACTTGAACAGTTGACAGTGTAGCAGTTGATAGATTTTTCCTCAAACATAAATGAAGAGATCCTCCCTGTAAGTAAGACAATTAATAGCTTTTTTGGTTTATTTGTGTTTTGTTTTGCTTTGTTTTTCTGTAATAATATCTGGGCTTTCAGGCAAAAAGGATTTTGGAATACTTGTGTCTACCAACCTGACACTGGTATTTCTCAATACTTGTTTTCTCTCTCTCTGTTTTTAAATTTAATTTCTTTTCTTTTTGGTTTTTCGAGACAGGGTTTCTCTGTATAGCCCTGGCTGTCCTGGAGCTCACTTTGTAGACCAGGCTGGCCTCGAACTCAGAAATTCGCCTGCCTCTGCCTCTCGAGTGCTGGGATTAAAGGTATGCGCCACCAGGCCCAGCTATTCTTTTTTTTTTTTTTTTTTTAAACTTACTTGCTTTACTTCCCACTCACAGTTCCACTTCCTGGTTACCCCTTCTCACAGGCCCCTCCCTCACCCCCACATATCCCTCCACCCTGGCACTTCAAGTTACTGTAATTCTAGGTGCTTCTCCCACTGAGGCCAGACAAGGCAGCCCATCTACAAGAACATATCCCACAATCAGGCAACAGCTTCTGGGATACCCCTCCCCCATTCCAGACCAATACTTGATCTTAATCATAAATGGTGTTGATTTTATTGACAGATGTATGGTTTTATTTTTCTTACCATGTAATGAAATACATACATTTAGAAAGGCACTAATACCTAGTGTCATATCCATTGAAATTGCAAAAACTCATGCTGGGGGACTTGGGAAGTTAAATAAGGAAGATTATTGGGACTTCTGTCATTCTAGTCTGTAGAATAAATAAATATCTTTTTTTTTAATGGATGAGGAGACTGTTTAGTGGGTAACATGGATGCAATGCAAGCACAAAGACCTGAGTTTGGATTCCCATCATCCACATAAGAACAGAGGTGGTGTGTACCTGTGACTCTAGTGCTAGCATCCAGAGACAGGAGATCTTTTGAGACTTAACCTGCCAATGTCAAACTCCATTTAATGAAGGACTTTGTCTGTCTCCCCTCTTCTCATAGATGTACACACCAAAACAAAAATCAAAACAAGAATACAAGTGGGTTTTGATAACATTATATGCAATATACATTTGAAATTGCTTTAGGTTTCACTATGTAATTAACTTCTCCGAAATGACTTGAATTAATATGAGTATCCATTGTTAATTGAAAAATAGTATTTGCTGTGCATGGCAGTGTACCATTATCATCCATTCCATCATTTGGGATGCTGAGGCAAGCAGGTCAACAATTTGAGGCTGGTTTAGAATACATAAGGAAAATTTGTTTCAACCAAACAAAACCACGAAAGTATGCTCACTGAAGTTTGGACAGTTTTTTGATACACTAATTTCCGTTAAGGTGTTCCATAAGCTGTCATTTTTTAATTGTTATTCTGCATAAACTGTTAAGTTCTTTTGAGTTTTATTTGTGCTATGGTAGAGGTAGATGTAATTCTTAGAAGCAAAAGCACAGGGAATCCTCCAGGAATAGAGTATGAAAGGGTTCTGAGTCCTAAGAGCTGGAGTTGTGCTGTTTCCTTCTGTTTTCCCTTCAGGTTGTATGTAAACTACAATATGACCATCAGTCCTATTAATAATACAGTTCACATTGAAGGATAAAAGTATTTGGGTTTTGCTGAGTTAAGTAATAAGCTTACTGGTCTCCAGCTTACTGAAAAATACAGTAAGGCACACACAGACATCTAAACATCCACACATAGGACACTTAAATACAGTAAGGCACACACAGACATCTAAACATCCACACATAGGATACTTAAATACAGTAAGGCACACGCAGACATCTAAACATCCACGCATAGGATACTTAAATACAGTAAGGCACACGCAGACATCTAAACATCCACGCATAGGACACTTAAATACAGTAAGGCACACGCAGACATCTAAACATCCACGCATAGGATACTTAGACTTTGTTCTCTTTGTTCTAATGGAGAAAAACTTCCTTTAAGCTGGTTGCTGCATTCATTCAGCTCATTTTTCCTTCTCTCACTCCTCCCTTTCTTTCCCTACACTTTGTTTTAAAGATAAAGTTTCATGGGATCCTGCCCAGCAAGGCCTGAACTCACTATGTAGTAGAGGCTGGCCTTGGATTCCTGATTCTCTTGTTTCCATCTCCCAAGTGCAAAACACCTGGCTTCTTTGAGTATTTCTAAATGTGTTTGTTACAGTCTACAACTGGTTAGTGCACTGACCCCAAGCTGTAGTTACCAGCTTGGAAGATTAGGTAATGTAGAAGACAGTGATTGGCTGTGTCATAAAAGCAACTTAGAGGAGTTCATCTGTATAAAGCACCGTGACCTAAATCAGATGTGTCCTCACCGTACCTGGACTCTTCAAGGGATTTACTGCACTGTCACAAACAAGACCTATCCTGTCAGTATTACTATGGAAAGATTTCGGCTGGCGAGGAAGTTGCATGTAGGTACCCACTTGCATATCTAGGATTTGTGGTTCTTGGGTTTTTTGTTTTGCTTTGTTTTGTTTTCTCCCCATACTTTAGTATTTGTAAGCTTAATAGTGAATCTTGGAGAACTGAAGTGCTTATTAGCACTAGCTTAGACTGTTATCCCCTCAACCCTTGGCTGTGAAATTCATCTGCTGAAGAGTGAAAACTGTAAAGTTAGGAACATTCGTAACATCTTTACCACGAGGGAGGCTAGGGAAGGGTGAAATGATGTAAATATACTATAATCTTAGAAATAGATAATTAAAAACAGGTAGCTAAAGTAGTAGGAAAGAGATTGTCATATTAGGCCTGTTTAGAAGCAGGTAGCTGAAATTACTCTCTACATGTTTAATAATCAGAATCTATGGGAGGTCTTACTTTTGGGTTATAGCCACATGTCTTAGGTGATAGAAAAATAAATTCCTAATGAATATCTCTGCTGTATCTTTTAATAATTGCTTTTGCAAGCTTTGGTGTCAAAAGTTCTTATACTAGGTTTATAGTACATTTTAAGTAATTTAACATATTGTTCTTTATGCAATGCCATATACGTAAGTCCTATGTTTTGATAATTTGACCAAGAAAAGTATATGTTGTCAATGTTAGTAAAACCTGTTATGTACATGATGTACATATATAGCATGTATGTTTAGTAAAAAACAATTTTTTTTTTTTGGCCAGGATTCTTATTTGTGAATTGAATTTTTACTATGCTGATTCTATTTTAAAGTATAAATTATTTTATATATATATATATATATATATATATATATATATATATATATGGAATTTTAAAGTGTCATGTTTGTGCTCTATGTTTAGAAGGGATCTTCTAAAAGATTTATTATTATTAGTTATGTGTAGGTGTATATGCTGTTACGGTGTGTGCATGGGAACCTGTTTCACATTCCCTGGCATTCTCCGGAGCTAGAGTTACAGAGTGTCCCTCATATGGGTGCTAGTCCTCTAAGAGAGCAGCAAATACTGTCAAACTGCTAAGCCACTCTCTTGCTCCCAGAAGGGATCTTTAAGTGAAACCAATATAAATTTTTAATAATGTCTTATACCTTGAGATATATTGGACATTGAATGTGTTAACTAATAAAGGACTTCCCAGGACCCGGCTATTGCTTGATGCTGAGAACTCAGTGGAAAATAAGCCATACATGTTTATTACCTCTTGTAATTTATTGTTAGGCCAGCAGGATGGTTAAGTGACTCCATGAATTTGTTATTAAGTAAGAGATGCTGTGTGTATGACAGGTGACCTTGATATGTAGGCTAGGGGATCAAGAATTCACGTAATGTCATTCCTGCCTGGATGCCCTGGCTCTTCATTGTAGTTCTTTTACTGGCAATGTGATTGAACAGACTGCTTCAACTTTGTGTATGTCTTTCATCTTTTAGATTAAAAAATGGAAGGAAGAAAGGAAGGAAGGAAGGAAGGAAGGAAGGAAGGAAGAAAACTGAGCTAGAAAAGCAAAGCTTACTCTATAGATGTCTGTATAGATTTCTTATTCATCATGATTTCAAAAGATGACTCCTTTGCCTCCAGATTTCGCCCCGCCCCCTCCCCTACCTCATGCTTTCAATAAACCAGTAAGTTGGAGATTTGAGTTATCAGTTTGCATTCACTGACACATATCCCTGTTTTTGTGGTATGCCCTGGGTATTTGCTCTAAGTGAATGAGTTTTTATTTCCAAGTCCTAAAGGAAATGAGGTGTATTCCCCCTTCCTCCTCCCTCTTTCACTCCCTCCTTCTCTCCCTCTCTCCATCCCTGTTTTCCTTCCCCCTTTCCTCTTTTTCTCCCTCTATAAATAAAATAATAAATAAATGGGAAGATTTCTGCTAGCATCAACTAAAAGGAAGTTGCATGTATGTATCCATTAGTTAGGATTTATGTTTTATTTCCATATTATACTACAGCTGATTCTGGCTTAGAACCCCAGCATTCCAGTTATCTCAGCACCACAGTTGTTAAGATTGCCATTGGGGCTAGCACACCTGGTTTGTGGACTGAAAAGCCTCTGCTCAATCAGATCTCACTTTGGTTTCCTATAATGAAGAGGTTTTTGTTTGGCTTTGATTGATATTTTCTTTGTTTGTTGTTGTTGTTTTGGTGATATAAGTTCTCAATATGTATACCTGTCTGACTAGAAGACCAGGCTAGCCTTGAATGTCTGACAGATCTCTGCTTCCTGTCTAATGGGTTTACAGGTGTGTACTCTTATGTTTTTCTGTACCCTAGGCTGTTCTAAATGCACTATAAAGTCCAGAGTGTAACTTGTCATAGTTGTTGGCCTTAGCCTCTCCTGCTAGAATTATAGGCATGAGCCATTATGCCAGGCTAACATCAGTCATTTCTTTTTTGAAATATTTAAAATTTTTATCTCTATCAATTTATATATATTTGATGACTCTTAAGGTATTTCTGTATGTCTTTTGTTCGAATTTGGATTGTCGTCAGTTAAAATTTAAGTTCCAGTGTAATATCATGGCACTAAAAAAGTCAGATATGTAGATCAGTAAGTCAGGTGCGGCTGCTTGTACCTGCCTCCCAGCATTCAGGAGCTAAGATGGGCTGCAAAGTGAGTTCCAGTCCCTCCTGGAGTGTAGACTGAGGCCTTGTCTCAAACCTGACAGACAAAACATGGGGGAAGAAAAAGGTACCCAATTTATTTTTTACACTCCATATTCCATTCCTCGCTCCTCCCCATCCACCCTCTGACTGTTCCACATACCACCCCCCCCTACCTCATCTCCACGTGGATGCCCCCACCCTCCACCCCACCTGACCTCTAAACTCCTTGGGGCCTCCAGTCTCTTGAGGGTTAGGTGCATCGTCTCTGAATGAACACAGACCCATATCAGCTGATATATGCTGTCTGTTTGGTGGTCCAGTGTTTGAAAGATCTCTGGTGTCCAGATTAATTAAGACTGCTGGTTCTCCTACAGAATCACCCTTCTCCTCAGCTTCTTTCAGCCTTCCCTAATTCAACCACAGGCACCAGCTGCTTCTGTCCATTGGTTGGGTGCAAATAGCTGCATCTGACTCTTTGAGCTGCTTGTTGGGTCTTTCAGAGGGCAGTCATGATAGATCTCTTTTTGTGAGCGCTCCATACCCTCAGTAATAATTGTGTCAGGACTTGGGACCTCCCCTTGACCTGGATCCCACTTTGGCCCTGTTGCTGGACCTTCTTTTCCTCAGGTTCCTCTCCATTTCCATCCCTGTAATTCTTACAGACAGAAACAATAATGGGTCAGAGGTGTGACTGTGGGATGGCAACCCCATCCCTGACTTGATGTCCTTCCTGTCTTCCTGCTGGAGGTGGGCTCTGTAAGTTCTCTCTCCCTACTGTTGTGCATTTCATCTAAGGTCCCTCCCTATGAGTCCTGGGAGTCTCACCTCCCATGTCTCTGGTGCATTCTGGGTGGGTGGGGGTGGGGGGCTAAACCTCCTATTTCCTGAGGTTGCCTGTTTCCCTTCTTTCTGCTGGTTCTCAGGGCTTTAGTCCTTTTCCCTCACCCAATACCAGATCAGGTTCCCCTCTATCCCCACTGCCCCTCTACCCTGTCCGCTTTTCCTCCCAAGTCCCACTCTCCCTTCCCACTTGTGATTGCTTTCTTCTCTCTCCCAAGTGGGACTGAAACGTCCTCACTTGGGCACTTCAGCTTATTGAGCTTCTTGAGTTCTATGGACTGTATCTTGAGTATTCTGTACTGTTTTTTTTGTTTGTTTGTTTTTGTTTTTTAATCAGTGGAAATTCTAGATCTGGTGTGGTACAGGAGGCAGAGACAGGCAGGTCGTTCAGTGTTAGAGACCAAACTAGTCTGTATAGAGTGTTGCAAGCCAACCATGGTTGCACAGTGATATCTTGTCAGAGCCCATGACATTAAGTTGGAAGTGAATTTACAGGATATTCTTCTAGGAATAGACTGAGTAGACCAGAAAAGGTGGTGTCCACCCATATTTTCTGAGGAGTCTGCTTTTTTTTTAGGTGGAAGTATTTTTCTATGACAAATACTTGAAGCGATAGAGTATGTATATTTTCACTCCATATAGTAGGAAAGTAGTGGCTGCTGACCGGGTAACTTTCAGTGCAAGCTGATTGCCTTTGTTAATGCATCTGAACGTGTAAATAGAGCTGTGCTGTTGGTCTGACACCAGGACGTAGTTACACGGCTTTGTTTCTTATCCTGGCAGTTGGGCAGGCTAAATGAAAGCTTGCATGGGAGCAGTTAATCCCTTTAGTGTGGACAGTATGTTGCCTCTGAGGACACAGCCTTGGCCTCTTAGGTTTAGGAGAGAGCTTGTCAAATGCATGTGTGGGAACTTAAATGACTTCTAATCATTGAAGGGCAGCTAAAATTTTTAGTGTGACTTGCTTAATGGAGGGGGTTTTTAGTTAACAAATCCACATCCTTTCTTTATCTCATTAGACTACAAACAGCGATTTAAAAAATAATAAAATAGGATAAAATAAAAACAAACCAGAATAGAATAGAACAAATAGAAGTAAAACAAAACAAAGAAAAAACACAAGATGCAGAGACACACATATCTACATATAGAAATTCCATTAAAAAACACATCAGAAACCATAATGCACATGTAAAAGATCTATAAGGCAAGAATAAAGAGAAAAAGAGAAAAATAATGCCTAGACAAAGCATTATGAGGCAAAGATCTTCCAAAATATGCCACAACTTATTTTGTGTTGGCTGCCTACTGCTGGGTGTGGGGTCTGTTCTTAAGAGTGTTTACATATACATTGAGACTCCATTGGAGAAAACATAGTTGGAGATACTGGGTTAGGGATAGGGCTTATGTCTCCTTGCTCCTTTCAGTGCTGCAACTCCATCTGGTTTAGATCCATGCCAGACCTGTGCTTGCTGCCACAGTCTTTGTAAGTTCATATATGCAGCAGTCCTGTTGTATTTAGAAGGCTTGTTTCCCTGGTGTCCTCCATCCCCTCTAGCTCGTACACACTTTCTGCGTCCTCCTTTGCAGGGATCTTTGAGCCCCAAAGAGGAGGTGGGGGGTTGAGGCGGGGACTTGATGGAACCATTCCTTTTAGAATTTAGAGCTCTGAGGTCTCACTGTACATGGTGCAGCTGTGGGTCTCTGCATTTGTTCCCATCTGCTGCAAGAACAATGATGGCTGAACAAGACACTGATTGATTTGTGTCTAGCAGAATTTCATTAGGAGTAATTTTATTGACTTTGTTCATTTAGCAGAACATACTTGGCTTTTCCCTAAATTTATGTTTTATGTAGTCCCAGGTTCCTGGCCACCTAAGCAGTATCACATATGGATTTCTTCTCTTGGAGTAGACCTTATAACCAAGCAGATATTAGTTGATTGCTCCTATAGTTTTGTGCCACTATTTTACCAGTAGATGTTACAGGCAGGCTACCATTGTCAATTAAAGGGTTTGTAGCTGGGTTGATGTCTCACTTTCTCCTCTGACAGGACATAGAGTACCTTTTAGTACCATGAACACTATTAGTAGGCATGAAGTCTCTAGTTAGGTACCAGCTTGACTTCTCCAGGTAGAGTAAGATGTGTAGGTGCCATCTGCAACAAAACTATATACTACTATCAGTTTGTGGGGAGCAAACAAAAACCTTGTCAGTATCCTGAGTTTGAGGGTGTTCTTGGGTTGGTCCCCTTTGGTTAGCAACTCAATTAGCCATTATTCATCCTGGAATTGGAGAATTCATTTAGTGATGACATGTTCCTTCAGTTGGGATTTTGTTACTCACTCTTGAGCCTGGTTATGTTTCTGATTTTGGCCCTATTACTAAGGAAGTTTGAAGAACTTAGACTAATCAGACAAACCGGTGTCTTTTTTTCTCAGTTTCTTATGGGGAATCATTACAGCATGTTGAAATGTTGAGCCCTAGCAAGTCTTTAACTTCTCTGAATTAACTTGAATGCCACCCATTCAGAGATCTATGTGAGTTTTTCTTTGTGTGTCTAGCTTTAGAAAGTAAGTCTAGACAGCAGAAAACCTGTATTTCCTTGGTATGCTATGCCTGGTGCTGAAGTTTGTAGATCAGATAGTGAGAGCTGAACTAGCAAGAAATTTACTTGGAAAATTAAGCAGACCAACACTGATCTTGAGTTTAAATAGTGAGAATTTAGGAAAAGCTATTAAACAGCTTGTTAATGTACTGTGGGTATATGGAAAAGCATTACACTGCAGGGCAGCACTACTAAAGGTTGTGCAAACCTTTCCTGGCACAACAGCCTGTAGAGGATTCAGAGCAGCCACATATGGTTATGCCAGAACCAGACTTTGAGAGATGGGGGATGTATTGTACAAATAAGTTTATACTGTGTAGATGATGGTGATTATAATGCTCTTTTAAAGTCATTAGTACTTGAGAAAGGACGCGTAAGTTTCTTTTAAGATGCTACAGACAGTATTTTGTAACAAGTGTTTACAGAACTATTGTAATTGTAGTGCTGGGAAGGGAGCTTTGTGAGACGTAGACTTGATCTAAGTCTTAATTTTACATCATAAACCAGAATTTCCCTAGAGGTTTCGACTTCAGCTTTTCCTTTTTAGGGAAATGAAAAATTCTCACTTTTACTTGCTTTTTGTTAACTAACAAGTAAAAATGGTACTACGTATTGAGCCCACCACTTATTTTTGACAGTTTTGTGTTTAACTGTAATCCATTGCAATAGTTGTTTTTCTTTCACTGTAGGACTTTGGAGCAAATGTCCAAACAAGCATTCCACTCTGGCATTTATCACAGCAATCCTTTCACATAAAATTACTGTTTTCTTTGGTCCTGGGTATATTTTATTGAGGATAAATTTTAGTGTTTTTTTTTTTTTTTGATTTAAGTTTTATTGCATTATGATGAGAAAAGATACATAATTTCAATGTATCTGAATTTATTAACATTTAAAAACATATTTTGAATAAATAGACTTACATTACATTCTTCTTTCCCTTTTGTACCCCAACTCCTCTCGGATAGCCCCTCCCTTTCAAAACCTGAAATACCTTTCGTTTTTATCATATTCTTTAAACTTTATAAAATATTATAACAATAAAAATGAATATTATAAAAGTTGTTTGATATAAAACAAGTCAATTGAACAGTCTTATGCTTGTCTACAGCAATACTGAAAATACATGCGTTTTTCTCTATAAATTTTAAATAACTCCAAATATATTAAATGTATGATATTTTAAAATAATACATCACTATTAGTTTTTTTTTAATGAACATAAATAGATAAAGTCTTTGTTTTGTTTTTAGTAGAGCTTAAAATCTTGGCTCTTACTGTGGTACAAACACAAAATAACAATTTTTGGACATTGGAGTTCATTGTAATAAGGCTGTACTTAAATGTCCCTCACATCACCAAAGGATTTTACCTCCATAGTAGATAAGCTAAGAGTTGACAGTTCTCTTGTGTCAGGAATGAATTGTAGGCATGATTTTTGGATACAGATTTCCTGCTATGGTCAAAGCTGTTTGACTTGAGTGATTGTTGTCATTCTCAGCCCACAGGGAACAGGTTACATTCATTTAAGAAATGGTGTGTGTACCAAGATGGTCTATCCATGAAGTCATTCATCAACTGTTTCAATGAACAATGGTTCTGCTTGGAGGGTAGCACAGATGTTAAGTGAGGGTAAGATTCTGGTTCATTGGCTATGATGATTTTGAAAAGCATTCATCTCAGAATAAGAGTAACTTACAAAGTCCTCTTCAAAATTGATATAATAATTATAAATATCAAGCAAAGTCTTCAGTCACTCTTTGCTGTTCTTTTACAATCTACCTCCCAAATTAATCTTCTACATTTCTTTTAGCTGTATAAATAATTTTGAAATATGGAAGCTGTTCTGAAAACCATAGAATAGTGTAAAAACATCAAATAAACAACCCTACTAATAGAGAGGCTGAGATCGGAGAAGCTTGATTTCAAGACCATTCTGTGGCACACAGCAAGACCCTGTCACGTACAAACAAGCAGAAAGTGTATATGGATTGTACAGTATTGGACCTATTTCTCCCATTACCAAATTAGACCATGGGATGACAGCCGACAAATTTATAATTCCTCATATTTTTGAATTTCAATCAATTAGAATATGTTGGTAATATTAATTTTCATAATGAGATATTAAGGAAAAGTGATTGTTAATTCCCGTTAATTTTCTTGTTAGAGGTGGAACTATGTTTGTGTGGGTTTGTTGAAAGAAACTTTTTTTTTTTTTTTTTTTGCTTTTTCTAGGGTATAGTTTCAATCCTTGTATTGGTGTTTTCCATCTATTATCCTTTGTAGGGATGGATTTGTGGAAAGATATTGTGTTTTATCATGGAATATCTTGTTTTCTCCATCTATGGTGATTGAGAGTTTTGCTGTGTATAGTTTCCTGGGCTGGCATTTGTGTTCTCTTAGGGTCTGTATGACATCTGCCCAGGATCTTCTAGCTTTCATGGTCCCTGTTGAGAAGTCTGGTGTGATTCTGATAGGCCTGCCTTTTTATGTTACTTGACCTTTTTCCCTTATTGCTTTTAAAATTCTTCATTTACTGCATTTGGTGTTTTGATTATTATGTGACAGGAGGAATTTTTTTTTTTTCTGGTTCAGTCTATTTGGAGTTCTGTAGGCTTCTTATATGTTTATGGGCATCTCTTTAGGTTAGGGAAGTTTTCTTCTATAATTTTGTTGAAGATATTTACTGGCCCCTTAACTTGGGAATCTTCACTCTCTTTTATATCTATTATCCATAGGTTTGGTCTTCTCATTGTCCTGGATTTCCTGGATATTTTGGGTTAGGATCTTTTTGCTTTTTACATTTTCTTTGACTGTTGTGTCAGTGTTTTCTATGGTATCTTCTGCACCTGAGATTCTCTCTTCTATCTCTTGTATTCTGTTTGTGATGCTTGTATCTATGACTCCTGATCTCTTTCCTAGCTTTTCTAACTACAGGGTTGTCTCCCTCTGTGATTACTTTATTGTTTCAGTTCCATTTTTAGATCCTGGATGGTTTTGTTTTTTTTTTTTTTTACTTCGCCTGTTTGATTGTGTTTTCCTGTAACTTTTAAAGGGACTTTTGTGTTTCCTCTTTAAGGGCTTCTAACTGTTTACCTGTGTTTTCTTGTGTTTCTTTAAGGAAGTTATTTATGTCCTTCTTAATGTCCTCTATCATCATCATGAGAAGTGATTTTAGATCAGAATCTTGCTTTTCTGGTGTGTTGGGGTATCAAGGACTTGCTATGGTGGGAGATTTGGGTTCTGATGATGCCAAGTAACCTTGGTTTTTGTTGCTTATGTTCCTGTGCTTGCCTCCTGCCATCTGATTATCTCTAGTGCTACCTGCTCTGGCTATGTCTGACTGGAGCCTATTCTTCCTGTGATCCTGGTTGTGTCAGAACTCCTCAGAGTCAAGCTGTGTCTGTGATCCTGTGATTCTGGGATCCTGGGATCCTCTGATCCAGGAAGCTCCTGGGAGTGGAGCTTCCTCTGGGTGTTGTGGGGCTGGCTGTGGAGTTTGCGCCCAAGGTCTGCTCAGGGTGCCAGCCCAGACGGCTAGTATTTTTTTCTCTTTTTTTTTCTCCTCCTCCTCTTCTTCTTCTCCTTCTCCTCCTCCTCCTTCTTCTTCTTTTGTTTTGTTTTCGAGACAGGGTTCCCTGGCTGGCCTCGAACTCAGAAATCCACCTGCCTCTGCCTCCCACGTGCTGGGATTAAAGGTGTGCGCCACCACCGCCTGGCTTAGTTTTTTTTTTTTTTTTTTTCTTAAATGGTTTATGACACTGTCACTTTAATTCTTCCTATGAGAATTATAATTATGGATTTAAAAATTTCCTGTAACAGATACAGTCACTCTCAGAATGCTACTTTGTGAGAAGGCATCTGCTTTTGGCTCTTTGAAATAATAAAGCCAAGGTCTTCATGTTCATTGGATTATAGTAAAGGAGAATGCCTTGTTTTTAGGGTCCAGATGAAGAAGCTGTTGTGGATCTTGGCAAGACTAGCTCAACTGTGAACACCAAGTTTGAAAAAGAAGAATTAGAAAGTAAGTTCATTTAAAATAACTTATGTTTAGCAGGGAAATGAACAGATGATTCTTGTCAATGTTTTCTTACGTTTAACTTAGAGCTTCTGGAAATGTTGTTTACTTAGAAGGCGATTGGGTACTTTTGTACTGTAGTGCAATGAATAATAGTTCTGCAGATGCTCATCTTATGGTCAGACTATTTCCTGATGTTTACTCTCTTGAAGTATGGGCATAGATAGTTTTCTGAAAGCCATCCCCACCTCATTGACAGTTGCCATTACTTGTGAAAACAAAAGTAATGATTAGAAAATGTATTCCTTTCCCATGATTTTGGTATCCTGGCTGGGGTACCAGGTTTGCAGCTACAGGTATCACTATTTGTCATCAGTTGCTCATTTCATTGGTGCTACAGTAACCCCCACTTAGAATTATGCAGCAAATGAGTTCTTTATTCTCTCATAGGGGGGAAAATCTATTAGTTTTCTTTCTTCCTTTGGTTTTAGAAATAGTTTTGGAGTTACAGAACATTTTTTTTGTGTGCACCTTACACACCTTACAGGGACTTATCTAATGTTACTAATAATAAATCATACCATTTGTGAAAATACAAAAGCTAACACTGGGCAACTAGAAATGGGTTTACTTACAGATTCCTCAGCTACAGCTTTTGTTTGGAATTGATTGGTTTTCGACTACTGGCCTTTTTTGTTCCGAGTACCCTAGTTGACACAGTTTGAGATATATGGTACCTTTACTCTTAGGTTGTGTCTCCTTAGGCTCCTCTAATCAGTGTGGGTCTCTCATTCTGACCTGGTGGTCATGACACTGACAGTGGAGGAGGGTGAGTGGGTTGTACTTGGTACAGTGGTTCACAGTTTGCAGATTGAGATGAAGTGTGTACCACAGCAAGGACCCATGCAACATGGTTGTAGATATTATATCATGTTATTGATGAATTAATGTGGAACATTTGGCTAAATTCATGTTAATGGAAAAGTTTTCATATACACTTTAAGGACTTTATGTTAAATATGTTCCAGTCCTATATTAAGTACTTAATCTGATGCTTTTAAGAAAAAAATGGAGTCCTTTGCATTTTATTCTGAATTTTTTTGCCCCTGCCTCCTGAGTGATGAGCTTATATCTGCATGAGCTTACATGCCTGGGTAAAAATGACTTAAAATTCCAAAGTACCACATGTAATATATTGTAACAGAGGATACCAAGGACAAGAGCAAAGGAAACAGCTAAGACTGGAGCTTTAGTATATTTTCATCTTTTTCTAATCTTTCTGCTATGAACTCATAGAATTTTTTTTATCTTAGTATATTAGGTCGGTGTTGTAAGTGTTAGCTGGAGCCATGAGATTGTAATCTTAATACACAGCAGTTGTCTCTTCAGTTATAGTTTCACTAAAAAATCTTGTGAAAGCACTGAGTTTACTTACAGTTATTTACATTAGTGCGGTCTAATTCACATGTACAATTAACCATTCAGTTCCATGTTTATATGCGATTGTTGTACAACCATCACAGCTTTAGTTCCAGAAGCATGCCTGCCATCCCTGAAGAAACTTTGAATAATTAAGTTTTAAATCTGTAAGTTCTAATTTCCCTAATAATAAAGTCTTAATTTTCGTAGAGATTGTATCCAGTTCTTAGTATTTTAGGCAGAGTGCTTGAGTACTAGGAGATGTTTCAACAAATAAGTTCAGTGTGTTTCCCTAAGTCTGGTTTTTAGTTTAAAGTCTTTTAAGTTTTTACTTTAAAAGTTGCTCATTTACTTAACACATTTGTTTTTGAGACAAGACCTTGCTCTGTAGCTCATTCTGCCCAAGAACTTGCTGTAGAGCGTAGTAGGTCTGATGGTTAGTCTTCAATGTCAACTTTTAGAAGCACTTAGAATATGCTCACACCTGTGAGCATATCTGTGTGGCTATTTCTAGAGTTTTAATTGACGAAGGGCAACCTACCTCTAATGTTAGTAACAACTATCCTATGGCCTAGGAGCCCTGTCTGAAAGAAAGGGAAAAAGAAGAAAGACAGCAGCAGAGTGGCAGGGAAAGCGGAGGACACGGTAGAGTTTTTGTAGTCCTCTGTCTTTGTTTCCTGATCTGTCAAGATATGAGCAAGAGCCTCATGTGTCTGCTGTCATGCCTTGCTGAGTTTAATATATGCTCTCAAACTATCCTGAAATAACTCCTCCTTTGTAAGAAGTTGTTGGTCATGTATTTGGTCTCAGCATCCAGAAAGCTGACGTGAGAAAAGTAGCTAATATACCAGGCCAGTCTTGAACTCACAGGTCAGCCTTCCAAGTGCTGAGATAATGGGCTGTGCCACCAGGCCCAACTTCATTTACTTGATTGATACCAAGTCAGCCTATTTGTAAGTAGGGAATTGTCAAATGATTAGGATCAAATGTGGCTGGTAAGGATCAAGTATACATTTAAGTCTCATCTATGAGGCCAGATAAGATGGTACATTCCTGTAATCACTGCTTGGCATGCAGGGGCAAAAGGATTCTGAGTTCATTGCTAGCCTAGTAAGACCCTGTGTCAAAATGCTAAAATGAGAACAGAAATTTGTTATAGTAAAAATTAATCGGGGCTTTCTACCCCACCTTTGATCATTCAGTTTACAAATAAAAGACAAAATCTTTGTATTTATAATAAGCCTTAACAGCACTAAAGCTGGAAGATATCAGTTCTCTAAGCTATTTTACTTATTTCTCTGTCAATAGCCCTGAGATATGACTTGCCATATTCTGCCTGGGGAACTTCCTCTGGCTGGCCAGCCATGGCCACTGCTCATGATCCCTTACCTCATAGTGTCCTCTCCTCTCTCCACTCTCTGCTCTCCTCTCTCCGCATGGTCTATCCTCAGACTCCAAACCGGGGAACTGAAGCCCCACATACCTCTCTTCTGCCCACCTATAGGTAGGCTGTAGGCATCTTTATTGAACTAATAGTTTTAAGTTAAGGAGCAACATTACATAATATCATTTGAGGTTTCCTTGTCCCAAAGGCAACCAGATCTTGGGGGCCAGTATTTAGCATTGCACTTCAGCAACAGACCAAACCTCAACAACAACAAAAAAATATCTCAGGATAAAAAGTTTCCTAATATATTTATTTCCTGACCATTTTATGAATTTTTTTTTATGAAAAGAGTATTATTGGCCTAGTATTTCAGCATACTGTTTTATTTTATATGTAAAGGCAACAAGCAGTCTATGTCAAGAGTTTTTTTCTTTACAGAGTTGCCTATATTTTAAATTTGTAGTTCACATCTCTATATTCAGCAAAGCAATACAACTTAAATAATGAACTGTTGAAAAAATCAGTTTGTCACCTCTCAATTAGTGGACATAGTATTGTTGCTATATGTACCCAGTCCATTTCATTCAGAGACTACCTTTTGTTTTTCTTAGAGGGATTAGAATACAAGGGATAATATTTTCCCAGTAGTAACTTTTCTTATTCTAAAAGCACAGTAATGGTGTTATAAAATCTTAAGTTCTGCTACTTTGTGTGTGTGTTGTGTATATAAAGTGTGCATATTTTTTAAAAGACATATTTAGTTATTAATGTGTTTTGCCTTTATGTATTTGTATGTATCATGCTCACACTGGTGCCCACAGAGGTCAGAAGAAGAGGTCTTGAGTCCCCTGGCAGTGGAGGTACAGATGGTTTTGAGCTTTTATGTAGGTGCTTGGGATAAATCTGGAAAGTCTCAAAGAGAAACAAGCACCTTTGACCCCTAAACCATCTATCTATCCCTGATTGATGTTTTTAGATTATTTATGTTTGAAGCTTGTTGTTATTCAAATCAAATAACAAACCCTTTGAAACCCAATGAAAAAAATAGTAAATAAACATTTACTTAAAGGTTAGTAGTATGACACATGAGGTACTTAATAACCCTTTGACATACACTGAGGATGTCTACTAACTTGGTCCTGAATGTGGGTAGAATAAATGTGTATAGGTAGGTATGTTTGTGTGTGCTTATATTTTTTAAAAGTTCATAGTTTTTGTTGGTTTTGTTTTGTTTTGTTTTGTTTGCCTGCTTTCTATCTCTTGAAAGCCCTGGTTAATCATGAACTCTCATTCTCCCTGCCTTAACTTCCTAGTTCTAGAAGGTAGAATAAATTTATCCTATATTGTATTGTATATGTAGCTTCTCTTGATTGAGTTTAGATGACAAACTTACGCTTACACGAGTAATCCATGTGGCTAGTTTAATGATCAGTTTTATTGCAGAGCTCTACTGTAACATGTGACACTTTTATAGAATAAGTAATGTGAAGTCAGCTATTGTTGCTGTCGTGACTTTGAGCTCACATGTAATTCTTTGTTTCTAGAATAAAGTGTGATGTGCTTTCTTGAATGTCATACTTCCACTTTGGTTAAACTATTAACATATTTTAAAAAACTTGAACTAGGTCATCGAGCTGTGTATGTTGGTGTTCATGTACCATTTAGTAAAGAGAGTCGTCGGCGTCACAAGCATCGAGGGCACAAACATCACCACCGGAGAAGAAAAGATAAAGACTCAGATAAAGAAGATGGACGGGAATCTCCTTCTTATGGTAGGAAGAAGTTGCTCTCTGCTGATGACGTTTTTTCCATGAAGTTCCATCTTTTTACTTGAATTGAAAATTTCACTATTTTTTCTTCGTAGCTGAGTAATATTCTGTCACGTAGCATAGCTGTGTCATATATTCCTTACAGGTGACAGATATCATCTGTTGATGGACATCTAGGTTCATTTTCATTTCCTAGTTATTGTAACTAGAACAGCAGTGAACATAGATGGACAAGCGTTTCTACAGCGGGGTCTAGACTCTTTTGGTTATATGCCCAGGAGTGGTATTGATAGATTGTATGGCATTTTTAATTTCTATTTCTTGACAAACCTCTAGAGTCACTTTCAAAGTGGCTGTAGTCATTTTTGTTTTCATCAGCAGTATGAGTGCGTGTGTATGTGTGTGTAAGAGAGAGAGAGAGAGAGAGTGTTTTTTTTTTTTGTTTTGTTTTGTTTTTTTTTATAACTTTCTCACATAGCAGTTGGTTCTCATCCACAAACCACATTGATTTTTCTGTAGATTTTTTTTTTTGAATGTACTTACAGGAACGTACGTTACCAAAGTATAGAGCTTGTTTGGAGAGTTCTCATTCTTATATTTTTTGAACAAATGTGTACCAGACAGCTGTGTTGAGGCTGGTATCCATACACACGTCTGCAGACTCCTTGTCTTTTATGGCGAATGTCTGGATTTGTGTGCTTGAGGGGCAGGCTCTTGAAGCCCACTCTATTGAAGTACTTAATGTGTTCTAGTCAGTACACACATTGGTGGTGTGTTCAAGGGCTGACAGGATGACCCTTAGTTTTCTTCCCACCCTTCTTTGCAGGAGTCACTCTTCCTGGCCTTAGTAGGAAAGGGCATCCATGCTTTTTGTTGTTGCTGTTTTGTTTGTTGACGGAATCTTTTATAGCAGAGACTGAACTCAACTGTATAGCAGAGATTGGTCTTGAACTTCAGATTCTCTGGCTTCTACTTCCTGAGTGGTGAGATTATAGGAACTCATTACATCCAGCTTTCCTTTTTCTGATCTAAAAAGAGATTAAGAGTGTACATATTTATGGGCTATGGAGATGGCCCAGTGGATAAAGAAAGAGCTGCTCAAGCATGAGGATCTGAGTTTGATTCCCTGCGCCCACATAACAGCCAAGTGATGGCATGTGTTTGTACTTCCAGTGCTGCTAGTGATTGTACATAGTCTAGCCACATAATGTATATGTTGTGGATTGGTAATCTAAATCATGCTAATCAAGGTATCTTTGTTTGAAGACTTAGGGTATACTCATTCTCTGAGCAAGTTGCAATTATACCATACATTATTTTCAACTCACCTTAGGCCTGCATTTTGAAACTGTTCTCTAGTTTGACAGAATTTGAAAAACAATAGCTCTGTCTCTGGATAGTGGGTAGCCCAGACTCTGAATTGTGAAACATGGCAAGAAGGATAAGTCCTGTGTTTGCCTTAGCTAGTTCCTCAGGAACTGTTTTCTGGTCTGGTAACTCAAGGCAGAGCCTGCCCCATTCTCAAAGTCTGGGTTAAAGAAGAATCCAGAAGCAGTACAGTGTTTCAGAGTGAGAACAGTACGGGCGACAGGTAGAGACTGGCACAACACAGGTATGAGTAATAACACAGGTTTCTTTCAGTGCAGAACTGTGTGAAGCCAGACGGTCTGCACCAGAAATATTCAGGTGCTACCAATGCAGTGCTTAGAGACTTAGGCCATTTGATCCTTGTTTCCTTATTTGTTAGAAAGAAAGAGTGGGAGTCAGTGATATTCTAATTTAAGCAACTAAGGGAAAAGGTGAAACATTAAGCTGATAGAATATGAGCAAAGACTAGAAATGGCTAAATGATTCAGTGAAGAGAACTTAACTGCTCTATCAGAGGACACGTGTTCAGTTCCCACTATCCACCTCAGGCAACTCACACTACCTGAAAATCTAGCTACAAGGGATCCAACACCCCCTTTTTGGCCCCTGTAGGCTCTATATACATGCATAGAAACCCCACACAATCACACACACATAATTAAAAAATAAATCACGGGACGTAGTGATGTGTACCTTTTATTCCCAGCCTTAGGGTACAGAGGCAAGTGGATCTCTGTGACTTTACTGTTCTCTGCTTTATTGCTCTTGAGGCTCAGCCCTCAGGAGTATGCAATCTCTTTCCTAGTGCTGGGGTTTCAGGCATGCATGGATTTTTATGTGGGTGCTGGGAATTTGAACTGAGGTCCTCATGTTTGCAGAGCAAGGACTCTTACGGCTGAACTTTCATAGTCCCTATGTTTATGTTTTGAGTTTGTGATCTACAAAGCTCATGCTTAAGAACTGTGTAATTGTGTTTAACAACAAATAATCTCATAATATTTTATGTAAGTCTATAGTTTTGGGCCACATTCAAAGCTGTCCTTGGCCAAATTTCTTAAGATCCTCTTTAGTGTCTCAGAAAAAGGCTGAAGTATTCTGTCTTAGCACCTTTATACAGCATTGTCCTGGAGCACTTAACCTCGTGTGTGTGTGTGTGTGTGTGTGTGTGTGTATGTATGTGTGTGTGTTTGTGTGGAGGGGGGTATACACATCACACATGGATTACAATGAAGGAAAAAAGTCTTTGCAGATGTAGGGTCTTGCAAGAGGCAGTTACTCTAAACAGTGAGCATCACTATGGCCCTGATTGAATTCGCTGGTCACAATAGGAAACCAATCTTTTCTCACTAGTAGCAATGAATACTCAGAAATGGTAGTTAAAAATACTACCTACGGTGTCTCTAAAAAAAGTTCTATTGTAATGAAGCCATTCAAAATCATGCACGTCCTAAGAATAGAGCAGTTGGCCATAGTAATATTGCTCTGGCCTCTGGGCATTCATTCAACATAAAACCTGTGAAAACTCTGTGCCATTTTCTGAAGTCTGCCATTTGTTTTCACATCTTTCACTAACTGTCCTCTTCAAGTGTTTGTTGCATCCACAGGGCCTGGAGGGTTTTTTACTTAAGGGCTCAATTTTAGTGTGAATTCATTTCTCATATACAGCAGGGTAGATTTTGTTTTTAATTGAAAGTCTTAAGTCTTAATAGTTTTCTACTATTTAATGGTCTAGTGTCTTTTTTGCAAGTATGTTTCTTGCCATGATCCTGACCTCATAAACCCCAACCGACAGTTGTATTTCTCTAGAACAGGAGGAAAGCTGACTTGTACATATTGGTAGCTTGAAGTTTGACTATGTATTATTTGGATTTTGGAAGTAAGACTGGTCCAGGACTTACCATGCAGACCAGGCTGGCCTAGAGCTTGAAGTTATTTTCTTACCTCAGCCCTCTGGAGACTAGAATTGTACATGTGAACCACCACACCCCACCAAAATCTATGTTATATGACAAAAGTGTTTTAGTTTGAAACTGTGCCCAGAATGTCTGTACTGTTGTTTTGCTAAGACACGCCATCGCAGAGGGTGCAGTTCATCCTCGGGACCGAAGACGACGATGAGGAGCACATTCCTCACGACCTCTTCACAGAGATGGATGAGCTGTGCTACCGAGATGGAGAAGAGTACGAATGGAAGGAGACGGCCAGGTAACACTGTTCACACTGGTTTATAACTTTTAAGTACAAGATACATACAGTTGGGGATTTGTTTGTTTACTTATGAATTTATTGAGCTAGGGTCTTGTTTTACAATCCTGGCTGGTCTAGAACTCAGGATCTAGCCCAGGCTGGCGGCAAACTTGCACTAGTCCTCCTGCTTCTCCCTACTTAGCGCTGGGCTCATAGGAACAAATCACTTGATACTTGTTAATGCCTATACATTTTCTTTTTTTCTTTGCCTTCAATTTATTCCCTTGAATATTCTCATTTAATATGTTATAAGAGGGGGTTATAATAGTGATATTCAGATTGCTTTAAACAAATTTGAAGTTAATATCTTACATAAAGATGTGAAATGCTACACCTTTGTTTTGTGGCGTTATTATTTTTAAGTATAAATTTTGTTTATCACACAAAGGAACAAACTGATGACTTAGTCACATATCATTAAACCTCAGGCTTGTCATGTGATGCAGGTATCAGGTTTTAGTTGATGCAGGCATTAATTAATAATGACTTGATTTGTGGAAATGCATTTGAAGCACTATTTTGTTCTGGTAGTGATTTTATTTCCTTGTTTTTCTTTTTAAAAATCAAGTTTATGTTTGTGGCATTAAAATAAAAAAATGGAATGTCCTTGATTTTTTAGTTTCTCTATATTATTTAATTAGGTGGCTGAAATTTGAAGAGGATGTTGAAGATGGTGGTGACCGATGGAGTAAACCCTATGTGGCAACTCTGTCTTTGCATAGTCTCTTTGAATTGAGGAGTTGTATCCTGAATGGAACAGTCATGCTGGATATGAGAGCAAGCACTCTTGACGAAATTGCAGGTTATATAGTAAACTGATTTTTTTTTATATTTAATATAATTAAATAAAATTAGATGTTATTTAGGCTTAGGCCTAAGCTGATTTTCCCCTTTGCCCCAAAAAAGGACAAATGAAGACCACCCTTGACTTACTGGCCTGAACCATTACTTTTATGTGGGAACTTTTAGTGATTAAGTTGGGAAAAGAGTGATTCTGACATGTAATTTGGGAATATTATCCTGGTTCACCCTGGACTGGGATAGAAGCAAGAAGTCCATCTATTTATTTGAAGTTGTGTGAGGTAGGTAGTAGATACAGCAGTGGAAGCCAACAAGACAGATTTGAAGGATTTTAAGGAGTTAGAGTTGGAAAAAATGGAAAAAGAGTTGTGTTTATTTAATGACTTTAGTCTACAGTTGCTCAATAACAACATCATGTTAGTTGTGAACCAGATACTATGTAGTCAGTGCAGATTGCTCCCACAGAAAAACAGTAGATGGAGTTTTTTGATTTATTAAGAAACCCAAAAACTTAACTGTAATTTGTGGGCTATAAATACCTTGAATTTTATTTGTTAGATTTGACTGTGTTCTGGAGATCTTTGAATTGTCACATCCCATTTGTGTATGAATGACTGAAAAATTGAGTTAGAGTTAGGAATATTGAGTATAGACAGATGAGTCTCCCTTTATATATATTTATAGTTGTCACAAAGTAGAACTTTTATTTTTTTAAAAAGAATGTTGTTACTTATTTTTTGAAACGTTTATACCTGGTATATCAAAGGACCTAGCCTTGATGTCCAGAGCTCACATAGCAGCTTACAACTGTAATTCCAATTCTAGGGCATATGACACTCCCTTCAAATGTCTATAGGTATAGGCTTATGCAACCACATGGTGCACATGCATATATGCCCAGGGGCAGGCGAGTATAGTAAAATAAATAAGTTACTTTTAAAACTTTGTACATATTTGTACAATGTATTGAAAATTGCCCTGACCACACTAATTCATAGAAGGGCACAGGCATCAGGCCTCTCATTCTCCCATTCCTTTTTATTTCTTGACAGAATTTGCTATGTCAGGGATTTGATCATCTTCATTGGTTTTGTACCTCAGGCAGAGTAAAAGCTATCACTTTACTGCCCTGCTCCTAGTCTAACACAGAAGCCTGTGCCATTGAATATTTAGCTAAATAGAATTTACTATTTCTGTTTCATTTTTTTAACTAGAATTTACCATATCTATATAGGAAAACAGCCTCTTTAAAATATACTGTTTAGTAAAATAAGAGTCTCATTCATTATTTCATGTTGGATGCATACTGTTCATATTTATCTTTATGCATATCCTTTCATAGCATTTATATAGAAAACCTCTGAATTTTTTTTTTTTTTCATTGACTAGATATGGTGTTAGACAACATGATAGCATCTGGCCAGCTAGATGACTCCATAAGGGAGAACGTCAGAGAAGCTCTTCTGAAGAGACATCATCATCAAAATGAGAAAAGGTTTACGAGTCGGATTCCCCTGGTTCGATCTTTTGCAGATATAGGCAAGAAACATTCTGACCCTCACTTGCTTGAAAGGAATGGTGAGATCAGTTGTGGTGTTCAGTTTTTCCTAACACTTCTCTAATGGCATTCTAGTATGTAACAGTTAATACGTGTTGTAAGAAAAGTGGTATTTCCACATTGTTATCATTTTTATATATCCAAAATTATCATTTAAGTGTTTCTTTTGTTTGTTTGTTTTTGTTTCTTTGAGATAGACTCCTTCTCTATCCTGGCTGGCCTGAAACTGTGTAGGCTATGCTGGTCTTGAACTTGATTTTTCTTCCTGAGTCTCCCACTTGCTAGAATTATACACCTTACAAACAACACCAGTGTGAGATAGAAAACGCTTGGATGAGAAGAAAGCATTCACTGTTACTAAGATGACATACATTTTTCTTAAGTAGTCTATAAATAAAATTGCTATCTCTTACCCTAAATCACATTTGCTTTTTAAAATTTTGATTTGAGGTTTCTTGTGCAAATTATTTAAGAGGAATAAATATGATCTATAACTTTAACGTTTTTAATTCTAAACACTGAGTTTGAACTTTATGCCTGTATTCGATTTTTTTTTCCTTCTAAATATGCTAAAAGTACTAATCATAAACAAGTGTTTTAGGAACTGGTTTCAGATGTTTATGTGCTTTGTGAAAGGTTTTCAGATAGACAAGTTGGTATCTTTCAGTCCATTGAGAATGAGTTAAATCAGTTCTGCCTTCCCCTTTGGAGGATGATAGCAGGTTTTGTAGGACTTGAGAAGACAGTGGCTTTGTTTTGTAAACTTTACTTTTATATTGTGTATATGTTTTGCCTGCAAATATGAATATGTTCCACATGAGTGAGAGGTTGGACGAGGGTATTGGATCCCCTGGAATGGAGCTAAGGATGCTTGTGAGTCACCACATAGGTGCTGGAAAGAAAGCCAGTTCCTCTGGAGGAGCATCCATCAGGTCTCTCCTTTCCTCCTGCACTCTAAGTAGCCAGACAGGGGTCTGTTTCTTAGAACTAATGCACATTGAACATTCGCCTTGCTTTACTTTCTTTTTTCTATAGTAGGAGTACACCAGTATGGTTCTCATTTGGCTCTTGAAAAGAAACTGGGATAACAAAACCTAGAAAGCCCAGATGCAGATGCTTCTGAGGGTCCTTACTGCATCTAACAGGAAGCCTAGGAGGCTTGCAGTTTATGACAAATGGGACCTGGGACACAATAGCTTTCTGCTCTTTTTGCCCCTGAATGGCTGTTAAGTGGTAGTCTGAGTTATCAGCCACATGCATAAGGCCTTAACATGTCAGGGGTTGACAATCAGCCAGTGTTTGTAGCTCAGAGTAAGATATTTAATTTGGTTATTAAAGAGTCTTTTAATCTGTTTAAAATTATGGCATGGCACATTTAAGGGACTTAGTTTAATTTAGAAAGAAGTTATACACAGGATAGATAGTTCTGGTTTCATTCTTCTATTGTGGTCTCCACTGTGAGAAGAGTGGTCACTCACCTGAAGGACGCTAAAAGGCTTTTAGTCCTTTATGCAGTGTCTCTCTTTATTCTCTCTGTAGTTTAATTTATTGTCAACATAACACAATGATTATTTTTGAATGCAGTGTTATGCTAATTTCATTGCATTATGATTATAATGTAAGCAACTTTTCTGCATGTAGCTCTTAAAAACTAAATATTAGTTGTTTATGTGTTAACAGTTGCCTCTACTAACTTATTTTAATTACCAAACAAATAATGGGTTTATCACACTCTTTATCTTTATTATATTTGACTCTTCTGACCATGTAGCTTTGATTATGCAGATTACAAAAGATTGTTCCATTTCTTATGTAACTACTGTTTGGTTTTAGAAAGCTACAGAAGAGTGTTTCTCTGTTAAGCCACACTTACTAGTAGTACCAGGTATTTTAAGTATAAATATTCCTATGCTTTTGAAATATTCGACTTATTTCTCATTGCTCTTGCCCAATGCTTTGCTTTTAGTTAGCTAATTCCATGATTGTGTATATGATATGTATACTGTGGTAGAAGCAAGACGATGTGCTTTGGATTATTGATTTAAAACTTGATGTCATAATTCTCTTTGTCTCTCACTTTTTTAAAAAAGGACAGGCCTCACTGTGTAATCCTGACTGGCTTGAAATTTGCTTTATAGACCAGGCAAGCCTGGAACTAAGAATTCACCACACCTGGCTATAATTCTCTTGAAAAATAGTTTTTGGGATTTATCTTGCATTTTTAAACTTAAGAGCACTGTGAGAAACATTTAATACTAGTCTTAAGTTAAATTATTAAGTAATTCTAATGTAGGCTCTTTGAGAGATAATGGTCTGTAGATGTTGGTACAATTTAAGAAAAAAAAAAAAAAGATATCCATTCAGGCAGGAAGTTTAAGAATTTTTCAGTGATGTTATGGGTAACAATCTGACTGACCTGCTAATCCTCACAGAGAAATTTAAAGCTTGTAATTTGTGGTTTAAATTGAGATTTGTGTTCTCTGTTGCTTAATGCAATGAACATCATTTTGTACTTATTTGTTTTGTCTTAGGGGAAGGCCTGTCAGCCTCCCGCCATTCTTTGCGAACAGGTCTGTCTGCCTCAAACCTTTCCTTGAGAGGAGAATCGCCTTTGTCCCTTCTTCTCAGCCATCTTCTTCCTTCTTCAAGAGCTGGCACCCCTGCAGGCTCAAGGTGTACCACCCCAGTACCCACTCCCCAGAGCAGTCCTCCCTCCACCCCCGACTTAAGTCGCCTGGCCTCCAGAAGTTTCCAACAGACTCAGCCTCAGGCCCCAGAAGTACTGGTGTCACCTGACAGGGATGATATTCCCAGAGTAGTAATCCATCCGCCTGAGGAAGACATAGAAGCACTCAAAGGCCAAGAGCAGAAGAAGGAGGAAAATACTGACTTCACTCCAGGCAACTGTCCAGAGTCCTCCACGCGTGTGCTTTCTGCCTCTGGGTCACTTGCACTGAGAATGCCTGTCAGCACATAGCTTGAGCAGCATATGTAGATAATGCTTATGATTGACTTCTGCATGATTTGTTTTTTATAGGATATTACAGAAAATGGTAAATTTATTAAAGTTAGGTCATAAAAAACTACAGAGAAGGCTGTGTACAAGTCAAACCCTTAAATATATTTTTTCACTGGAATTTTAGAGGTCATGATATTGGAGTGCTTTAGGAAACATTTTTTTGATGTGAACTTAGAAGGGTGGCTTTTCTTGTGCACTTTTAAGGTGAGGAAGCACAGAATGGTAATGAAGAGGCCCCTTTAATTTGCTTTGATGCTTTTCTTTAAAGAATAGTACATCTTTATCTACCTATATGATAGGGTGCCATGTATGTTTATTTTCCCAATCTCTCTGAGAAGATTGAAATTCTCTCATAATTGCATGTAGTCTTTATTTAAAGAGGAGTAAAGTATTTTGGAACACACTTTAGTTTTTTATTTATGATTGTGTTATTCTAGGTTTTCCCTCATGTTTTGCAGAACTATAGGCTCTATACTTAATGGTAAGGGCTGCAGACTTCACATTGTTCTTGCAGAGCCAGAATCTGACTTCTAGCACTCTTGTCAAATGGCTCATGGTACCTGTGACTCCCCAGCATCTGATGCCCTCTGCTGGCTTCTTTAGACCACTCATATGAACATGTTCACAACACACACACACACACACACACACACACACACACACACATAGAATCTTAAAAAAAAAAAAAGAAAGTAAACTTCTAAGGTAAAATTTTTTGCTAATTGAAAATTTAGGTATACATTTTTCTTAATGTCATGAATTTTTATGACAAGATGTATCAGCTTTTCTGAGTAGATGAAATGAAAATGGATGGATTTCTGAAGGTAGAGTAAAGGTCATTACTACTGAAGAAAAGTCACAGGATCAGGCATCATTACTTCTTAACTGCCATTGGTTCTTAGAGCATTCAGCCATTTCTAGCAGGACCCCCTAGAGCCTGATAGGTGGAGGAGGACTATGCCGTGACAGGAAGCTTCAATTCCTCACTAGCCTGAATCTTAGTTGTAGGAACTTTCTACCCAGAAGACTAATTAAGAAGACAGTTTTAACTTAGCTGAGTTTGGAAAGAGAATCTCGGTAGCATGCTTTCGTTTCTTTCCTAAGAACCAGGTCTTGTGTAGCTATGAGTTTCTGATCCTTTAGTTTCTACCTTCCGAGTGCTAGTATTAACAGGGTCATCCTACTGTGCTTGGCAGGTGAAGTGTTCTTAACAAGTGCCTGCCATTTGAAAAAGGGACAGGTTGAAGATGACCAAGCAATTTCAGTTGAACTTTATTTTTTCTTTCTTTTCCTACTGACTTTGCAGCCCCTCATCACAAATTTCCTTGTTCTTAACTCTCAAATCTGATGGCTGAGTTTTTCTAAAAAATGCATTATGTACGTTTTTGTTTTAATTTTCTATAGAATACATTTAAACAGTCATTAATGGATAGGACACAATCACAGTTGCCACCAGAGTTTTAATAAAAGGCTTCTTCATTTTCTTTTGTGGGAACATTTTGAAGCCCCTGATAAGGTTAATTCTTTTCAGCTTTCTTAGGCAAGGAAGAGACACAATTCTGAAACCATAGAGGCAAAGGTCAGACATAGGGATCTTAATGAAATCTCCATGTTAAGTCAGCAATCTCAAAGAGTATTTATTTTAGGAAGTAACTTCTATTTCAGAATTGCTTAATTTATCTAGAGAATTATCTACATGCAGTGCTTTTCATATGAAGGCTTTTCATTTACAATGATACCCTAGTTTGTTACAGAGAAGTAAATATTACAGAGGACTTAAGTCCAGAGTT
The DNA here is from genome assembly GCF_978045245.1 of Mus caroli. Taxonomy (NCBI): domain Eukaryota; kingdom Metazoa; phylum Chordata; class Mammalia; order Rodentia; family Muridae; genus Mus; species Mus caroli. Next base: position 4,558,015 of record NW_028227267.1, on the reverse strand, counting down.
GAACCCAAATGCCTTAATTTTATATTCAATAATTATAATTGCTCTATTCTTTAAGAATAAACATGCTTGGATATATCTAGCATATCAGATATGCTTGAAATTGTAGCAGTGATACTAATTATAACAAAGGACTGAATTTAACTGAACAATATTAACTGAATTTCTATACAATGATAGATTGTATTATATTACAGTCTTTTCCTCTTAAAATGTTCAGTGTTTGAAACATTAATTAGTTTATATTCTTGAACTAGATCTTTTATCTTTCAAGAAAAATATGTATTTAATGGTACAAATCTGTGTGATGCAACTTGGATTTTAAGTGTTTTGAGATTTGAGCTTTTTATAGAACTCTTTGTGGTCAAGATAAATTAGTATAGGTGATGTTTTTGAGCTGTCTTGCCATGAAACGCTGCTGTTGACTGTTACCTGAAGTGAGCACACTAACATGTGAACATGCATCATTTATAATTCAGACAACAACCATGCTGTTCATGTACTAACTTATAGGCTTGCTGAACCATAGAGATTAGTTGAGCACATGGCTGTAAGTGATGAGTATTATTTAGCCCAATTTCATTGATTATGTACTTTTAATCTTACTTGAAAGACTTGTCTATGGTCTTTTAAGTAGATTTCTTAGGAAGAATGGCAGTAGAAATTAGACATTATTGAAGAAATCAAAATTCTTGAGTAAACTTGTGATTTAGAAAGATTAAATGTAGCTCTTAAATTTTCTGAATTACACTAAGAATTTGTCAGTGGATTCATACAGTATTGATAAGAGCATCCTAGATGAAGCCAGGCCTCACTGAGTTCCATATCATTTACATGGGCTAGGGATATCAAAGTGTGTTATCTAGATATATTTGGAACCATAAGACTCCAGTCTTAGCTCAAATCTTTGGTAGTTCCACACTGATTCATGTTTCAAATGGCTAATGTGTAGATTCTAGTATAAATGCTTTGAATATTAAGATACACAACTTCATCCTGTTCATGTGTTCTAATTCATGTTGCTAGTATGAAGCTAACATCTGCCACGTTTTAACCTCTCACATTTGCTTCCATAATAAACCATCACTTTTAAGGATATGAGGAGAATCAGGCTACAAGGTGGGTTTTATTCTTACTAATTTGGGTTGTGTGTTTTCTTAAATACAGGGATTTTGGCTTCTCCACAGTCTGCTCCTGGAAACTTGGACAATAGTAAAAGTGGTGAAATGAAAGGTAACGGAAGTGGAGGAAGCAGAGAAAATAGTACTGTTGACTTTAGCAAGGTAAGCTGTAGTACTTAAGAATAAGTAGTAATGTGTCGCTTTGTTGCCATTGCTAATAGTCACTATTCAGTAGACTGGTGCACATACAGTTCCATGGCATGCTTGTGAGGTGTACGGACAGAAACTGGGATAGGCTCCAAGTATTTGGATAACTACATGCTTATAGTTTCAGCGGTTGAGAAGACAATTCTGTAAACAGTGCGGCATTTTTTCTTTGTACCTGCTTATCAATACCATGATACTAGAATCATTTTGAAGAGGTTTTTTGGGAGTGGCATTTGTAGCACAAACAGTGCCTTCTTCCTGGACTGGACTGCATCCCAGAGTTGCTACTAATGCATGGCGTTAGCACTGTTTGGAATGCCACTAGGAAGCATGGATCGATAAAAACAACAGCAAAAAGCTGTGAATTTTGTTTTGTTTAGATAAAAATTAAAAAATACCCCACAAAGCAAACAAACAAATAACCCTTATTAAGACCAGAACAGAGCAGTAAGCATAAGTGACAGCTGAGTTTCAGGACTGCTTTCTTCCAACAACCACATTGTGGCTCACAACCAGCTTTCATGGGATCCGTCCGATGCATTCTTCTGCTCTGTGTCAGAAGAGAGCTGCAGTGTACTTGTATAAATATTAATAAATAAATAAATAATACTGAAGCCAGGCAGTGGTGGTGCACACCTTTAATTCCAGCACTTGGGAGGCAGAGGTAGGTGGATTTCTGAGTTTGGGTTGAGCCTGGTTGAGTGAGTTCCAGGACAGCCAGGGCTATACAGAGAATCCCTGCCTGATGGGGGGTGGGGGTGGGGCGGGGAGACTACTTTCTTATTGGTTGGGGCAGGTAGTGTACTTTTAATGTGGTGCCTGTTGATTGACTCATGCAATATTAACTTTTTTTTGGGTCATCCTGGAGCACACTCTGTAGACCAGGCTGGCCTCAAACCTTGAGATTCTCCAGTCTCTGCCTCCCAAGGGCTGGGATTAAAGGCATATATTACTAACATTTGTACATTTTATAACTAAGGCTTTGTTTTAAATGCCAAACAGGATCCATTTTTTGTTGTTGTTGTTTTTTTTTTTTTTTTTTAAAGCCTTCTATTCTGTTTTACAATCTGTACACAAATCACACACACCTCACTGAAAACAAGTTGAAATGATTTGTATTGGAGCTTTGTGGAGCTTTGTGCTTTTACATTAAAGAAAACTTGCCAGTAGGGATTTTGACTGTTCTGAACATGTTCATGTGGGTATGCCAGCGTATGCCTGTAATTCTAGTTATCCAAGCAAGAAGCTCTCAAGTTTGTGGCTAGCCTGGGTTACATACTGAGCTTTAGACCACCCCAAATATCTAAATACTACTAAATAGCAAAATCTTGTCAAAAACAAAACAGATGATAAAAGGCTGTCACAGCTGTCACTTCTAATGTCCCTTGCTGTAACTAGTGCTGTTTCAGATTATCAGAAAGTTTCCCTAGCTAAACTGGAGTTTATTCTTTGTTGGTGAATAAGTAAATGACTGTAATTTACATTGTATAAATCTTCTCTGGGCATGGCAGATATGGTTGATTTCTGTTCCTCTGTCACAGTTTTACTTTTTTACTTGGCCTATTCATGTATACCCTCCCTGTCTCTCGTTGGGCAGGAGTCAGCCTCCTGGCACTGTAGTTGTGGCACACTGGGTGTGGGACTCAAGAGGCCGGCTGTAAGTGCTGGTTTTATCTTTTAGTAGATAGTGTTGTTAGTGGTTGTTTAGTAGCTTCTCTGAGCCTGTGTATGAATGAGAGTCCCACCTACTCTGGTATCATGTTTGTAGCCTTTGTAATTATACACAGACAGCTGAGTCTCCCTTACACATTGTTCCATGTTTCATCAATCAAGGCTATAGATTTTCTTTGTAAATGACATTTTTTTTCCATTTAAGGAAAATTCTAGGAAATGATATATATATTTTTTAAAACGAGAATTTATAAAGATATATGAAACAATAAGTCTGAATAATAGAAAATCATGTAATGAATATGATGAATATGTTTTAGCCCTGTGTATAATTTCATTTCATGAGCCATCGTTAGTTTGTGCACTGTATGTTCTTATCAGTTTTTAATGAATAATCTATTCATTGAAAAAAATGTAAGTTTATGTTTGGTTATATAGAGCTTTACAATAGTAAAGGTTGTAGTTAGAACAATGAATGGGGAGTTTTGCTTGCTTGCTTTTTTTTTTTTTGTATTTGTCTACTCCATTATTCATATCTGTGAGAAATTTGGTGTGTTTTCATCTTTTAGATCTCACATTTTGATTACCAGTAGTAGTCTTAAAATCATTCTTTCATTTATTTCTAGGTAATCATATTTATAAATTACTTATTTATCAATAGGTTGACATGAATTTCATGAGGAAAATTCCTACAGGAGCTGAGGCATCCAATGTTTTGGTAGGAGAAGTGGACTTCTTGGAGAGACCTATCATTGCATTTGTGAGACTGGCTCCTGCAGTTCTCCTCTCAGGGCTGACTGAGGTCCCTGTGCCCACCAGGTAAAAGCAGTTTTTCTTTGTTCATATCAATCCATTGGCTGGAAGAATATTTGCTCTATGTAATAAAAGCACTACTTAATTACTAATTGTTGATACTCAGGCATTATGCCAAAATGCTTTGAGTATTAGAGTATAAGTTATCATCCCCTTTTCCCAGCTGATAGCTAGTTTCATTCTGGAACTTAGGATGTAGCCCAGGCTAGCCCGATGCCTTATCAGGCTATAAAGAATAATTAGCAAGTTGTGTTAATCATCTTGTTAATGATGAAAACGAGGGCGCCTCTGTGGTTTAATAGCATCAGAAGCCTAATTGTGAATGTGACTTGTTTTGAAAGTAACTATTATGTTTTTGTTGAAACTTTTTGTTGTTTGGTTTGTTTGTTTGTTTGTTTTAGATGAAGTCAGTGTGGCCCAGGTTGAATTCCTATCCTTGGAATTCCTTCTGCCTCAGCCTCCTAAGTGCCTGGCCTCTGAGCAACTGAGCTAGGGTTTTTGTTTTTTAATTAGGGAGGCTCCATACTAGCATGAAGAGGTTTAGTTGATAATGTACTTTCATGACTGATTCAGTAAGATAGGAAGAATTAATAGGAATTTGACCCATTTTTTTACTCTCATTTTCACTAATGATACAGTGTTGATAAGTGAAGAGAATGATTTGATTACTTTATATGTAAATTTTCACAAAGCAAGAGGCTGCATATTTGGGTAAAATTATTAATATTTCACATAAGAATTGATGAAACCCATTGTTTTATATGCTAGCATACGAAAACAGTTAAAATATGAATATCTGCTACTATAGTGTTAACAAGGATACAACTAGGTACTTTTATTTAACATTAAAAAGTAACAGGTTTGATGTTGAAGCTAGAAATTCTTTTTCCACTCAGAAAGGTTACTTGATTAAATGCCATATTTATGGTATTAAGGCTTTGATCCAGAATAGTTTCAGAGTGCAGAATTTTTTGTGTGTATATTCTGAACTATTTGATTTGACAGACGCTTACTTTCAAGAAATCAGTGTGGGATAAGGCTCAGATGTCAGATTGCATGGCATGCACAAAGCCCTGGGTTCAATTCTCAGCACTACATAAACTGGGTGTGGTCTGACACACCTGTAATCCCATCACTTAGGGCAGAAGAGGCAGTGGAGGCAGGAAGGTCCAGAGTTCAAGGTTACCTCTGGCTGTACCACATGCTCAGGTCATTCTGAGATAAAGTGACTCTTTTCTCAAAGAGGAATTAGTGTAGAAACAGTGCTACTAACCTGTAAGCCCAGCAAGCAGAGACTGAGCAGTGTGATGTCAGCTTGGGTGATCTAGTGAGACCCACATAGGATTGTTAAAACTTTACTTGTTTTTGTCACTTCAGACCAGAGTTTTTATGGAAATTTTTATGAAAAAACACTTTTTTAGTAACTTTTGCACTAAGGAAGCTTACTAAATTATGAATGCCTTTTGTAGTTTCATGATCTGATTTCTGCTTATTTTGTTTAGTATTTGAAATAAGATTTCCCATAGCCTCAGCTGAGCATTACCTTGAACTCAGATCCCCTTGGCCTCTGCTTTCCAAGTGCCAGGATAGCAGGCTTGCCCTCCACACTCAGTTAGGATCTGTTTTGAATAGAATTAACATTATTTTGCATTGGTAACTGTGGGTGCTTGCAAAAGTCTGAGTGTTGTTTCGATGTTTATAATAGAATAACTTTTGAAAGTCTCTGGATTTGTGTATATATGTCAATTCTTTTAATACCTGCATATTTTAATCTTTTCTTAGGTTTTTGTTTCTGTTACTGGGCCCAGCAGGGAAAGCCCCACAGTACCATGAAATTGGCAGATCCATAGCTACTCTCATGACAGATGAGGTAATTAAAATCAAATGTCTTTGAGCTGGACAGTAAATATGCAGTTATAGTCCATTCTCTCATAGTAAAGCTTATAAAAATTATCTTTGATGTCTCGGCTATTTTATTTCATATTCACTCTTCCAACACATGCCTTTGTTGAAGCTGTAAGACCTACTGCTCAGGAATAGGCAGTTTCCTCCAACACAAGCTTGTGTTGAGGCTGTAAGCTCAGGAATAGGCAGTTTCCAACCTATTTTGCTGCTGTTCTTGTACTTTTTACCTCATTGATTGCATTGAAATTTAATTGGTCCTAAAATTTCAGTATGTTGTTTCTTTGGGCTTTCCTTGGAACTTCTCTTTGTCTCTCTTGGTTTAGGGATGTCATATTTAGCTGTAACTTTTTTTAGTGATTAGCACTATTGTTTCTTTGTGAGAAGTTTCCAGCAGTTCTTGCTAGAAATAGCAATGCATCTAACTGCCCAGGGCATCAGAATCCCTGGATATCTGAACCTGATCTGTGTCAGCTACTAATACTTTTTCTATAATCCCTGCTATTTTTCTGGTTTAGACTCTGACCTTTTAATTCAAGTGATTTACTAATTTTTAATCTATATTGATAATAACATTTTCATGTAGGTCTAACATCTCATGATCTCCTGAAAAAAAATTTATTTTGAGTTGAGGTTTCTACATAACCCAAGCATGCCTCAGACTGGCTATATTGCCCAGGCTGGCCTTTCTCTTGGCAATCTTCCTAGCTTAGCTTCTCAACTGCTGAGGTAAAGGCATGAACCATCACATATGCTTTAAGTTCCAATCCAAATCCTTTCCTCATATTGACAGAGAACTTTGCTCTCTTGCGCATGTTTGCACCCTCGTACAGTCTACCCATCTTCACTTTGCTCTGGCAATATCTGCTTCCTCTCTGTTCCTTGGATGAGTTTTGCTGTTTATACTTTTAAATGTTACAACTGTGACTTGTTTTTGTTTTTTTTATATTTACTTTTACTTTTAATTCATTTTTTACACTCCATATTTCATTTCCCGCCCCCTCGGACTGCTCCACATCCCACACCTTCTCCCCACCCACCCTGTCTCCACGTGGATGCCCCCATCCTCCACCCCACCTGACCTCTAAACTCCCTGGGGCCTCCAGTCTCTTGAGGGTTAAGTGCATCATTTCTGAATGAACACAGACCTGGAGGTCTTCTACTGTATGTATGTTGGGAGCCTCATATCAGCTGGTGTATGCTGTCTGTTTGATGGTCCAGTGTTTGAAAGATCTTGGGGGTCCAGATTAATTGAGACTGCTGGTTCTCTTTCAGAACCACCCTTCTCAGCTTCTTTTCACCTTCCCTAATTCAACAACAGGGGTCAGCTGCTTCTGTCCATTGGTTGGGTGTAAACATCTGCATCTGACTCTTTAAGCTGCTTGTTGGGTCTTTCAGAGGGCAGTCATGATAGATCCCTTTTTGTGAGCATTCCATAGCCTCAGTAATAGTGTCTGGCCTTGGGACCTCTCCTTGAGCTAGATCGCACTTTGGGCCTGTTGCTGGACCTTCTTTTCCTCAGGCTCCACTCCATTTCCATCCCCGTAATTCCTTCAGACAGGAACAATTATGGGTCAGAGGTGTGACTGTGGGATGGCAACCCCATCCCTCACTTGATGTCCTGTGTTCCTGTTGGAGGTGGGCTATATAAGTTCTCTCTCCCTATTGTCGGGGGGATTCATCTAAGGTCTCTGGTGCATTCTGGGGGATCTCCCAACCTCCTATTTCCCGAGTTTGCCTGTTCACAGTCTTTCTGCTGCCCTTCAGGGCTTCAATTCTTTTCATTCACCCAATACCAGATCAGGTTCCACTCTCCCCCCAACTTCTCCCTCCTCCATCCACTTTCCCTCTCAGATCTCTCCCTCCTTCTCTCCCTCTCTCCCTCCCTCCCTCCCCATTTGTGATTGCTTTCTTCTCTCTCCCAAGTGGGACTGAGGTGTTCTCACTTGGGCATTTCAGCTTGTTGAGCTTTTTGAGTTCTGTGGACTGTATCTTTGGTATTCCGTTTTATTTTATTTTATTTTATTTTATTTTATTGTGTTGGCTAATATCCACTTATTAGTGAGCACATGCCATGCATGTCCTTTTGGGTCTGAGTTTTCTCATTCAGGATGATATTTTCTAGTTCCACCCATTTCCCTCCAAAACTCAGGATGTCTTCATTCTTAATAACTGAATAATATTCCATTGTGTAAATGAACCACATTTTTTTGTATCCATTCTTCTGTCGTGGGACAGCTGGGTTGTTTCCAGCTTCTGGCTATCACACGTGCTCCTATGGCATGGTGGGTATAGTCCCAAGAGTGGTATTGCTGAGTCTTCAGGTAGATTTATTTCCAGTTTTCTGAGGAACCTCCAAATTGATTTCCAGAGTGGTTCTACCAGTTTGCAGTCCCACCAGCAATGGAGCAGTGGTCCTCTTTCCACATCCTCTCCAACATGTGTTGTCAAGTGAGGTTTTGATCTTAGCCATTCTGATGGGTGTAATGTGGAATCTCAGGGTCGTTTTGATTTGCATTTCTCTGAGCACTGGACTTTGAACATTTCTTTAGGTGCTTCTCAGCCGTTCAAGATTTCTTAGTTATGAATTCTCAGTTTAGTTCTATACCCCATTTTTTTGATTGGGTTGTTTGGGTTTTTGGCGATTAACTTCTTGAGTTCTTTATATATTTTGGATGTTAGCCCTCTATTGGATGTGGGGTTAGTGAAGATTTTTTTTCCCCAGTCTGTAAGTTGCCAATTTGTATTATTGACTATGTCCTTTGCCTTACAGAAGTTTTCCAGTTTCACGTGGTTCCATTTATCAATTCTTGATCTGAGAGCATGAGCCATTGGAGTTCTCTTTAGGAAATTTACCCCTGTGCCAATGGGTTCAAGGCTCCTTTCCACTTTCTCTCGTAGTAGATTCACTTTATCTGGTTTTCTGTTGCGGCTCTTGATCCACTTGGACTTGAGCTTTGTGCAGAGTGACAAATATGGGTCTATTTTCATTTTCCACACACAGACAGCCAGTTAGACCAGCACCATTCATTGAAGATGCTTTTTTTTTTTTTTATTGTATATTTTTGATGTCTTTTTCAAAGACCAGGGGTCTATAAGTGTGTGGTTTTATTTCTGGGTCTTCAATTCTATTCCATTGATTAACATATCTGTCACTGTACCAATACCATGCAGTTTTTATCACTATTGCTCTGTAGTAAAGCTTGAGGTCAGGGATGGTGATTCCCCCAGCTGTTCTTTTATTGTTAATTGTTTTCGATATTCTGTTTTTGTTTTTTTTTGCCTTTCCAGGTGAATTTGGTAATTGCTCTTTCCATGTCTTTTAAGAATTATGTTGGGATTTTGATGGGGATTGCATTAAATATATAGATTTACTTTGGTAGGATGGCCATTTTTACTATGTTAATTCTGCCAATCCATGAGCATGGGAGATCTCTCCATTTTCTGAGATCTTCGATTTCTCTCTTGAGAGATTTGAAGTTATGGTCATACAAGTCTTTCACTTGTTTGGTTAGAGTTACCCCAGATATTTTATACTTTTTGTGGCTATTGTGAAGGGAATTGTTTCTCTAGTTTCTTTCTCAGCCTGGTTTATTGTTTGTATAAAGGAAGGCTACTGATTTATTTGAGTTAATTTTATATCCGGCCACTTTGCTGAAATTGTTTATCAGCTGGAGAAGTTCTCTGTTAAAATTTTTGGGGTTGCTTATGTATACTATCATATTATCTGCAAATAGTGATACCTTTATTTCTTCTTTATCAATTTGTATCCCCTGGATCTCTTTTTGTTGTCTTATTGTTCTAGCTCATACTTCAAGTACTGTATCGTGTAGATATGGGGAGAGTGGCCATCCTTGTCTTGTCCCCAGTTTTGGTGGGATTGTTTCAAGTACGTCTTCATTTAATTTGATATTGGCTGTTGGTTTGCAGTAAACTGTTCTTATTATGTTGAGGGATGGGCCTTGAATTCCTGATCTCTCCAGTACTTTTAGTATGAAGGGGTGTTGCATTTTCTCAAATGCATTTTCTGCATCTAAGGAGAATTTTTCTTTGAGTTTGTTTATATAGTGGATTACGTTATGGATTTTCATATATTAAACCAACCTTATATCCCTGGGATGAAGCCTACTTGATCATGATGAATGATCATTATTATGTGTTCTTGGATTTGGTTTGCAAGAGCTTTATTGAGTATTTTTGCATCGATATTCATAAGCAAGATTGGTCTGAAGTTATCTTTTTTGGGTTGGTCCTTATGTGTTTTATATATTAGAATAATTTTGGCTTCATAAAATAAGTAGATAGTATTACTTCTGTTTCTATTTTACGGAACAGTTTGAGGAAAATTGGTATCAGGTCTTCTTTGAAGGTCTGGTAGAATTCTGCACTAAATCCGTGTGACCTTGGGCCTTTTTTGGTTGGGAGGTTTTTGAATGACTTCTTCTATTTCCTTGTGTTATGGTATGGGCCTATTTAGATAGTTTACCTGCTCTTGATTTTACTTTGATGTGTGGCATCTGCCTAGAAAACCATCCATTTCATCTAGATTTTTCCAGTTTTGTTGAGTATAGACTTTTATAGTAGGATCTGATAGTTTTTTGAATTTCCTCCATTTCTGTTGTTTATATCTCACTTTTCATTTCTGATTTTATTAATGTGGATACTACCTTTTTGCACTTTAGTTAGTTTGGCTAGGGGCTTATCTATCTTGATCATTTCAAAGAACGAGCTATCAGTTTTGCTGAATCTTTGCATTGTTTTCTTTGTTTCTACTTGGTTGATTTTGACCCTGAATTTGACTATTTCCTGCCTTCTACTCCTCTTGGGTGAGTTACCTTCCTTTTGTTCTAGAGCTCTCAGATGTGCTATTAGTGTAAGATCTTTCCAGGTTCTTTACCAGGGCACTTAGTGCTATAAACTTTCCTTTTAGCACACTTTCATTGTGTACCATAGGTTTGGGTATGATGTGTCAACATTTTCATTAAATTCCAGGAAGGCTTTAATTTCTTTCTTTATTTCTTCCTTGACCAAGTTATCACTGAGTAAAGAGTTGTTTAGTTTCCATGTGTATGTGGCCTTTTTGTAGTTTGTGCTGTTATTGAAGACCAGCCTTAGGCTATGGGGATCTGATAGGATGCATGGTATTATTTCAATCTTCATTATCTGCTAAGGGTTGTTTTGTGACCAATTGTATGGTCGATTTTGGAGAAGGTACCATGAGGTGCTGAGAAGAAGGTGTATTCTTTTGTTTTTTGGTGAAGTGTTCTGTAGATATCTGTTAAATTCATTTGGTTTATAACTTCTCTTAGTTTCAATGTGTCTGTTTTGCTTCTATTTCAATGACCTGTCCATTCGTGAGAGTGGGGTGTTGAAATCTCCCACTTTTATTGTGTCGGGTTCAATGTGTGTTTTGAGTTTTAGTAAAGTTTGTTTTATGAGTTTGGATGCTCTTGCATTTGGGGCATAAATGATCAGAACTGAGCTTTTCTCTTGGTGGATTTTCCCCTTGATGAATATGAAGTGTCCTTTTTCATCACACTTGATAACTTTTGATTGAAAGTCTATTTTATTGGATATTAGGATGGCAACTCCTGTTTGTTTCCTGGGACCATTTGCTTGGAAGACCTTTTTCCATCCTTTTACTCTGAGATAGTGTCTGCCTTTGTTGTTGAGGTGTGTTTCTTGTATGCAGCAAAATGCTGGCTCTTGTTTGCAAATCCAGTTTGTTAGCCTATGTCTTTTTATAGGTGAGTTGAGTCCATTAATATTCAAAGATATTAAAGAGAGATGACTGTTGGTTCTTGATATGTTTGTTTTGTAAGTGGTTTTATGTGTTTGTGGCTCTCTGCTTTTGACTTTGTTGTGAGATACTTAATATCTTGTACTTTCTTTTGTGCAAGTATCTTCCTTGTGTTGGAGTTTTCCTTCCAGTATCCTCTATAGGGCTGGGTTAGTCGATAGATACTGTTTAAATTTGGTTTTGTCCTGGGATATTTTGGTTTCTCCATCTATGTTGATTGAGAATTTTGCTGGGTATAGTACCCTGGGCTGGCATTTGTGTTCTCTTAGAGTCTGTATGACCTCTGACCAGGCTCTTCTGGCTTTCATAGTCTCTGCTGAGAAGTCTGGTGTATTTCTGATAGGTCTACCTTTGTATGCTACTTGACCTTTTTCCCTTGCAGCTTTTATTATCTTTCTTTGTTCTGTGCATTTATTGTTTTGATAGTCATGTGACAAGAAGATTTTCTTTTCTGGTCCCATTTATTTAGTGTTCTATTCACTTCTTGTACCTTTATGTTCATCACTTTCTTTAGGTTGGGGAAGTTTTCTTCCATGATTTTGTTGACTACATTTTCATGTTCTTTGAGCTGGGACTCTTCATTCGCCTCCATTCCGATTATTCTTAGATTTGGTCTTTTCATTGTGTTCTGAATTTCCTGGATTCTTTGGGTTAGGAGATTTTTATGTTTTGAATTTTCTTTGACAGTTGTGTCAATCTCTTCTACTGTATCTTCTACACCTGAAATTCTCTCTCCCATCTCTTGTATCCTGTTGGTGATACTTACATCTGTAATTCATGACCTCTTTCCTAGGTTTTCCATTTCTAGGTTTGCCTCCATTTTTGTTTTCTTTATTGTTTCTACTTCCACTTTTATGTCTTGGATTGCTTTATTCAGTTCCTTCACCTGTTTACCTATGTTTTCCTGTATTTTTTTTTCCAGTGGGTTATTGATATCCTCCTTAAAGGACTCTATTATCTTCATGAGATAAGATTTTATGACAGATTCCTGATTTTCAGATGTGCTGGTGTATTCAGAGCTTGCTGTGGTGGGAGAACTGGGTGCTGATGATGCCCACGTATTTTGGCTTCTGTTTTGCTTACGGCCTTGTGCTTGCCTTTTGCCATCTAGATATCTCTAGTGTTTGTTATCTGGGTGACTGTATGGAGTCTGCTTCTTTTGTCCTTTGGTTGCTTCACTCTCCTGGTAGGCCTGCAGCCCTGGCTTTATCAGACCACCTGTGGGACCTTCCAACTTCGAGCTCTTTACAGGGGCAGAGAAGCTAGCTGCTGATCTGTTGCCCTGGCTGCAGTAGATCTCCTGGGAGGCCTTCAGATTGTTGGGTCTTCCGTGGAGCAGTCAAGCCATTGTCCAGCTGCACTGAGTGCAGGCGATCCTCAACTTCTCTGAGAGTAGCGGATCCTCAACTGCTCTGAGTGCAGAGGGTCCTCAACTGCTCAACTGTTCTGAGTGCAGCGGATTCTCAGGATGGATTGGGATATGAAGTCTTCACGGGAGCAGACCTACTAGGGGTCCACCTCAGCACCAAGGACTTGTTTTACCATCAACCCTACACTGTCTACCTGCATGATTTCCCCTCAAATATCACCTCTGTTTTGTGTATGTTTGTTTTTACAAAGTCTTGCTGTCTAGCCCAGACTATAATCAAACTCACACAAATTCTCTTGCCTCTGTATTCAATTATCAGGGTTATCAGTCTTTTCTGATAGGCAGACATTTTCTTGGCTGTCTATTTTTCTCTGTCAACTTTCTGTTCTGCACTTTGCTTAAATTTTTTGTTTGCTTGTTTTTTGTTTTATGAATGGAAGCTTGCTATTCTGGGTAATTATTTAACTCACTGTTCTGCCTGGAAAGACTGCATTGTTTTTTGTTTGATTTTCTTTTGTGTTTTGTTTTGTTTTGTCACATACAGCACTGCACCTAACAAGTCATAAGTAACCAGTAAATATTTGTTAAACAGAATAACTTCTTTCTTCATAGTTATTCATTCAGGATGAATAACACTTTAACGACAGAAATAGAATGACCTGATATTATTGTTATGAATTAATTTGTAACAAATTGCTGTTTATTTGTGAAATGTTTTTTCTTTGTATTAACACATCAGTTTTTTGGTTGGTTGTTATTAATACTAATAATGAGCTAAGTATTGCCAGGTGGAGTGGATGCCTGCTGCTGAGGAGATTTTATGTTATTGGTGTGTGTGTGTCACTCTATTTTTGTTATTAATTTAACATATGTGTATGTGCAGGAAGGAGGGAGGTATGTGCACATGTTAGTGCAGGCCCAATGGAGTACATAAGATTGTGTCATAGTCTTCAGAACTGGACTTAGCACAGATAGCTGTGAGCCACCTAACAGTTCTGGAAACTGAAAGCATGACCTCGTGAGCAGTGTGTGCTGTTAACATGCACCATTGCTCTATTCCAGTATTTCTGTACCTAAAGTGCAGTTTAGTATAGGGAGATTTTTCTTTCCACTGTAAAATCTTTCTACTTAGTATCTTCTTTTTTACAGATTTTTCATGATGTGGCTTATAAAGCAAAAGATCGAAATGACCTCCTGTCTGGAATCGATGAGTTCTTAGATCAAGTCACTGTCCTTCCTCCAGGGGAGTGGGACCCTTCCATCCGCATAGAGCCTCCAAAGAGCGTCCCTTCTCAGGTAGGAGTCGGGACGCACACCGTGGCAGTGGGTTTCTTTCTTTCAGTTAAAAACTTCTCCTGAAATATGTAAGTTATGACACAAAAATTACAGCTATTTACAGTGGATGTGGCTAAGTAAGAACTCTTTAGCATTGAATCCTAGCACTGAAAGTAAATCAATAGTGATCAGTGGTGGTACATCAGAAAGGATGTATTAATATCAGTGTGCCCTCTGTACATCTTTATCCCAAACAGATTTGTTGATTGTTAGCTGTGTTGTTACCCAGACATGTAGATATTTGTAGTCTGCCTGCTTCTTTGTTGAGTAAATTTAGGTAAATCATTGTGTATATATATATATATATATATATATATATATATATATATATATATAAATTTTTTTTTTTTAAATTTTACATGTGCTATTACCAGTCCATTTGTTTCACAAAAACAAATAACTTTGGGATACTGGTTCTTGAGCAACTTTTAAATAGTATGGAATAATTTGTTTTGCACATTTGGAAAATTTCTGGCATACATTTTTGAAGTATATCACTTGTCAAGCATAAGCTTTAACAAGTTGCTTGTTTCTTTATGAAAATTGCCTTATGTGAGTTTTACTTTTTTTCCTTAGGTCAGTTCCGTTCTGATTCATTTTGTTTGCCTGGTATATTACCCATTTACTCAGATTTGAAATTTTCTCAAAAAGTTTACACTCCCTTTGATTTGTGATGTTCCATCTTGACCTATGTTTAGTTTAGCTAATAGACTAATTATTTATTATATTTTTCAAATAATAATTTTTTTAATGTGGATATTTTTCTACTTCATTTCTGCTTTTAGCTGATTGACTTCACTCCTACTATCCTTCCTAAAGATTTGTTTATAATTTTGGTATATTTAATTATTTTGTTTGTTTGTTTTAGATTTATTTTATTTCATACGCATGAGTATTTTGCTAGCATATATGAATATGTACCACACGCATGCCTGGTACTCAGGATCAGATAAGCCAAAACTGGGATTATGCATACTGTGAGCCACTATGTTAATGGTGGCAATTGAACTCAGATCCTCTGAAGAATAGCCACTGTCTTAACTGCTGAGCCATCTCTCCAACCCCCATCTTTTAAAATGTTTCCTAAAAGAATGTTTGGTTTTGTTTTGTTTCGAGACAGTGTTTTACTGCATAAATTTGTGTGCCTGAAACCACCTTGTAGCCACACTGTTTAAATTTGCAGTGTCTTGCCTTGGTGTCTCAAATACTAGAATTGTAAGCATGAGCCACTTCCTGATGGCTTTATATTTTCATATTGTTTTAGATACTATTCAGATTATAATATCTAGTATGGAATTCCCTTGTCCTGTAATATGCTCTGTTTCCTCTTTGATCTAAGATACACATTGGTTCTATCTTTGGCGTTTTGAAGTGTGACCTTACTTTTGTAATCTTGCTACTCTGTGTTAATATGATGTATTTTAGAAGTAGTTTTGTTTGCTTGTTTGTTTTGATTTTAAAATGAAATATAAGAGCCGGGCGTGGTGGCGCACGCCTTTAGTCCCAGCACTCGGGAGGCAGACGCAGGCGGATTTCTGAGTTTGAGGCCAGCCTGGTCTATGAAGTGAGTTCCAGGACAGCCAGGGATATACAGAGAAACCCTGTCTCGAAAAACAAACACAAAAAACAAAAAAAATGAAATATAAGATGATACTGAAGGAATTTTTGTGCTGCTTTTCTAAGAAAAATACTTTAGTAATTGGTTTTCTTTCTCTTTCCTTCTTCCTTCGTCCATCTTCTTTTTGAACTTGTAGCCCAGATTAATCTTGAATTTACAGTATTCTTGCCTCAGCCTTTTGAGAGCTAGCAGTTTAGGTTCATGGAAAAAGGTAGTAACTTTAAAAATTGATACAAAGTTTGGCAGTTAACATTGTATTCTAAATACTTGGATAAGAAATGTGTTTCTTTGGGAGAGTGTTCATCTTCATAGCTAGGCTGGCTAGTGTTTTGTCAAATTAATACACACTTGGGCTATACAAGAAGAGGAGGTCTTACTTGACAGGATGCTTCCATAGTCAGGACTCTAGGACATTTTCTTGGTTGATACTTGGTGAATGTGAAAGGGCCTAGCTCATTGTGGGCAGTGTCATCCCTGGATGGTTTAAGAAAGCAGGCTGAGCCAGCCATGAAGCACACATAAGTAGTGTCCCTCCATTGTCTCTGTCCCAGTTGTTGCCTCAGGTTCCCAGCCCTTCCTTACTTCCTTCATGAAGGACTATGATCAGGACATATTAGCTGAAATAATAAAGCCTTTTCTTCCCCCACGGTGCTTTTGATCATGGTGTTTTATAACAGCAGTGGAAATTTAATAAAACAATAGCTATTATAGAATAGAAATTTGACATGGTTTCATGAATATATCTTATAGTGCTTTGATGTTAGAAGATAGTTAAGAAAGCTAACTATAAATTTAAAATATGAACAGAAGTTGATAGTCAATTCTAAATTCATCTCCTTTTTAATTGTGATTGTTTTAAAAAGTTATACTAGGAAACTTTTTTTTTTCCCAGAGAGTACTTGGGTAAAATCTTTATGAGATGTAATATTCCCTGTAGCCATCTCAGATACCAGTTTTCTTAAAATTGAATTCTGAAAATATATTTTTGTGGAATTCAGGAGAAAAGGAAGATTCCTGTGTTTCCCAATGGATCTGCTCCAATGTCTGTTGACCCTCCTAAGGAGGATGGTCACCATGCTGGGCCCGAGCTGCAGAGGACTGGACGGTGGGTACAGATGCTACTTTGGGGAATTAGGTCTTGATTTAGTAGAAGGGCACCAACATTCTTTAACTCCTCAAGTATTTGGAACTTAATCTTATACTTTTAGGTTTGTGTGGTTTTAAAAATGCATTTTCTATAAGATAATATGACACTAAGGAAAATTTTCATCCATTTAAAACATTTTCAATAATATGTACCAATCTTTATTTTAAAATAATGGATCATATACTCAGAATTATAGTATGTGGGTTTTGGGTGACCTCTACAGAAGGTTCAGAAAGGAAATATGTATCTTTTTTTCCAAGTTAAAGATTTATGAGATGAAAATGGAATTGTACTGAATGATTTTTGTACATTGTGCAAGATTTAAAATTTATGTGAACATTACCTTTTGGAATACTATAAATTTAGACGGACAAGCATGATTAGACCCTACTGTTAGCATCTGGAAGCTTTATTAGAGAAATTAGAAAGTTAATTTTAGAGTAAAGAATAGAAGTATAAAATGTAATAAGATGTGTTTAAGTTACTAGTTATGTAGTGGTTAGTTGTATTAGCGTGTCCATGGTAGAGAGGTACGGTTCTTGGTACTGCACAGGGCACTGGCAGTCACTCTGGGGCCATAGGACCTGGAGTGAAAGCTTTGTAAAATTAGAATATCATATATACACAATGTTGACAAGAATAGCAACGAATATATTCAATGCAGACTTAAATTCGTAATCATTGACTAGAGACATGTAAGAGCCTTTATGAATGAACACAATAAGATTTTACCTCTGTGCCAACAGTGTTGGTCTCCTATTAGCTGCAACCATTTCTTTGTATATTAGAAGTACAGTTAGTTCCTGTGAAGTACCAGTGCCTAAGGTGGATATCTTATGCACCTGAGAGCCTCCTTTGCCACCTGCTAAACAGTCAGTTGTTTATTTGATGGTGGCAATTCATTTTCTATATTGTCATTGGCATCTTCTTAATTTAAAACTGATTCCTTTTGCTACAGATTATGGAATCACTTCTACTTGTCAACATGCCTTCATGGTTTATTTTAGTATTTAACTTAAAAAATTATCATGGTAAAGCTTGGAGCATCCAAATCCTCTACAGCTTAAATTTAAGCTGTATTCTTTATCCATGTTCTTGTATTTAGTATATACATAACCTCCCATTTCCTGAGGCTCAGGACTGTTCTGAATTTCCAGTTCAACAGTATTTATTTGGTACCTTCTGTATACCAGGCAGGATTCAGCTTAATTGAGGTATGGCATTGAACATAAAGATTCCCTATTTCCTAGGGTATTTATATTTTACTGGAACATTTTCAGATTAAAAATATTGAGAAAGCTTAATTTTTCAAAAAGTTGAAATGGTATAGCTTTGATGTTTTAATGTAAACATAGATCTTTTTATTCTTTCTAAAACCTCTTAGTTTTATTAATATATATATGTACGTGTATATATATGTATATATATATATATATATACTATATAAGTAGTAATATACAGAAATAGCTTTTAAGGTTTTTCTTTTTCTGAGACAATTATTCGTATAAATAAATAGTTAAAGGTCATAAAAGTAGTTATTAGTCAACTTCAGTATTAAAAGCATAGCATTCTACATTCACACTAAGGACTAAGTAAGATATAATTTCCTTCTCTGTATTTCTGCCCATTGCCATTCAGATCTGTATTACAGATAAAAATAGAGTTGTGTTTGCACATTTATATGACTGGCTGTTAGGTTTTGTTTATTGTATGTTTACTTCTCTATATATTTGCATTCAAAGTTAAAATTACTCCTATAAAGTCATTGCCCTGCACCCTTTTCAGCATATAACCCGTAATATAATATGTTTCCTTTAATTTAATGACATGTATCTCTCCTTAGACATTATTTCATTAAAGTCAATGAGCATATCTTCTATAAGTTATACCATGATTTAAAATTTTATTGACAAAAAAGTAAGCACCAACAGTTTTATGTAGCCCATAGATTTAGTTTGAACTAGTTAGAATCCTCTAGTCTACAGTTTGACGAGTTTCATCTCACCTATTTAGGCTTTTTGGTGGTTTGATACTTGACATCAAAAGGAAAGCACCTTTTTTCTTGAGTGACTTCAAGGATGCATTAAGTCTGCAGTGCCTGGCCTCGATTCTTTTCCTATACTGTGCCTGTATGTCTCCTGTAATCACTTTTGGAGGGCTGCTTGGAGAAGCTACAGAAGGCAGAATAGTGAGTACAAAAGATTGGTAGTGGCCAGGCTCCCAGCTCCTCAGAGGCAAGTGTCTGTATGCATTTGTCTCACTATTCGTGCTTGTATTTGAAGAGTCTCCCCACAGCATTAACCTGTCCCCAAGCAGACTTCCCCCAAAGGTAATTGCTGTGGAAAACATGGGGAGGACATTTGAACAGGAGAAGATGCACAGTTGAGGTAAAAATAAATAAATAAACAAAAAACCAAACATTTGTTTTATCCTTCCTTGCTTCATGAAATGGCTATCAATTGAGTAAGATTTCCATTGCCTTCTGGGGGATGTGTGGGGAGATGCTCTCGGTGGGTCATGGTGGGAAATTTTCCCATGGGAGTCCTCATTCTGTGTCCTGTTAGTTATCATAGGGTCAGGGTTATGGCCCTAGCTGGTGACTGAACTGAGACCATTCAAAACAGCAGAATGTAACGGTAGAGAGGGTGGGATTTTAAAGTTATGTTTATTTTCATTTTGCTATTAAATCTGTTTGAAAGTTGCCAAAGCTTTTATTTGTAATTAAACATGCCCCCTCCCCCTTTTTTTTTCATGTGAATGTAGAATCTAGTTTGCTATATATGCTGATACCATGCTAGGAACTGATTCTTCATAAAATCTTGAATGGCTTATTATGGGAGGTGTAAATATACTTTACTGGCATATAGGTGACATAATTTATAATTCCTGATTTCTATATTTTTTAAATAACATTTGCTATTTAAAGAAATTTTGTATTTTTATAGATAAAATGTAAAAACAATAGCTAAATCTAAATGGCAATAGTTATTCAATTATAAAGGCATATCTTTTTTAGAACATTAGGTTAAAACCTAAAAATTGAAAATTTCTAACTCTCAATTTATTTTTTGTTAGATTCCTTTTGACCTTTGTCTTTAATCCTTGTTTCAGATATACGTTTTTTGTTGTTTTATATTACTGTCAAAATAGTGCTTGTAACTCTGCCCTGCCCTGTTGAAATGTAGCTTAGCTCTTGGAAATATTGCTGCTTGGCTCATGGACTGTCACTGCCTGTCTTCTACTTCTGTCCTTTGATACCATGTGTCTGAGATTATGTTTGGGACTGCAGTAGGGAGAGAGACACATGTAGCAGGGACAACCTAACTAGAAAGATGGGAAATGGTAGCCTGTGTTCGTTGAACTGTTGTGAGAAAGGAGAGCTGTGGAAATTGAAGTTACAGAAATGGAGAAAAGAAGCATTTTATAGAGAAAACAATATGAACGTGGGGTGTTCACTTTCAATGCCCATTATAGAAATGGCATTTAAGGGAACTCATTTTTATAGGTTATATAGTATCAGAAGAAAGTAAATATTGGACCACTCATGTGTCCATGAGGGTTGAAATTGAGGTTTGATTATAGGGAGAAAAGGAAAGGTAGAAAGTTAGCTGATATGTAGAATAGAAGGAGTAAATTGGCCCAGCAATTTAGACAGCCAGAGCTTAGGATGAAGAGGATGGATGCCAAGCAGTTCCACATTGGGGAACGGTAGCTCGGGGATCTTATATGTCTGTGTGGTGCGGTGGGTGGGGATAGTAAAGGCATTGTTTCTGATGCTGGTGGCTACTTTTTTAACCTACAACTTGGGGAGGGGCCTCTAGTTTGTGCTGTCCTGTTTCAGTTGAGTTTTGTGATGTGCTTTTCAGTTTTTGCTTTGTTTTTCTGAATTTCATGTAGACATTTTCACCTTTAACTCAAACTCATCCTAAGCTCAATTTTAAAATGTACATATTTTAGTAGAATTAAGGAGTTGGTGATGAGGACCTGTATTTTGTAGTAAAACCCTATTTTTTTTTAAAAAAGAAAACATTCTTTACACTTAACATATTATTAACATGGCTGCTCACTTTTTTTTTTCATGTTGCCAATAGTTCCATTATATATATATATATATATATATATATATATATATATATATATATTTACTTTGTTATTCTGTTTTAGATGATGGTGTTAGACTTGATGGAGAGAATTGCTCCAATTTTGTGATATGCCCTAAGTAACAGACAGGGTTTGAAGGTGCCTGTACAAGCACTAATAGAGTTATAATTACCATCACCCCCACTTAAAGTGAGAGAGCTTAGACTGGAAACAAGATGTCCCGCAGTTGCACCCCGGGCCCTGGCCCTGCAGGCTTCCAGGCAGCCCCATCTCGCCTGCTCTTATGCTCTCTCTTGTTTCAGGACCTTTGTTTCTTACTACTTCTTGTCTTGCCTTTATCAATCCTGGGCCTTCTCCTTTCTGGATAGCATATCCCACTTGGCTCTGATGTTTAGGAATGGTAAATTCTTTCCCTTTTTCTCTGACCTTACCCTTTGTCTAGTATCATAGCGCATTGTCATTGCTTTACCATCTAACCTCTTTTGCCAGGCTATAATTAATGCTGATAGTGAAATCCAGTATTTTTATATGTTCCTCTGAGCTATTGTCCTGTTTTATCTCATTTTGATGGGTTTTAATGATAAATTACCTAACATATTTATAGTTTTTGTGAATTTTTTTACACATCCCCATCTACCTTGTTTATGTTACCTATATCATTCTGAAGTAAATCAGTTAAAGCTGTCATTCTAATTTTCAAAAAGTATATGGAAAGTTGCTTTTATAGAAAACTGAGAAAAGGTCACACATTTACCTTCTTTTAATCACCATATTGAGTAATGTGCTTTTTATTTTCAGAATAAAAATTACTTACTTCAGTCATATAAAAAAATAACACATGCTTTTCTGCTTGCATAGGCTTACAAATAAAACAGCATGGATGAAGCTGAAGCCCCATATGTCTCTCTTTGTGCCTTGATTCTTACTGTATCAAGTGTTGAATTAAGGATGGTTGCTAAAAGTTCAATTAAATATGCAAAATAAGGGAATTTTCTTGATGTACGTGATATATGTGTAATTTCCCGTATATATGACTTAGTTTGAAAGCACAGCACTGTCTTTGCTTTGATTTTGTAACTACTTGGCTAGTATCCATGTTTTCAGATGTACTATAGTAGGTTAGACATAATTTTTTGATGCATTGCTTTTGTTTATTTTCCCCTTAAACAGAGTGCAATAGAGTCTCTTTTTGGAGCATCATTAACTGGGATTGCCTATTCATTGTTTGCTGGGCAACCTCTAACAATACTGGGGAGCACAGGTCCAGTCCTAGTGTTTGAAAAAATTTTATTTAAATTCTGTAGGTAAGTAGAAAGTCTCATCCCCTGTGTTTGTATACTTATTAAATATATGTTACATTGAACTGTTTGTGAACAACATTTAGCTGTATTAACAATATGTGTATCTTCAGTGTCTGTGTTTTTTATGTGGTTGTCCTATCAAGGTTCCTATTACCATTCCACCCCAGTAATGTAGAGATGAAGAAAAATAACATTGGCCATCAATGCTAATCTAATAGATTGGAGTAATGACAAAGCAAATCATTTGAGGAACAATAAAAACTCCTAGTGCTAGCAAAATTAAACCTGTAAGATGTTTATCTGAGCTACTTGTTAGGCTAAATGTAGGTCTTACAAGAGGAAGTTTACGGTGAAGTACATCTTGAAAGCCAAGGACTCAAAGCCATCAAATTGCAGGGTTAGTATCTATGGCTTAGGCTGTTGGGCATCATGGACATACTATAGGTAATAGACTTTGAATTCAGCATTAACAATATTGTTTCCTATATGACATGTGCATTTGAGTCTTTTAACCTGAAACAACGTAGACATTTGAATATTTGATTGTTGTAATTCTTGTGCTCTGCTTCTCTGCTCACTCGATAACCTGATTATAATTTTGACGTGGTATGCTCCACTGACTAGTAATCAATGATATGACTTAAAGTATAGCCTTTCTTGTTTGAAATTAACTCTGTAGGCATAGTGGTGGCAAGATACTGCGGTAGTGGTGTCTTTACCCTACTGACACATACAGATTCTTTATCTTCAGAGAAAGTCAGCTATGGTTGTTTTAGTCTGTTGTTTGTTGCTATAGCTGATTGCTGACGTGAGGTCTAAGGGGTTATTCCCATATTGCCGAGCATATTCTCACTGTAAATCTTGAATAAAGTAACCAAGTCTCCAGTTGAAGCAAAAGACACAGAGCTTCATCTCATCATTACTTGGCAATTTGGTAATTGTGATTTTTAAAGGGATCCTGTGTTTGTGTTTTTACTGCTTGTTATGAAAAACTTTAGGTGCAAATCTGTGTGTACATGGTGATCATGTCTCCACTTATATTTCGAAACAGAGATTATCACCTTTCCTATCTATCATTAAGAACCAGTATTGGTCTGTGGACATCTTTCTTGTGCATTGTATTGGTCGCAACAGATGCAAGCAGCCTTGTGTGTTACATTACTCGGTTCACAGAAGAAGCTTTTGCGGCTCTCATTTGTATCATATTCATCTATGAAGCTTTGGAGAAACTCTTTCATTTAGGAGAAATATATGCATTTAATATGCACAACAACTTGGATGAATTGACCAGTTACACGTAAGTGCTTCTATTTCATCCTCATGTTAAAATATATTTTTTCTAAGATACCAGAGCGTAAGAAAGATGGACTTTTTTATTAAATAGCTGGTATAGACTTTTAAGTTTTTAATTGTAGTACTCAGGAGACTGGAGGCAAGAGGATGTACCATAAGCTGAAGGTCCACCTCGGCTACATAGGAAAAAGAAAGAAAATGGAATTTTTGCAATGTAGTATTCATTGTATGTAGCTGTATCTGGTAATTGAAATATTTACTTCAGATTAAATTTTGGTAAAACATTCATGGGTAGAATTATAGTTGATATTTATTTACTTTTGTTTGTTAATGTAACTACCAACTTTCCATAATCTAGAGTTACCTGGGAAAAGAGTCTCAATATGATACTGTCTAGATCAATTTGGCCTTATGAGCATGTCTGTAGAAGACTATCTTGATTACATTGAGGCAGGAAGACCCACCAACTAAGGGGGTAGCACCATTCCCTATGCAGGGGACCTTGGAAGTGAGCTGAGAACTGGTATGTGTATGCTTCTTGACTATGGATGCAACATGCCTAGCTTCTTCAAGCTGCTGCCACTATGACTTCTCCATAGTGACAGACCTGGAACTGTGAGCTAAAACAAACCCTTTCTCCCCATGTTGTTTTTGTCATGGTATTTTTTTACTTGAGCAATAGGAAATGAAACTAATACAACTGAAATAACAAAGTAACTGAAGTTTGTGGAATTGGGTTGGCAAATTTAAATGTTATTAGTCAGGGTTCTTCTAAAGGAACAGAACTGATAGAATGAAAAAAAAATGTGTGTGTTGGGGGTGGGGTGAGGGGAATGGGAGTGATTTATTAGTTTGGTTTATAGGATCCATTCTATAGCGGAGAGCCTGAGAATCTATAGTTGTTTTATCTGAGAGGCTGGCTGTCTCATCAGTCCTGGGCGGGTGTTGTAGTTCTGGAGAATTTCTAAAGGGCTGCTGAACTTCATTGTACACTGAAATCCGAAAGAAGTTGGTTCTAATATCACCTCAGTGACAGTGGAGTGCAGGCAAGCAGGCAGAAAGCAAAGCTCTCCTTTTTCGTGTCCCTTTCTTTAGCTCAGCTGCCACCAGAAGGTGCTGCCCATATTTAGAATGAGTCTTCTTGACTCAGATAATCTGGTCAAGAGAACTTCACTAGAGTGTTCAGCAGCTTGTGTTTTAGTTGATTCCAAAAGTAGTCAAGTTGAAGATTAGCCATCACAATTGGCAATCTATGTTCTATGTATTTTCCTGTATTCTTTAATCACTCTTGGGTATATGGAAGGATGTACAGTATATTTTTTGTACCCAAGTATTCCTCACATTTTTTTTTTCTTTTTTGGTTTTGGCTTTCATTTTTTTCAAGACAGGGTTTCTCTTTGTAGCCCTGGCTGTCCTGGATCTCACTTTGTAGACCAGGCTGGCCTGGAACTCAGAAATCTGCCTGCCTCTGCCTCCCGAGTGCTGGGATTAAAGGCATGCACCACCACGCCCGGCCCTCACGGTTTATATTATTATGTTGTTAATTTATTGTGTTGTTAATTTATAGAATGTTCAACAAATGTTCATCTTTAGTACATAGCCCTAACCCTGCTATCGAGAAAGGTATTTCATTAGTACTTTTTTGTGTCACTGATGATGGAACTCAGGGCTTTCTTTGTATACGGTAGGCAAGCTTTATTACTGAACACCTCCAGCCTTTCATTTGATTATCTTTAAAAGATAAGGTCTCACTATGATCTAGCTACATAGACCTGGCTGGACTTGAACTTTGCCTTCAAGGTGCCATTCAATTCATTTTGGTTTTGCTTTTTTGCGGGTGGGATTTTATACATGAGTACTGTATTAACAGCATTTCTACCCAGACTTTCCCTCCTCTTCCTCCTCTAACTCTTCCCGTGTCCATTCTTCTCTTAAAATCATTCTCTTATTAACTTCTATTTATATATATATAATATATGTGTATGTGTGTGTGAATATATATATAACTCATACATACTGACACACGTGTATATAAATATAACCTGCTGACCCCAGTTAATACTGATCAGGGGATTTGTCAGCCATTAGTTGTCTGTGGCTCTTCTAGAGGAAGGGTCTTGTGAGATTACCTTCATCCCCAATGGAATCTCTACCAATGTCACTGTGGAGGTCTTTACTGTATTGCTAAGATTTAATGGGTACAGCTTTCGTTCTGGTATACATGCAGGTTGTGTTGTAGATGCCTCTCAAGTCCATGATCTCATCAGCTGAAGGTTATTGGCTAGGTTCTTGTTATAAATCCCCTCTGACTGAATGGGAAACGAGAATTTTAAACTTTAAAATAAAAGAACATTTGGAAAGTCATATGTAGTGGTTATGAAGAGTTGCAGATATTGGGGTTGGGGAGATGGCTCAGTGACTAAGAACACTGGCTGCTCTTGTAGAGGACCTGGGTTCAAGTCCCAGCACCCACATGGCAGCTCCCAGTAGTCTGTAATTTCCAGTTCCAGTGGATCTGATACCCTCACACAGACATACAGGTAAACACCAAAGCACATAAAATAAAACAGTTTCTAAAAGTTGGAGATACATAAAATTAAAGTCAAATGCTACTGAAGTTGGATCTGCCTAGGATGCCCTCTTTTCTAACAATTGTGTGTGATGCAAATGTGGCGCTCCACTCCATTGACTTGCAAGGAGAAATGTAAGCTTTAGAACACAAAAGTGTACTGGAGAGATGGTTTAGTGAGTGGACTGTGCTTGCTGCCAAAACTGACACTGGAGTCCATTCTCTAGGACCCACATGGTGGAAGGAGAGAACTGATTCCTAAAAGTTGTCATCATTTAACCTTTACCTAAGTGTGGTGGTGTGCCTTCTTTCTGCACACTAAGTAACATTCAAAACTTTGGGGTGGAGGTGCGGCAGTCTGGGTATGGTGACTCATATCTGTAAACCTAGCATTTAGGAGTCAAGACGATTAGGAGCTCAAAGCCAGCCTTCAGTAAATTTGATTGCAGGGCTACTTACGGCAAACAAACTCAAAATAAACAAAAACACAAGCTTGGTATTTTGGCATTTTCAAAGTGGTAGTTGAATTAGTTATGGACTGCTTTCTGATCATCATCATCTATCACATCTGAATGTAAAGCTCTTTTATTTGTAGAAGAGTTTTACTGGCTAAGAATTTAGGTAGTGATAGCCTGTCATGCCTAAGGCTCTGGGTTCCATCCCTAGCTGCACCAGGGGGAAATTGGTTTCTTATCTTTTGTTCAGGTTGCCTAACTAGCAAAGGATGACTTTGAACTCTTACTCCTCCTGCCTG
The DNA here is from genome assembly GCF_978045245.1 of Mus caroli. Lineage (NCBI taxonomy): Eukaryota > Metazoa > Chordata > Mammalia > Rodentia > Muridae > Mus > Mus caroli. Next base: position 4,531,017 of record NW_028227267.1, on the reverse strand, counting down.
TGCCTCCAGGGTGCTGGAATTGTGGTCTGTGCTAACAACATGCTAAATATAAGTTTAAGATCAAAGACAGAGCAGGAGTAGAGCAATGGTGCTGTGGGTTTGTTGGCATTGAAAGACCACAGTTCAACCTGCCATGCAGAGCTGGTTCCCGGGCACACAAGGCTACACAAAGAAACCCTGTCTTGTGCTTGAAAGCAAGGGAGAGCTGTGGAGGCAGGCCAAGGAGATAAGATTGTGATAAAAGTCTTACTGTAAATGGGTGTCTTTTTTATCCTTCCCAAATGTTATATTTAATCATGGTTTTTAAGTAAATTTGTCATTGACAGACATTCTCTTTTTTTCTCTTTTTTCCTCTTTCTGCCTCCACTGCAGAAAACAAATTCTTTCTTTATAACTCTTGATTTGGGGTACCCTGCTTCTGCTTTCTATTTCATCTCCTACTCTGCATGTTTGCTACATGGAAGAAATGCTGAGATATTTACCACCTTGTGCAATTGATTTAGAAAAAAATAAAAATTAAGTGTAGGATCCTTAAAATTTTATTCTGCTTATTTTTCAGATGTGTATGTGCTGAGCCATCTAACCCTAGCAACGAAACCCTAGAACTGTGGAAGAGGAAGAATATAACAGCATACAGTATTTCCTGGGGAAACCTTACTGTTTCTGTAAGTATATTAGGGATTGAGAAGTATCTTAGGTCTGTGGGAACCTGGCTTTTATCTCTCTCTGCCTGTTGTGTTTTAGAGGTTGTCTCACATGTAGCTTGTACTGGCCTAGAATTTGTCGCAGTCTTCCTTTCTCAGCCTCCCCTCTGCTAAGATTCAAAATCTTAGTCCCCATGTCCAGCTTTTCTCAGCCTTTTCTGATTATGCTTAACTTTCCTTCTTGATAATGAATATGTAGATTGTTTTCAAAATACGTTGTTCTGTTATTTCAATTGTTATTTATCTCCATGTGAGTGGGTGTGTACATGAGTGCAGATACTCACAAAGGCTGAAAAAGGTATTAGATCCCTCTCAGACTGGAATTTCAGGCAGCCATTTCTGCAGCCATTGTTGTATCTGTTTGTTTTAAGTGGTGTGTCAGGCCTCAGACCACTGTTCTCAACCTTCCTAGCGCTGCAACCCTTTAATACAGTTGCTGACCCCCACCATAAAATTGTTTCATTGCTACTTCAAACTGTAATTTTGCTACTGTTATGAATCATAGTGTAAGTATCTGATGTATGATGCCCATGGGAGTCTTAACCTACAGGTTGAGAACTGCTGCTTATACCCAGGACTGCACATGTGCTAGGCAAGTGCTTTACTGCTGAGCTATAGCACCAGGCCAGAATGTGGTGTTTTCATTAAAATTTTAATGACCACTTTGCTGCTCATGAAAGGCGATGTTTTAATCAAATCAGAGCTAAATTGATTGGTTTTTTTTCCCTGCTTTTTCTAGGAAATGGGTGATGGGTTAAGTCTCATTTATTCCAGGTTTGGCATCACATTATAAATAGCTGAGACTCACCTTGAATTCCCTGTCTGTCTGCTTCACTTTGAGAGAGATAAAGATTACAGATGTTTGCCACCATTCCTGCCTCCCGTTGTCTTTTAAGGAAGTGCTTTATCCATGCTCCACTCAGTATCTGTAGAGACTGCAGTAGTGATTTTTAAACCTTCCATTCAAACACTGCAGTAGTGGCCTACAGGGATGCAGAGGAAATGTTTCATGAGCCTTCTCTAAATGGAACATGTGGTCAAAAGAAAGGAGAAAGTTGGTGAAATGTTCTATGAGTGATTTTGATAGGAATATTATATCTCTACATGATGATGTATAGTTAGCCTAACAGAAGCTCTCTAGGTAAAGCATGACATTGACATCTTAGATCCAACCATGTTCATGAGTTGGATGATTGAATACTTGAAAGTCTTCATCTCCTTCCTCTCCTGCCCATTCAGGAGTGTAAGACCTTCCATGGTATGTTTGTGGGATCAGCTTGTGGGCCGCATGGGCCTTATGTTCCTGACGTGCTCTTCTGGTGTGTCGTCTTGTTTTTCACGACGTTCTTTCTGTCTTCATTCCTCAAGCAGTTTAAGACCAAGAGATATTTTCCTACCAAGGTAACTGGATTGAATTTTGGTAATACTTTTGTTTTCATTTATTTGGTTTATTTCAAAGCAAGAATTTATTATTTAAAGTTAGTGCTTTATGCTAAATAGTTAAAAGAAATTCCTTTTAGTAAAAAATAATATTGGCCAGGCATGCTGTCACATGCCTTTCATCTCAGCACCTGGGAGGCAGACACAGACAAATCTCTGAGTTTTGTGGCCATACTGGTCTACAGAGCTAATTCCAGGACAAAGAAACCCTGTCGTTCACACACACACACACACACACACACACACACACACACACACACACGGATATATCATATCCGAGCCCATAGGAGGCAGGTAATAGTACTGTGAGAAAGTGGAAGGAACCCTGTCGTTCATACACACACACACAGAGACACACACAGACACACACACACACATACACGGATATATCATATCCGAGACCATAGGAGGCAGGTAATAGTACTGTGAGAAAGTGGAAGAAACCCTGTCATTCACACAGACACACACAGACACACACAGACACACACACACACACACACACACACACACACACACACGGATATATCATATCCGAGCCCATAGGAGGCAGGTAATAGTACTGTGAGAAAGTGGAAGAAACCCTGTCATTCACACACACACACACACACACACAGACACACGGATATATCATATCTGAGCCCATAGGAGGCACGTAATAGTACTGTGAGAAAGTGGAAGAAACCCTGTCGTTCATACACACACACACACACACACACACACACACACACACACACACACACGGATATATCATATCCGAGCCCATAGGAGGCAGGTAATAGTACTGTGAGAAAGTGGAAGAAACCCTGTCATTCACACACACACACACACAGACACACACAGACACACACAAACACACACAGACACACACACACACAGACACACACACACACACACACTGATATATCATATCCGAGCCGATAGGAGGCAGGTAATAGTACTGTGAGAAAGTGGAAGAAACCCTGTCATTCACACACACACACACAGACACACACACACACACACACACACACACAGAGACACACACACACACACACAGACACACACACACACGGATATATCATATCCGAGCCCATAGGAGGCAGGTAATAGTACTGTGAGAAAGTGGAAGAAACCCTGTCATTCACACACACATACACACACACACACACACACACACAAGGATATATCATATCCGAGCCCATAGGAGGCAGGTAATAGTACTGTGAGAAAGTGGAAGAAACCCTGTCATTCACACACACACAGACACACACACAGACACACACACACACACATACACACACACACACACGGATATATCATATCCGAGCCCATAGGAGGCAGGGAATAGTACTGTGAGAAAGTGGAAGGAACCCTGTCATTCACACACACACACACAGACACACACACACACACACACACACACGGATATATCATATCCGAGCCCATAGGAGGCAGGTAATAGTACTGTGAGAAAGTGGAAGAAACCCTGTCATTCTCACACACACACACACACACACACACACACACACACAGACACACACACACACACACACACACACACACACACACACACACACACACGGATATATCATATCCGAGCCCATAGGAGGCAGGTAATAGTACTGTGAGATAGTGGAAGGTAGTTGTGATGTAGTGAGTTGTTTCTTAGGTTTTGGGATGAGATGGACATAAACTTATATAACATTGTTAATTATTAAAAGTCTCATCCATGTATTAGTGATATTTTATGAGAAAGATATGAATTATATAGAAAGGATAGGAAGTAATCCTGTTTATATCATTGTAACCCCTCTACTATAGGTACGATCAACAATCAGTGACTTTGCTGTATTTCTCACAATAGTAATAATGGTTGCAATTGACTACCTTGTAGGAATTCCGTCTCCTAAACTTCATGTTCCTGAAAAGTTCGAGGTAAGTATTAAAACATTGGCTATTTGGTTTTGAAAATACCAAACTACTTAGCGAGGAAAGGGCTTGAACCCAGGACCTTGTTCTTATTAGATAAGAGCTCTTGTGAACTGCACTTCTCAATTTTCCTTTTGCATTGACAAATATAAATTTAAATTTTAGTATCTCTTGTCCTTCAGAGTACAAAATCCTCTAATTCACATCTATAGTGTTTTTTTCTAAGAATCAGTTTCATGTTACATCATTGAAATGTGTTTAAATCTGGTAAGGTGCCAGATTTTTGTCAATAGTTGTTTGGGCCAATTCTGACTCATGGTACCTTGCCGTGACGTCACCACTGACTTACAGAATCTAACACAAGGTAATTTAGGAGTTGGTGCCAAAGAGATTTATTTCACCATAGATAGTGTACATGGGGCCGTGTTAAAGTGTTCTAGTTTATTTATCTAGTTATATAGTTATTCTAGTTTATTTATCTTGTCTCGGCATGCCAAACCTTGTCAAAACACATTCTCTGAGGTGGGCACTGTGATGCATGTCTGTAATTCTAAACTGAGGAAGTGGAAGCAGAAGACTTGTGAGTCCGGCGTGGACTAACTAGTGAGTTCCAGGCTGGCCTAGACTGAGTAGCACCACCTTGTCTCTTTATAATAAACAAATTTAAACAAACAAAACCAAGAGTTCAACTCCAAAATTGTCTTGGAATAATCAACCTCTGTTTATAATACTTTAGCAGGTGGGCTTGTCCGGGTGGGCTGTGCTCTGGTCATCCTTACACTTTCCACATGTCTCGTCATCTCGTGACTTTGTGGGGGGGCAGTCTAGCTTCATTTACCACCCTGGACCGAAACATTTGGAGTAGTAATCTTTCTCTTCCCCACTTCTATTTCGTGTCTTCCCTGAAAGGAACTGTATTCAACACCACAGTTGTCATCTTAGGACTTGGAGGGGTTAAGAAACTTCAGGTTTAAATTCAGAATGGAAAACCATACATGTCACTTTGGCAAGTCTCAAAAAGGAAAACATTTATTTGGGATACAGTTCAAAGGTTTAGTCCATTATTGTTATGATGGGAACATGGTAGTGTGCCGGCAGACATGGTGCTAGAGGACTCGAGAATTCTACATCTTGATATGCAGGTGGCAAGGAGAGACTGGGTGCCCCACTGGTTGTGTAGCTTGAGCATAGGAGACCTCAAAGCCCGCTCATATAGTGACATGCTTCCTCCCACAAGGCCACATATCCTAACAGTGCCATTCCTTTTGGGCCAAGTATTCAAAACACATGAGTCAATGGGGGCCATTTCTAGTCAAATCTCTACCATAGTGTATTCAGTTACAAGATTGTCTTGAATTGAAGAAGAGGGAATAGATACCACTCTTTATAAAGAGCGGGCAAGTCCCATGACAAGGGCATACTACTAGGCACAGGATCGATTTCTTCTGTCTTTGTGAATAACTTGCCACACATCCTAATCCAGCCTTTTTTCTCTTCCTTGGTATTTTATGGAATAGATCCACTTATGTGCTGTGGAAATTTAATACAATAAAGAAATAACCTTTTTTCTTATTTTTAAACTTTAATAGCCCACTGATCCAAGTAGGGGCTGGATCATAAGCCCTTTGGGAGATAACCCTTGGTGGACCTTACTAATTGCAGCAGTCCCAGCTCTCCTTTGTACTATTCTCATCTTTATGGACCAGCAGATCACAGCTGTAATCATCAACAGAAAAGAACACAAACTCAAGGTAACTCTGAAAGCCTTCTTTAAGGGCCTGCAATAATTTCCATAACATTCTCCCTTTATAATTAATTCAGAATTTTAAAACGAAGGAACAATCTAGACTTACAAGTGTCCATTTCCCTCTTCAGAAAGGAGCTGGCTATCACCTTGACTTGCTTATGGTTGGTGTCATGTTGGGAGTCTGCTCTATCATGGGCCTGCCGTGGTTTGTGGCTGCAACAGTGTTGTCTATAAGTCATGTCAACAGCTTAAAAGTAGAGTCTGAATGTTCTGCTCCAGGGGAACAGCCCAAGTTTCTGGGAATTCGTGAACAGCGAGTTACAGGGCTGATGATTTTTATCCTGATGGGCCTCTCTGTGTTCATGACTTCAGTATTAAAGGTAAAACCCTTGTGGCAGTGTTCAACAATCTTATTTACCTTAACATTTATACTTAGCTGTAAAGAAATAAAACATTGTCAACTTTTTTCACCTGTAATTTAAAAATCCATAAAAGTTTAAAAATACCATTTGGCAGTGATTTTTCTTGTGTAGTAAGCATGTGGGTTTATAAATTATAGCTTATAGATCCATTAGTTACAGTCTGCAATTAGAAGTTAATCAACAGGTGGCTAGACCATAGTATCGAAAGTAATCGAACAATATGTACCAAAATTGGTTTCTTTAAAGTACTGTTAATGAACTTAATATGTTCTTTATACATAATGTGTTTCATTATAGAGCACATAAAATGAAAGTAGCAAATAAACACTAGAAAACAATAAAACAAAAACAAAATTACCAGTGAAGCATATAAGAAATTTTGGTAATCACATTTTTCTTATGTTCACATTTTGCAGATGTATATCCTACAGAAAATAGGGATTAAAAAAAAATCAATTGTGTAGCAAAGTATCTAGTCTGAAAGTTTTTATTTATCATGTAAAAATCCAATTCCATATTTGTCTTTGCTTTTTTATTTTTGTTTTAAAGAAAATGGTTGAATAAAAGTTGACCGCATTTCTACAGTTGACGAGACCTGTGTGCTAGCGTTAAAGGATGTTCTTTATTGTTGGAATTTCTTGGGCTCATTTCATGGAGTCTTTACCAGTCTCGTTAAGTACCAAGTGTCTATGAACGACTTGCTGTGCCCTTAGGCATGGGAGGGAGCAATAAATAGGATACAGTGTTGTTTTCATGTAGAGACTCCACAGCCTATCAATGAAATTGATAGGTAAACTAACATTGCAGTGATGTATAGTACTGATTGTATTTTAAAGGAACTTGGAGACAAGAGAAGTATTTTATGTATTCTTTTGGGGGTGAGGGCCCATTGAAGCGCTTTGAAATTTTCCCCTTACATCTTTTCTAATGAATTATATGTTGTATACAAAATAAAACTCAACTTATTATGAAGAACACTTTAAAATAAAACGCAGACTCGATATTGATTTTTCACTTTTCAAAAATAATTCTTCACAGACAGTTCTTTCAACTTAGTGATTTAAATTAAGAAAAAAAAATGTGTGTGTTCCTGTGTACACATGTACAATAGTGGGAATATGAAGGTCACGGAATAACTTTTAAGAATCAGTTTCTGACCTTCTATAATTGGCTCGCTCCAGAGACAACACTAAAATTTGTCTGGCTTACATAGCAGGGCTTTGACTTACAGATCCATTGGCTGGTCCTCAGTTCTGTTATTTAACTTAGTCTGGTAGAATTGAGTATGGAGGCACATGTCTATAGTCCTAGCAGTTGGGCAAGGATAGGGTGCAGATGGGACGAAAACAGAATTGTAAGTTAAAGCTAGCCTGCACTACATAGCGAGTCCCAGGCTATGTTAGGCTCAGTATGAGACCCTGCATTGAAATACAAGGGCAGGCAAGATGGATCAGTCAGTAAGGGCACTTGCTGATGCCAGGTTTGACAAGATTACTTTCATGCTCAGAATGCACATACTGGAAGGAGATCTGATTACTGCAAGTTTTCCTTTGATCTCCACATACACATCAAGATGTGCATGCGCTTGTGTGTAGGCATGCAAGCATACACACACACACACACACACACACACACACACACGAAGGAAGAAAGGAAGTAAGTTCGCTGTTCTGGCAGTTATCGTCACTGTAACCTTAAGTACTATTATAATTACATTTTTACACTTATGTTTATGTTTCCTAGAACAGATTTTCAAAGTCTGCTCAAGGGCATTTTGGAGCCTCTACCATCCCGTCGGGATTCTACCAGGGTCTTTCATTCTAAAGGCTACATATCTGTGAATGGCAGGGATTCCATGTATTGAATTCAAAAGAGGCTGTTGCAGCATGTTGTCATATACTAAGTACAGGCACAAATTGAAGACCCTTTTTGTTTCCTGCTAAGCAGTACTAAAGAGGATTACAAAATGTAAAACAATGCTATTCTATAATTACACTTTGTTTTAAAAACTATAGATTTTCATAAAATTGTGTTACTGTGCCTGTCTCAATTGGTGAGGTGCTTGCTGTACAGGCATAAATCGTGAGTACAGATCCCCAGCACCCATGAGTAAAGAGCCTGACATCCTGTCACCCTGGAAGTGAGGCACATGCGTCCTCTGAGATTATTAGCTAGCCAGTTTTGCCTAACTGATGTGGTAAAGGGCCCTGTCTCTAGATGTGGTAAAGGGCCCTGTCTGTCTCTAGATGGTGATGGTGATTAGTGGTGGTGGTAATTCTAAAGGACTGGACATGCTGACACACTCCTTTGATCCCAGTATGCAGGAGTAAGGAGAATCTCTGTGAGTTCAAGACCAGCTGGTCTACAGAGCAAGTGCACGACAGCCAGGACTCTGTTTAACGTAGAAATCCTGCCTTGAAAAACAGTTAAACACACAAATAAGTAAATTAAATAAAAAGGTAGAACATGATGGAGGAAGGCACCAGGCAGTTCACATCCACATATACACAAGTGTACCCCCTTCACAATGTTCTTTATGCCAGCTTATCGTGGTAATTAATATTATTGCTGTTATTTTTAATTTGATAGTAGCTATTTAAAATATCTTTTAATTTCATATACACAGCCAGGTTTTCTTACAGCTACATGCCAGGATGGGGGTTTGGAATTTGTGTGCTGGAATGTTTGAAGGATATTATTAGCAAACCCTGTTCCACTGCAGTGGTGCTGGGCAACAGTATTTTAGTACTTTAGTGAATGGTGATGTGTCAGCTACTTTGCTGAATGGTGTGTTTGAAGAAATTTAATTTGTACAGCAAGCTGAAGCACAGAAAGGCTGTTTTTTAAACTGTTTACTGGAGTGCTCTTGCTCCTCATACCTGAGCACAGTCCCTTTTAATGAATGGTCTGTAGATCAACTGCCTCTCAAATGTATCATCAATACACCTATTTGCTTCTTTCTTGTTGGAATGTTGGCCCAGTCCTTATCACAAAAGAACTTTTAGTTCTGTCACCATAGTTACTCATCAAATATATTTCTGTGCACTTATTACTGTAAAGTTATTTCAGAATGATGAGTCCTAATTGTAGAAATTTTATTTACAGTTTATCCCAATGCCAGTTTTGTACGGTGTTTTTCTTTATATGGGAGTTTCATCGTTGAAAGGAATTCAGGCAAGTATTTAATAATGGAACTATTTAAAAATTGCAAACGTTGTATTTGTGACTATTTTTGGTCTGGTTGCATCAAATAGACATTTACTGAGTAATTATTGCTCATTATATATCTTACCCCAAAGAATGAGATGATTCTCACCTCCTTTTACTAACGTCCAATGAAAGGTCACATATCTGCTCTGCTCGGTGAAGACTAGTGTAGTGAGGGTGGACCAAAGGGTCAAGATGGAAAGACCTGGCTTTTATAAATGTGTATGTCACAAGGAAGACTAGCACAGAGATTTGTTTTCTGTAATTCTTAAATGATGACTGATGGAAAGGGGGACCAGGACGTTGAGGCAGTAGGGTTCAGTGGAGGTTATGCAGTAAGGGGACTAGAGCCAGTGATCACCATGCTTTGTGGAAACAACCTGCTACAATTTACTCAGGTTTATACAGACTTGAATAGAAACTGTGTAGATTAGCAGTGATTCCCACAGTGGCTGCTGCTTCTTAAGAAAAACCTCTGTTCCAAGGTCACTCATTGATGTAAAGGTAGCTGTCAACACTTCCCAAAGCCAGCAATTTTTTTTCTTTTTTTAAATCATGTCAATATCTTAGTTAGGGATACTATTGTTGGGAAGAGCTACCATGACTATGGCATCTCTTATAAATGAAAACATTTAATTGGGGCTGGCTCACAGTTTCAAGTCTGTTGTCGTCATAGTGGAAAGCATGGTGACAAACAGGCAGACATGGTACTTACTAGAGTTCTACATCTTGATCCATAGGCAGCGGAAGTAAATGCCACACTGTGCCTAGCTTGAGCATCAGACAGCAAAGCCCACCCCCTAGTAACACACCTAATCCAACAAGGCTACACTTGCTAATAGTGCTACTCCATATGGGCCTATGGGGCCATTTTTATTCAAACCACCACATTCCACTCCCTGGCTCCCAGAGACTTGCAGCCATATCATAATGCTAAATACATTGAGTTCAACATCAAAAGTCTCTATGTAGAGACTGTAACAGTCTCAAACTTGTTCAGAGTCTCTTCTGAGACTAAATGTAACCTCTTAATTGCAATATATAATCAAAATGAAAAAGCAGATCACATACTTCTACTGTACAGTGGAACAGGATATACATTATCGTTCCAAAAGTGAGCACAGTGAGGAAACACTGGAAACCAGCTGGGGTAGGAACTCGGCATCCCCATGGCTGATGTCAAAGCGCTCTGCAGATTTCCAACTCCTGTCAACTTTGTTGATGGATGGCAGCACACTACTTTCTCTTGGGTAGCTTCCACTCCCTCTAGGCAACTTTCCTCAGTAGATATCACACAGCTCTGCCATTTCCAACATTTTTGGGGTCTCCAAGGCAATTCAGGCTTTAACTTCACAGCTTCACATAGTGGTCTCTCTAGGCCTCCATACAGGCACACCCTGGACACATGCTAGGCCTCATGGACCTTCCTTAGTCCTGGAAGGAGAAGTTATAATCCCTTTCTTCTATCTTTGACTTTAAAGCCAGACCCATGTGGCTGAAACTGCCAAGTTCTGCAGCTTGCTGGGGCTGGTACATTGCCTCTTCATTCAGGCCTCTTTACCAGATTTCTGTTTTTGATGGTTTCCTTCAACTGCCTAGGCTTGGCTGTCCTGAAACAGACTAGCCTGGCATTCTGAAATCCACTTGCCTCTGCTTTCTCAGGACTGAGATTAAAGGCTGTTGCCACCACGCCCAGCTCTAAGGTTTCCTTTCATTCCTTTTAACAGGTTGGAAGGTTAGGTGGGTGGCAATTTGCCCTGAGGCCACCAATCCCTTTATTCCATTTTTCAGGCTTTTCTTTAATCTTTTTTTTTTTATCTCCATCCCCCTTCCTGGTGTTCCTTTTCTCCTCGAGTGGTACATTTTGTATGTTTACATGCCCAGCTTGCTCCTTTTCATTATAAGTATGTGTAAGCATGGCCATAGCCACTAATAACCAAGAAACACAGTCAATGCTAAGCAATCCAGACCTATCCTCTAACAGAGCTTGATCCATAATTCTTCAACTTAGCTTCTGGCAGATTTTTTGGCCAAGAAAAGAAATGCATATACTATTCTTTTTTAGTTCTTATTCTTTTCGTAAAAACCTCTTGAGTTCAAATCACCCTTGCACCACTATCTTCAGTGTTCCTACTACTTTGGCCCGTTAAGCTTCGCTGCTTTTCTAACTCAAAAGTCCCAATCTCAACATTCCTCTAAACAAAAGCATGGCCAAGCCTCTTAAAGCAATACCCCAGTTCCTGGTACCAACTTAGAGGGTCTAAGAGGGTTTCAATGCTGTAAAGGGAGCCAAAGACCACAACAACTTACAGTGTCTTAGAGGGTTTCAATGCTGTAAAGGGAGCCAAAGACCACAACAACTCTTATTAAAGGAAAACATTTAGTTGGAGGTGACTTACAGGTCAGAGGTCCATTGTCAGCATAGTGGCAAGCCTGGTAGCAGGCAGGCAGACATGATGCTAGAAAGGTAGCTGAAAGTTTTGCATCTTGATCCATAGGCAGCAGAAGTGAATGCCATGCTAGGCTAGCTTTTGAGCATCAGACCTCAAAGCCCAACTTCTCTTCCAACAAAGCCACACCTCCTAATAGTGACACTCCCTATTGGCATATGGGGGCCATTTTCATGCAAACCACCACATCTACCATGGGGAAGGAATGATGATACTATCTTATTTACTTAATTTTTATAACAGTTTTGTGAGGTCAGTAGGTTATTTCCAGGTCATAAATGAGGAAATTAAATTTCAAAACATGCAATGGGTGATTTGCTGATTTCTTTTCATAGCCTTAGTAGTATTAAGCTTAGAAAAACCTTAGAAGACTGTTCATATTTAATTTTACATCCTGGAAACAGTTCAAGGAGATTCAGTGCATTTGGAACTTGACTATATAAGATACATTTATCCAAATATTATAATTTTGAGGCAGGCCTACCCTCATAGGCTAGCTTGAACCTACAATAGTCTTCTGCCTCATTGTCAATAATTGTATGATTACTGGTATAAAGCACCAGCTGTCTGCTTTGATCGTATTTTTCTTTCTCCTTTCTCTTTATATCCAGAAATTCTTGCCCAGAACATTGTTCAGTACTATTAGAGCATACCCAAGATCTTATAGTTTCATATAAAATACACACACACACACACACCTAAAAATTATTATTTCTTAAATAGTTAAGATTTTTTTGTTGATGGGTTCTTTTCTTTTTCTTCATTACATGTGTAGTTTTTTGACCGTATCAAGTTATTTGGAATGCCTGCCAAGCACCAGCCCGACCTAATCTACCTCCGCTATGTCCCCCTGTGGAAGGTGCACGTGTTCACGGTCGTCCAGCTGACCTGCCTAGTCCTGCTGTGGGTGATCAAAGCCTCTGCTGCTGCAGTAGTATTTCCCATGATGGTGAATTTTTCAAATTTATTTTGTTATTAATTCATAGTGGAATTATTTTCATTGTAATGTTTAAAATATTATAATTGGCCCTGAGGAAGAAATGTATCCTATAAATATTTGAATTATTTTTAAAATATTGATGAACTGTTTCTAATTATAAACTAGTACTTTCCATTTTGAGTATTCTCATATTCTGAAGTTGTTTATTTTTAATATTTTAGTTCTTGGACTGGAGGGCTCTATTTTCTAAGTAAATCTGGTACTTAGGATGTTCATAGAACAAATGTGATAGGCAGATGCATAAAGCAAAGCAACTAAACTATCTTGGCTTTGAAGTGGGATTCTACAATGTGTCTTTTTCAGAAATTGACAGATCTAAAGGTTTAAGACTTAGGCAGGCCATAGAGGATATCAATAAGTCATAATTCACATAATTCATTAAATCACCATTCAATATTATTATTTTTTGCCCAAGAATTATGCAGATAGGTAATATTTGTCTTTTTATGAGTACTATATAAAAGATAGTGATTTAGCTTACAAAACATTAAAAGACTCAATTGTTAAGGCCAGTGAGTAATACTTCCTGATTGCAGTTAAATTTCATGTCAGTTTGAAACTATTAAAGTATCCTTACAGATTTATAAATTAAACCCTATACAAAATGCCAACCTAAAGAATCCTATGGACTTAAGGAAAAAAACATTATAATAAAATGTTTCTGAAGCTTTGAGCACAGGTAGGGTTATATACTCGGAGGAAGATGTGCACTATACATAGGCTTTACTATCTACTAAGGCAAAATAAATGTAGTAAAAACCAGTAGTAGACCAGTCTCTCCCAAGTCTGGGGTAAAAGAAAATGAGAGAATAAAGTGTTTATGTAAGCTCAAGAAGAAAAGAGATGTAGCCACAGATGCACAAGAGACTCCAGTGGACTTCAGTACATTGGACACCTAGAACACAGGGGTCAGTGAATATTTCTCTGTAAAGGGGCAGATAGTAAATACTTTAGGTTTTGTTGCTCAGGAGAAGATTCTGTATGTACTTGAATAATGTAAAGGAGAAATACATTTTTATAATTTGTTCCTTATAAAATTAAAGGAGTGGTCAGACTTTTTTTTTTTTTTCATGCAGAAGTACTAAAGAGAAGGATGACATTCTCTTTCACTGAGGGAACATTTCACTCTGTTCAGGTTCAAGGTCAATACTGCATTTATTGCCAAAGTTGGGGGTGTTACTCAGTATTGCTTAGAATGTGAAAAGATGGCATTTGATTTTTAGCAGTGAGATAAAGAAGGAATAAAGAAGGAAAACAGAAAAACCTCTATTCTCAGAATTATTCTAAAAGTTTTCTATTAAATTCATTCTTGGTTCATGAGCTCTACAAAAATGGCTGTTGGCCCATGTTTAACCTAGGGCCTATGACTTGCCATTTCTTAATCTATAGGAAGTGGGTTATTACTGTTCTATGTAATGAATTTTCACTTGTGGGCCAAGCAGAGGGTTAAACCAGGGCATAGTCCAGATGCAAGACGAAACCAAAAAAGTAGCTGAGAATACTAGGCTCAGGTTGGTGAATGTTAAAAGTCAGATATTGATCATATTTCTAGAGATAAGGAAAAGGTAGAAATTTTCCTAAGGAAACACTAGTAAGGGCTCAGTATTAAACCTAGTGAAGTTGTGGAAGTATCTATAGTATCTTCTTATTTAAATGTAACCAGCTTAAAATGCTAGCAGCGTACAAGCTTAGCACTATTAATTAGCATCATATACCATAATAAGGCAGAGAGTGATACTTGAGCATCAAAAGGAATTATCAGCATATATACTCACATAAAGAAAAGAGATGGAGAACCTTACTATTGGTAACAGTTGGATTTTGAGTATCTGGATAAGAACACCAGTAGTATTAGATAGTATCTACCTCAGTAGTAGTGTTTAACATGGAAAATAACAATCTTATAGTAGTAGCTAAACTCTAGAAAATGTCTAAGTGTAAACTGAAATAAAAGGATTAAAAATGAGACACATTTTTTAAAGAAAAAATAAGCTTTGTAATATACTTGTCAATTTTTGCACTTTTTTTTTTTTTTTTTTTTTTTGCAGTTTCACAATCCTTGTGTCTTAAAACTACAAAAAATTACTATGTACAAATTCTGGAAACTGAAAGTGTGAAGTCAGGGTATAGGCTCAGGATCACCTTCTGAAACCTGCAGGGAGTCCCCCTTTCACTGCTTCTTAGGTTCTTTGCAAGGTAGCATGGTGACAATCTGAATTGTCCCAGCATGTCTCTGACTTGGTTTGCACACGGCGTGACCATTTTATAAGGACACCAGTCAGAGTGTTGTAGTTGCTTGCACTACTCTTAACTCCATCCACCTTAATTATCTTAACTATGTCTGCAAAAACCCTTTTCCACACATGGAAATACTGGGGTTGTAGCTTCAACTTGTTTTTAGTAGGGGACAGAATTGAACAGGAAGTGGGATTTGGAGTTCATAAAGTCCTAACAATAGATTGCAGTGAACTTGAGTGTTATAAAACCCCCATTCTTTGAAGTAGTATGTGTAGATAGGATGTAGCACTAAAGCATGACTTTTACTAGTTTTATTTGAAATGTGTGTCATGATAATGATGGTTGTATTGTGAATCAGAAAAATTATTTTAAAAATTGGAGAAAGAGAAGTGGGGGTGATGTTTGGGATGCAAATTAATTAACTAACTAGTTAATTAATTTTTAAAAGAGATCTAAAATATTAGAGAAAAAAAAAGTCAGGTTTTAAAAACCCGGCTGGGAAAAATGTTCTGTATCTTCTGAGTGTGGAGTACATGGGTATAATTGTCAGGCACGTCAAACTGTATAAATATTATTCCTTATTATTAAAAGTTATGTTTTTGTTAAAAATCTAGACTTAAAGAAAATAAGAAATCAGATAAGTATAATTAAGAATGGAGTTTTAATGTCTACTTCTCTATGCTTCCATCATATTGTCTGTTAAGTCCACACAGTGTGGAACTAGCATAACAGTGAGTAATAAGACCAGAAGCAGACTGATGGGGCGAGGGGTGTGTGTGTGTGTGTGTGTGTGTGTGTGTGTGTGTGTGTCTACATTGCAACTGGATTATTACCATGGACAGATTATCTTATTATAGGTGGTCATTTTGTTCATCAGGAAGTTTAATATATGATGTTGATAATTAACTGTCTATAAGGTAACCTCTTATTAAAAAAGAAATCCTGGGCTGGTGAGATGGCTCAGTGGGTAAGAGCACCCGACTGCTCTTCCGAAGGTCCAGAGTTCTAATCCCAGCAACCACATGGTGGCTCACAACCATCGGTAATGAGATCTGGCGCCCTCTTCTGGAGTGTCTGAAGACAGTTACAGTGTACTTACATATAATAAATAAATCTTTAAAAAAAAAAAAAAAGAAATCCTGCATGAACTCAAAATTTAAGAGGTGGAAATAGAGTTGTAGTAGGAAAATATCTTTATCCCAGTAAGAAAAAAACTTTTAAAGAAGATGGGAAAACTTACTGGTAAAAGCATGATAAAGATATTTAGCCATGTGAAGTGTTTTTATGTAAGAGGAGGTATTTTGAACAGTACAGAGTTGAAGAGTTGTACTTTGAGCCAAGAGAAAGTATTTGTAACACAAATAGATGGAAGGTTTCGATCTAAACTAAATGGTGCTCTAAAACGTTTATGAAGAGAGTTACTTTTAAATGAGGAGAAAACAAGGAAAGATGAAACAGTGAGGAAAAAAAGCCAGTCCCATCTGCAAACAGTCACAGGAACTGTTACAGGATAGCAAACTACGTACACCCTTCCTCATTGAAAACTAAAATGCCCCAGTACAGGTACAGAGGACTGCCAGGGCCAGGAAGTAGGAGTGGGTGGGTAGGGGAGCAGGGTGGGGGGAGGGTATAGGGGGCTTTGGGGATAGCATTTGAAATGTAAATGGAGAAAATATCTAATAAAAAAATTAAAACAAAGAAAACTAAAGCTCAGACCTGAGACCGGGTATTCTAATGCAGTATCAAAGAGTTGCAAAGCTTTTTTTTTTTTTTTTTTTTTTTATGATAGGTACTTACATAAAGTAAAATCTTTATTGAGAAGGGCAGAACAACTTTTAGGAAGATACAAATAAATAACTTTGCTTTTTAATAAGTGTGAACTAAATTTGGAGTGGGCAGAGGGCTTCTGAGACAGGATTTCTCTGTAGTGTAAACAGATTTTTAAACAAAATGAATGCAGCATTTCCTATTGTATTTACTTTAGCAAATTTGCTCTATTTCTCTCAGTGTATGTATTATGTTTCTGTCTCTCCCATCTTCTTCAGGTTCTTGCATTAGTCTTTGTGCGCAAGCTCATGGATCTCTGTTTCACAAAGAGAGAACTCAGTTGGCTTGATGACCTCATGCCAGAAAGTAAGAAAAAGAAAGAAGATGACAAAAAGAAAAAAGAGAAAGAGGTAAAAAGGCATCCCTTCGTTCAAGGATTTGTACCATTTAGCAGATCCTCAAGGAACCTTAATGAAACACAAGCCATGCTGAGTATTCCATTTTCCTGAAATGAGGCAGAGGGGTGGCAGAGTTACCCATTTCCCCACCTTGCATAGTCTGGAAAACTAAAAACAAACAAAAAATAAGATTTAGCAGTACTAAAACATCACACAATAATTTTATGACTGATTTAACCTTAAATACCGTAGGTATGTTACTGTGTAGTACAGTAACAGTATTTTAGTGGTCTGACATACACTAATGAAGTGTAAATGTGTTTAAGAATCTTCATCTGATAAAAGCATTTACTGTACAAGTACAAGGATCTGAGTGTACAGTCCTTACCTGCATCCAATTTAAAGGCAGAGTGTAGTTGTTTGTACCTGCAATTGCAGCCCTCTGGAGCCTGGACAGGAAGCATAGCTCCAGATTCAGGAAGGGACAACTGTATCAAAGCAGTAGATGGGAGTGTGATGGTCTTAGTTTGGTTTTTATTGCTGTGAAGAGACACTATGACCAAGGCAACTCTTATAAAGGAAAACATTTAATCATCCTGGTGGCAAGCACAGCATCCTGCAGGCAGACATGGTGGTGGAGGAGCCCAGAGTTCTGCATTTTGATCCAAAGGCAGTCAGGAGAAACTAGATTCCACAGGTATCCAGGAGGAGGCTCTCTTCCACACTGGGTGGAGCTTGAAAGCCTATTCCCACTGTAATATACTTCCTCCAACAAGGCCACACCCCCTTTCCATATGCCAAGCCTATTTAAACCACCACAGTTATGGAGCAAGACACCCATAATTAAGCATACATCCCTCGAACTGTTGTATGCTTTAGGACAGATGATTTGTCTATACTGCTGTTGAATTCTTGGGCACAAGGATCCTTTCCCCAGCCTTCCAAGTAGCTGGAATTAAGGCATACCACCATGCCTGATTGCTGTTTGCTAGGCTTTTGTTTTAAAATGCATGTATTTATTGTTCTGTGTTCTTGTAATGCTCAGAGTCTGTATGCCACAATACACATTTGGAGATAAGAGCACAGCTTTGAGAAGACAAGTTTTGTTGACTTTTATGGGAGTTATGGGGTCGGATCAGATTGCCAAGCTTAAACAGCAGCAGGCTCTTTTTCATTCTGAGTCTTCTCTGTGGCCTGGATTTTGTTCTTATATTCACTATTATGTACCACCATTCATTGATCGATACAGTTATTTAAATATGAATACTTTATTCTGGATTTGATGTTCTGTTTTTAAACTATTTTTATTCTATTACTGAATAGGAAGTAGAAACTGCATATTGTTTTGTTGATTGTAGTATTTTCCTCAATATTATCTTAGTTAGGGTTACTATTGCTGTGATTAGACACCATGACAAAAACCATCTTGGGGAGGAAAGGGTTTATTTTATTCATAATTATTATCAAAAGTAGTGAAGGCTGTAATTCATGTAGGACAGAAACCTGGAGTCAGGAGTTAATGCAGAGACCATGAGGAGTGCTGTTTACTGGCTTGCTTCCCATAACTTGCTCATCTTGCTTTCCTATAGAATCCAGAACCAGTAGCCCAGAGGTTACCCCACCTGAGCCTCCCCCGTCAGTCATTCATTATGAAAATGTCTTACAGACTTGCCTAAAGTTGGATTTTTATGGAGGCATTTTCTCAATTGAGGCTCCTCTCTGAAGACTCTAGCTAGCTTATATCAAGTACTAACTTTTAAAATGTCATGGTGCTATTTAAATACAGATAAGAAAAAGATATACTTTTCAGCTAGAATTATAGCTAGAATAGTCATTGTAACTACTTGAATGACAATCTGATTTTAAAATAAAGGAGTTTTGATTCCCTTAACACTGCATGCAAAAATATGTACGTTATTGGTTATTTTTCTTATAGGATATTGTTTATTTGCAAAATATATAAAATAAGCAGGTTATATTGCTTGGCTTTTGTATTACTTGACTCAGAACCATATAAATTTAAAGAACAAGAATGAAAATGCATTTTAAATGCCTAGGGATCTATTTTCTCACTGCTTTTTCTTGGGGATTTTGTATTACTACTCCCTGTGTCAAGCATGTAGTCTCCATATCTAGATTCACCTTCTGGATCAGATTAGCTGATAAAGCCCAGCTATCATGCTGGAACAGAAGCAGTAGGAAGAGCACACAGGCAAAAATGAACATTATCTGTTTGGGGGAAACATTCTAAAACTGTCATCCAGCTTGTCCAAGTTTTTCCCCATTGAGTTACAAAGAATGCTGGGATATTAGTGTAGCAGTTGCACTGGGTACATTGTCATGTAGGCATAATGTTCTTGTGCAGTGTGTGAAGATTATCTTTGTGTTATTCAAATATTGATTTCTCTGCCCTCATATCTTGCTTCAATCTGGAAATATGTTGTAGTACTTACGTAAAGAATCTCCTGTCTCAAGTTTGTGTTAATAATTTACCATTTTATTCTCTGCCTTGTCAATCAGCCAACAGCTGGGCAGAAGAGAGAAAAGGGTTATGCCAGGGGAGGGGGAGACAGAGAAGGGTAAAGAAGATTGAGACATAAAGGAGGAGAAGAAACATCATAGAAAAAAAATGTATCTGAAGCCCAGAGAGCAAGGCCAATAGGAAAATGCAAGTGTCTTGGGGGTTTGAGCTAGAACGTAGCCACATTAGTTTAGAGGATTAAAATGGATCAATAAGTGACCAGGTATTGCAGTAAACCTTGATTAAATAAATCTTGGTCTCTTTTATGACATTTATTGGGGAACAGGCTAGGATAAAGAAAATAACTGCTATATCAATTTACTGCATGCATTTTTATATTAAATTTATCATTACATTGTCACTTGGAAATGGTGGGATTTCTGATAATAGGGAGATGAGCTTGTATACTCTCTGTTCCCTATACTTCTTTGGGTCTTTCTACATTATAATTGGGTCATAATTTTAGGCCCATAATTTTGTCCAGGTGGTTTTCAACCTTGGATGATGCCCCACCAAAGGGGCATTTTCAGTGTCAGAGGTACCTCTTATCACCACGGGAGGGACAGTGGCACACAGTTCCATTTGGACTTGAAAAATGTCTTGTATCCACAGATGTTCCCCTAAAACAAGCATGCTTTCTGAGGAAACTCAATCTCATAGACAAGCTTTTGCTCTACACTTGTTGAGACACGAGTTTTCAGTTTTATCTTCTTTGCTATATATGTGTGGTAACTAGTACTCAGACTTAAGTCGTATTAATTTTCAGAAATAGAGGTTATTCCTTGGGAAATAATTTTGCAAATAGTTATCTTAATTTCATGCTGCAAGTATGTGTTGTTCATGTTGCCAGAGTTTTCAGTTAGGAAGGATACATTGTTTAAATAATGCTGTTAGTTTGGCTTTCCAAGTCTTAAAGTATTTCTGAAAGCAGAGCCTCCTGGAGGTGTTTTGGAGGAAGTAATCTCTTCAGGTCTGTTCTTTACAGGAAGCTGAACGGATGCTTCAGGATGATGAGGATACTGTGCACCTTCCATTCGAAAGAGGGAGTCTCCTGCAAATCCCAGTGAAAACTCTAAAATATAGGTAAGATACAACTTTATTTTCTATGCTGTATTTTTTTTTACATGTGTCAAGTAAGGCATGTAATATTTCTTTAAAATAATGGTGAGTAAATGTTTCTGCAGTGTCAGCACAGTGGCAGGTTAGAAAGGTGGCCATTGCACATTTGATTGATGTGGTGAAAGCCTGGTAACCATTGCCAAGCTTTGTCTTTGTTTTGTGGTACTACTCCTCAGTCTGAGTGCTGTGTTTGTTTGGGCAAGATTGTACAGTGTAGCCCTGGTTGATCTGGAACTCACTGTGTAGACTAGTGTGTCCTCCAATTCAGAGACCCACCTATCTCTACCTCCTCTCAGAATGCTGAGATTAAAGGTGTGTGCCACCATGCCCAGCTGTAGTCTTACCTTAAATATTATGATGTAAAATATGAACAGAAGTGGAAGTTCTTTAAGTATTAGTAAAGTATTAGTCACCTATAAGATAACTGTGCCATCTAATTTCTTCTTTTGTAGTATCTGGTTTTGGACGTAGGACTGTGTGCGTGCTTGGCAAGCCCCACTGAGCTACTTCCCTACCTTTTAAAATCTGCGTTGCTATTGCTATGACCAAACACCATGACTAAAAGCAACTTGGGGAGGAAAGGACTTATGTTTCCTTTCTTTTCCTTATCACTGTTCAAGCAATTGGCAGGAGTTGATGCAGAGGTCGTGGAAGATTTTGGCTTACTGGCTTGTTCTCATAACTTATTCAGTATGCTTTCTTTTTTCTTTTTTCTTTTTTTTTTTTTTGGTTTTTTGAGACAGGATTTTTTTGTATAGCCCTGGCTGTCCTGGAACTCACTCTGTAGACCAGGCTGGCCTTGAACTCAAAAATTCACCTGCCTCTGCCTCCCGAGTGCTGGGATTAAAGGCGTGCGCCACCACGCTTTCTTAGAGCACCCAAGACTACTAGCCCGGGGATGGCACCACCACCACCAAATGTGTTCTTCCCCATCAATAACTAATTAAGAAAATGCCTTACAGGCTTGCCTGCAGCCTGATCTTATGGAGGTGTCTCAGTGGAAGTTTTCTCCTCTTAAATGACTCCACTTTGTCAAGTTGGCTAACACTAGCAAGCACACCAACCCACATTTTATTATTTGTTCTTAGACAGGATCTTACTGACTTGCCATCTGCCCGTGGACTTCCATGGTCTCCTGCTTCAGCCTCTGCCTCCTGGTAGCTGTGGTTACATGCTTGCATTGCCCTTCTCATTAATGTGCTCTAGTGTGACATTTGTGTTTGTAGCTTGTTTGCATGAATTGTTTTTTGTTTTGCAAAGAAAAGGGGCTAGAAGATGTATTTGCACCTTCATCTATGGAATATTCATATTACTTGTGGCCAGTAACTTTGAGCACATGTTATTTATGGGTATGATCATTCCATTGAGGGGTCTGATATCATTTTGCAGTATTTCATAGAAATGTTGAAAGATTCTAGTCTTTGATTTTGATACATCTGATGAAAGTAACACTTGTATGCTAAAATTTTGGGAATATCTAGTTAAAAGTTAGTGGGATCAATTTTTTGTTGTTGTTGCCAAATTGCTACTTTCAGAGCTTCCTTTTCAGTTGTGTTTTTTGTGGGTTTCTTTCTTTCTTTCTTTCTTTTTTTTTAATTTGGAAAAGAAGGGTTTTTTTTCCTCCTTTCTTACATTCTGTGACTTTTTACTTGATGAGAGTGTCAGTTATAAGAGTTTGGTCTAACTCTCTGTTTTTAGGCTTCTAAGCTGGTTTTTATGTTATATCAATGATACAGCCTATATAATCAGAAGGTGCTGTGGCTTGAATACTGCTGATGACCTGCGTAAATCCAAACTGAATTTGCAGTGAAGAACTCTAAGTGAATTTTGTAACATAAACAACTCTGCATAGTTTTGGGTGTTTAAGGAACAAGGATTTCTCTGTGAAGACTTTATAACAGAATTCTAAGTTAATAGTAATTTGTTACATCTTAGTTTAAGTGCATGCCAAATGTTTTCTCAATTTTTAAATTGGTGAAAACAAGAAATTATTTGATGCTAATAAAAATGACAGCATTAATGCTTTTGCAAGTACTGGATACTAACCAAAAAGTGTATTTGTTCTTCAGTATTGACCCTTCAGTTGTTAACATATCAGATGAAATGGCCAAAACTGCCCAGTGGAAGGCACTTTCCATGAATACTGAGAATGCCAAAGTAACGAGACCTAACACGAGGTAGCTATAACTGTTTATGCCTTTGTAACTGTTGCTAGTTTTCACTCATTAATTTACCTAATGTATCTAAATATATTCTCTTTGCTGGACAAAACCAACCCCACTCCCTTTCCTTTCATCTGTTCTTGTACCTTAATTGTGTTCTGATGCGGATTGTGATGATTATGTTTTATAACTTTTAAATTTAAAATTGCATTTTTCAGAAAAGGACTTTGCCATTTTATAATAAAAATAATTTCTGCCTAGCAGTGCATATATATAGTGAATATAATTATACTAACAAATTGAATATATAGTCACAATTAAAGGTTCAATTGAATCTAATTATATTCAAATTAAAAGAAAGTTACTAAAAATTAAATGAATGCTAAAAGGCATAGTGACTCACATCTGTAATTCCAGTCCTTGAGAGGCAAAAGCAGGAAGAGGGACCCAAGTTTAAGGTTGGTGTGGTTTTTGTAGCAAGTTCCAAGCCAGCCAAGGTTTTATAGCAAGAGCCTGGTCTAAATAGATAGATACGTAGATAGATAGATAGATAGATAGATAGATAGATAGATAGATAGATAGATAGGCAGGCGAGCAAATAAATAAGTGAATAAATGAATGTGCTTTCTTTTGGCTGGAGTAAAGAAAAAGAGTTGTTTTCCTGGGTGTTTTATTTAGTATATCTTTTTTTTGGTAAGATAGAAATTTAATCTCAGGATGATAATTTGGAAGAAATTTAATTCACACACACAAACACACACAGGAAACCATTTTTATCACCATATCTATATCTATCTATCTATACACATACACACATGTATA
Source organism: Mus caroli (assembly GCF_978045245.1). NCBI lineage: Eukaryota > Metazoa > Chordata > Mammalia > Rodentia > Muridae > Mus > Mus caroli. Next base: position 4,507,112 of record NW_028227267.1, on the reverse strand, counting down.
TATACCTGTGTGTGCATATTTACATACATATGAATAAATCTAATCCAGTTTTATAGTGAATCATGTATTGGAATTTCTGAACCCTTCCTTACATTGCTTTTTGTTTGTTTGTTTGTTTGTTTGTTTGTTTGAGACAGGGTTTCTCTGTATAGCCCTGGCTGTCCTGGAACTCACTTTGTAGACCAGGCTGTCCTCGAACTCAGAAATCCACCTGCCTCTGCCTCCTGAGTGCTGGGACTAAAGGCGTGCGCCACCACACCCGGCTTACATTTCTTATTATACAGCACTTTTTTGTTGTTTTTCTTTCTTTACTTCAAGTCCTGAGACCCCAGGAACCTTATTTTGATAATATTAGAACTTTAGTTCTTATGTTAGAAGAAACAAGGTACCTTCCTGGGAGTGCTCAGTTTTTCACATACTCAAGTGTTTGTTGCAGACATAGCTTGTGCCAGGTGCTTGCTGAGTGCTGGCTATTCTTCCCAGGCAGGCACCAGGTTAATGTAATGACAGGCAGGCCTTTCCAACCTGTTTTCTGTAGCTGCTTTCTCTCTGAGCTCTACCTTGTGATATAAGTATTTACTTATTCATTCTTTTCTTCTCATTAAATCCATATTCTTTTTCATCTCCAGCTCTTCTGTTCATTCTCTCCTCTCTCTCTCCTTCCTTCCTTCCTTCCTTCCTTCCTTCCTTCCTTCCTTCCTTCCTTCCTTCCTTCTCTCTCTCTCTCTCTCCCTTTCTTTCTTTCTTTCTTTCTTTCTTTCTTTCTTTCTTTCTTTCTTTCTTTCTTTCTTTCTTTCTTTCTGATATTTAAAACAGGGCCATTTTGTGTAGCTCTGGTTTGCCTAGAATATACTATATAGCGCTAGCTGTCCTAAAACTCACAGAGATGCACCTGCCTCTGCTTCCCAAAGCTGGGATTAAAGGTGTGCACCAGCATGCCCAACTCTTCATCATATAATCTGATCTTCATTTCTTTATTTCTAATGTTCTAAGCTTGACTAGTCCTTCTTTCATTTCTGTCTTCAGCCTATAGGAGTCTACAATTCTTTGACCTTTACTCTTAGTTGCTGTTCACATTCTGTCAGCACACTTGACACATTATTAACATTGTTGTGGTGAAAATAAAGGCTAGGTAGTAATACATATCTCTTATATTTAGCTTGTCATGTGGGTTGACCCTCTATTCAAAATCACATGTGTAAATAAACCATCCTCCCTAAAAACGTGATGTGTTGGGAACAAGAAAGGGCTCAAAGAGAGTGTGGGGGTGAATATGATCAAAATACATAATATTCGCGTATTAGATTCTAGAATAAACAAAAGCGGCCAGGTTACAATACCAAGATAAAAATTGGTATTAGCAAGCAACTCAGAGGTATACTGTAGATACTCTTTGTTGACCATTTGAGAATTTAAGGTTAATTCTTTTAAAAATAAGTTTTCTTCTTCATTGTTTGTTTTAAACAGCCCTGAAAAGCCTGTGAGTGTGACAATAAATTTCGAAGATGAACCGTCAAAAAAATACATGGATGCTGAAACTTCATTGTAAAGTCAAACCAAAAGGAATATATAGAGATATATGCCTATCTGTATATATACACATATATATGTATAAAAAGCACATGTGCCATGCCATTATGTATAACAGTACTTTGGGGCTTTTTCAAGTAGCGTCAGATATTTGTTGTGGACACCATGGAGACTGCATTAATTAAGTGCTCTCTTAGAAGCAAGGTTCATGAATTTTTACTCCAGATTTTTTTTGGGGGGGTGGGGTAAAGCCTTTCTGTTATGCAATAGAAAGATGTGGAGAACTGCGTTTAATCTGCTTTTCTTTAATCTGTCAGTGGCAATCAATCATATCAATCTTAAGTGATACAATCTTAAGTCTACATACTTAAAAATTTGACCTGAATTTCAAAAGATTTTTGTTTTCCCTTTTGGTAGTGTTTATAGGTAGAATAAGGAGCCTGCCCATGTGGTGGGAAAATGACATGTCCTGGCTTCTCTGTGGGCTTTCTTCACATAACTGTCAATCATACTTCACAGGTTAGTGGAGATTTTCTAAGAAGGAACTTTATGTCTTAGGAGTTATTTTTAAATTTTAAAACTTTCTGAGTTTCCATTTTGATGGACAGGTTAAAAATTTTTATGTTAAAAATTTTTATGTCACTTCTAATTTAACACCCACACAAGTCATAACGTTTTCAGTTTTAAAACCTATGAAGTGCCCATTTACAATAGTTAAATATTGTTATTTTTGTGGCAGGGCTTTTCCGGTACTCAGTACTTGCCTAGAAAGCCGAGTCCCACTGCTCTTTGTGTTTGTTTTCTTTACTTGGGTGGTCTGGCGTGCCAGGCTCAGGTGTCTTTCTGTTGTAAGTGGTAATAAAGACTCGGCAACCTTTCCAGTAGGCTTGTGACCAGTGTGCCTGTAGAAGAATTACCTTTCATTTTCTGTGCGCATCCTTTTCTATTTATATACAGTGTATTTAATTGGTTACTACCCATAGTTTCCTTTTAAAATATTTTATTTATTATAGTTGATGTGATACTTAAATATATAAATATTTGAGACAGTAAAAATATAGAGTAAATTGTTCCTGTTGTAGATATTTGGTGCTTGCATTTCTTTTCACATCCTGAAAGCAGGTGACAAATTTTACATCTTTACTACAAAGCACTGCCATATTTATATTTTTAAAAGGAAGTTGGTTATTTCCTGTACAGCTCAGATCAATGGCATTTTTTTCTGTTTTGTGATAGCATTGTGTTTCCAATATTTCTGAGCTGTTTCTTAAACATGTAACAAATATTCATAGCTCCCCACAAAATAAGTAAATGCTATTTTAGCCTTTGGGATGGAATGTTTGGGACCATGAAACTTGATTTGGCAAGAGGATAGATAATCCATAGAAATGGTGAGGAACAGTAGAAACACCGAAGGTGATGAAACGTGAAGGTTCAGGCAAGTATTTTAAGGAAATGTTCTCTAATGTTCTCTAGCCACTGCAAACTAAACTTTAAACGTGTGAAGAAACCGATCTTTAAATCCAATGCATAGAATTGCCCCCGGTGGATTATGTTTAGCAAGTGTGAAATCATTTTAATTTATTCTAAACAATGTACCAATTAATGTAATTCCCCCATCTGAGATCATGTAGTTGAATTCTTCTTAGAATAGTAGCTGGCAGCATTTGGTACGATCTGACGAGTTCTATTGGGCTTCTTAGCATGTGATAGGGAAGGTTGCCATGGTGCTTATGGTCATAGGTGACCTCCATTGAAGGGGTTCCTTTGCACTCAGCAGCACATTCATTTCCAAAGTTCCCGTTTGCTGCTAAATAACCCTACCCCCACCCCTGATGTACCCAAACAAGAGAATTTCCTCACACCACTTTCTTGTGTAAGGACATCAAAGGGTTAAATCTATTTTACAGGAAGTGATTTTAAAATTTAAACTGAAAACTACCTGTTATGATAATCTTCCTGGGATTTATTGAATTATATGTGTATTATACAGTGCCAGGGGTGGAAAAACCATGACTTACAGATATTTTGTATCTAAGATGTTTCACTGTGGTTTTGGTTATTAATGGCTTCTGCTTTCTTTTGACTACTTGACTTACAAAGTGATCTAACAGGACTACTCCCCTGAAGAGCAGAGGTAATTTACTGCTTCTTTCAGGCCATTACATTTCTTGTGCTATTTTTGAAAATAACAATCATGAATAACATTCATTGCAAGACAGCAAGAGAGATAATTTTAAATATATATACATATATATGTGTGTGTGTGTATATATATATATATATATATATTTTAATGCTGCCTTAAATAGGTGTATATGAGCAGTAGTAATTGCTATGTACTGATTTACCTCAAGGTGCAAAATAATTAAATTTGTACATACCCATTTACAGAATAAGTTCAGAGACACAGCCCTGCACTTTCTTAGATGCCTTGATTTTCAGACGGAGCTTAGTGCTACTGAACACCACGGCCATGGGGCCACCTCAGGACGTTCTTCCTTCCACCATATTTTATTTATTTATAGATGTCCGTTTACAAAGACTATAATGAAACCTGGTGTAAACTATCTGATACTTATTTCCTTTCTATTGCTATTTCAATCTAAAGCAGGAGCTTTTGAGAAAACAGTAAACTAGCTTCCCAATGCTAAAGGGTTGATTCTATATATATTTTTAATAATATTAGATATGCAAAAGTTAAAGTACAAGGTCTTTAAAATATTGTGTGAGTGTTTGTGTATGTGTATGAAATCACTCTTAACTCTCTTAACTTTTTTAAAACTTGTGGCATACCAATGTTCAGATTTGCCAAGCTTTCTCTAAAACATGTAGGATGAAATGTTTTTGTGTGTTAATGCATGTATTTATAAAGATTTGTTTACTGCTGAGAATCACTAACTCTTTGTTTTCATCCCCAAAGTGTTTGTTTCTTCCACATACTGGAAGGCTTGGCTTGAGTATAAGCTTTCTGGGTTTCCTTTCACAAAGGCACGTTCAAAATTGTTCAGAAAGAAGAATGGTCTCTGACAGTGAGGTGTGATGTCAGAGCTTTCTGAAGTTTGAGCAGTGTGTGCAGCTCAGCAGCTCTGCATCTGTGTCCTGACAGAGCGCTCAGAGTCAGATATGTGAGCCATTAATAGAACATTGTAATTCAGAGTGTTTATTTAAGTAACTTACATGTCTGAAATTTATTTATGTAGATTCCATCATTGTTATCATTTGTGTGCAAATACATGAACTGTCTTCATTTAGTCCCAACAATTATTTATTTTTAGAAAGTAAACTTAAAGCCAAGCTGCATTCAACTTTTAAAATAGTGTTCTAATCATAAGATGTGATCATTTAAATTGTAAGGTCTCTTTTAACTTTCTGGAAAGTAAATTGTCAAAAGGAATCATGTAAAGATTATTTTACATTTTTAACCTGTATGTACTTAGAGTGTAAGCCCCAGTTCTGTGGTTTCTAATCATTTTTTGCACATTCATTGTTTCTGTTCTGTAGCTTTTCTTTTGCTCCTTTGGTTTTGGCTTTGTAGGGGTAAGGTGTCTTCCAATGTTTACTATGTTAGGCTTAAATTAAAATTTAAATTTATTGTCCATTTATATAATATTTGATACCTTGGTGTAACTTCTCAATACAAGTACAATTTTTATGACATTTATAATTACAATGGTATTTTCTTTTATAATAAAATCCAAAGTCAATTAAACAAATTGTAGACCTGATATTTTTCATCTATATGAAGTACAAGTCTCTACCTGAGTCTATAATGTGAACCATCCTGCCTTTCACATTTGTTTCCGAATTGTTAGAGAAAACTATTTTCTGTAGATGTTATTGTAAGTTGAAAGAGCAATAAAAGTCTACATATCACGCCCTTGGCTGTTGTTTTTTTACCTTGTTATTAGGAGTGCTGCAGATGTTTTTTGTTTAAGCTGGGGCTGGAGAAAGGAAAGTGAGTGGCTTCTGCCTCCTGCACCAGCTCTTGTGTAAGAGGGGGAAGAGAGAGTGTGTGGGAAGGAGGGGGGGGGGGAGAAAGGGAGGGGGGAAGGAGAAGAAAAAAATGGTTTTTTATGGTTGGGAAATGTTGAAGGTCATGTTCATTTTAAATGCCGGTCCAACTTTGCTTTCTGTTTTAAACGTAGAAACTTTACCCTGTGGTGTGTTAACATTTTCTTGATAACACTCATCTCTCTGCGCAAGGCCCGTTTTTCTTGACTAATTTTATTTTGACTTGGCTTGACTTCGCTCCTGTTTTTCATATGAAGAACTTGTGTCTCATTGTAAAATTGTTAAACCATGGGAGTGAGATGAAGAACAACATAGCTTTGGAAAGTTCTGTTACACTTGGGAGAGGTAGTTTACACTTGCCACACATAGGACTATTGTGAGTGTTGTTTACCAGGAGGGGGGGTCCTTCCCTTAGGGCTGTTTCTTGTGGGTGTGCTTACTGCCTCCCTGATCTGAGGTCTTGTGTTCTTTCTCATGGGAGGCCTGTTCCTCGTCTGCTTGCAATGAAGATTCTTCCAGTGCTTGCAAAACAGTTTCTGGTTCTGCTTTTTCCCTCCATAGCCCACATAAAGGTCTTCATTGACTAACTGCATTCTGATCTCTGCAAATGTTCTCAACCACTGAGCCTTCTCTCCAGTCTTTTCTTACTTTATGCTATTATTAGGACTCAATGCATTTTACTTTGCGTAGTTTAGACATTCATTTCAAGATAGTAAAGGAAAGAAACAACAACAAATAAATGGGTAAGTCTCCTAGGATTGAACTGTATTACAAGATAATGAAGCATGGCTCAGCCCCCATAGTTACCCTGACAGTGGAGTGGTCATGGATACTTAGTGCACAGTGCATGCTGGAGCCTTATGTTTGGAGATAACCATCTGACTTCCAGAGCCAGGGTGTCATACTGCCTTATGGAGCAAAAGAAAGAGCAAAGTATTAATGTCACACTTAGTTTATGGAGAAGTAGAAAATAGGAAGCACATTTGATATCCTACAGAAGACAAAGTCAGTCTTCAGCGTCTCACATTGACTTCCTGCTTGGTAGTTAGGAGCTTACAAAAATACTTTGTATTCTACTCCATGACTTTTTTGGCTGTTAGTCGAAAGCAACAGCCTTGAGGTTTTATGTTCTGAAGTTTAGTGCTGTGCTTCATTTCCAGTATAAAACTGTACTTTTAAATTCTTATTTGATTTTTGTCCTGATTTAACTTTTTGAAGTACTATTTCACGTAGTCCAGGCTAGCTTTAAATTCCTGGCCCTCTTGCCTCTGCTGAGATACCCTAGCAGGTATCCTAGAGACTCTTGACTAAACCAAAAACTTTATTTTACCTTTTGTAAACTGACTGTGGCTATTTAACAACTGCTACCTTCACTCTGTTTAACTACATAAAACCTGCATGAGTATTATACATACTTAGGTGGGAAGGGCCCTGTGCCCAAGGGTGTTGTCAGTGTCACAGCCTTGGGTTTTATCTCTACAGAGCCAGTGGTCCTGCCCTCTCTCCTTCACTTACTAGTTGCCAGGCTGCTTGGGTCATTCTCATTTACAGCTCTAGAATGAAAATTAGACAATGTGAAGAGCAAGTGAGATGACATCCTTAGGAATTGTGCTCACCAAAAAATTGACCACTGGGTTAATTTGGTATTTTTAAAGGCTCTATGTTGTGCCTTTTAAAAAGGCAATTTTAATGCAATTTGAATTTTCTTTTCTTCCTTTCTTCCTTCCTTCCTTCCTTTCTTTCTTTCTTTCTTTCTTTCTTTCTTTCTTTCTTTCTTTCTTTCTTTCTTTCTTTCTTTCTTTCTTTCTTCCTTCCTTCCTTCCTTCCTTCCTTCCTTCCTTCCTTCCTTCCTTCCTTTTTTTTTAATGCAGACTTTCTGGAAAATGTGTCACTTTGCAAAGCTACAAAATGATCTTGTTCAGGAGTCTGCTAGAGAGCCCTCAGCATTTTCTGTCTGAGATGTGCTGTAGCAGTTTGAAATGATTTTGTGCCATCTAAAACACTAAGCAGGCTGTCTTGGAATTTGTGGCCTGCCTCCCCACCCCCACTCCCCAAAAAAGTTTGAGGCCCTTCATAACCCCAAAACAAGAAACTAAGCATGTGTTTCCTTTTTCTCTATAATCTTTGAGAACTGATTTGTAGTTTGTATAAATTCTTGGAACACCTGAGGCAAATCTCTTGTTTATTTTTGGATGCCAAAGCTGTTCTGACCAGGATACAATGCCTAGGTTAGGTCCATGCATCCTGGGTTTCACCTTGCGGTCGCTGGTTGCCAAGGTAGCAGAGCAGGCGTCACCTGTTGCTATGGTGCTGCTCTACCTTGCAGCTTTGTCATTCCTGATAGGTTGAACTCCTGAGGCTGAGGAGGAAGAAATGTGAGCATTGGTTCAGCCTCTCTGGGACGGGAAAGGAGTTGACTGAAAAACCAACAGGTGTCCAGACCGAAGGTGGTTTGAGCTGGTAGGGAGGATTCTGCAGCAAGAGGAGGAAGACTTGAGGCTGGCCTGAAAGAGGGCCGCCCTCCTGCGCGGTGAGTGGCATAGGATGTAAGGTGATGCTGACACCCAGGGCCACGGGGGAGGTGGGGGTTGGGAGGAGGTGGCCTCCCTTCCCCTGAGTCTTGCCACAGGGACCTTCCCTGAAGGGATGTTAACAATCTTGGGGTCAGTCTGCCAGAGCCTGCCTCTTCAAAATAGATGAGCTTGTGTTGTAGAGTGTGTGTGGTAGGAAAGCGTTCAGCTTTGCATGCGCTTCCAGAAACGGAGAACCTGGTATGGATGAACAGCTGGTCTGCGTCTTGCAGTTAGCTCTTATGCCGTGCCTCTGGAGGCTTATGATCTCCTTTGTGAGCAACACATGCTTGCCTGCCTTTTTATAGGATGGCCTCTGCTCAGCTTCACCTGAATTGTCTGCCTTTAGGTAACTTCTGTTGCAGATGTGATCCAGAATGCTCCCCAAAGTCTGAGCCCAGCACCCACCTGCAGTTGTGAGTGTCTCTCAGTGCAACCCTACCCTACCAGCCCCTACTGCCCTTGGACCCCTGTGGGTACTGCCATCTACATTCCCACAACCACATCCTAGACACCACCTCATCCTCTACAGTAGCATCATTTCCACAAAGCTATCTCACAGATTCCATGCCATGGCTAAACTGATCTATCCAGTGTTACTGTCGTTTGTCCCTATCCATCCACTCACTCTGCTCACCACTGTTTGACTTGTCTTTTAGTTTTTAAGTTACAAGACGTATTTCCTGTTCCTACTAAAGGCTCATCTTTCACACTTCCCTATTCCAGTCTTGGTTAGCCAACACCAACTCCATCTTAGCCATGCACAGAACATGGTCCTTGCCACATTGCCTGTCTGTACTAATGGACTGCCTCTGTGGGGCGCCGCACTTATTGCCCTGTCCTTGTCTCTGTATTGCCTGATTACTTTGATACCTGCCAGTGTGAGAAGGCTGACTTGTTCATGGTCCAGCATTTAGCTCAGACACCTGGCAAGTACAATCAAGTGTACTTGGTAAAGAATGAATCTCTTATGAGATTCTCTTTTCATAACATCATGACTTCTGGAAAAGTGTCAGAGGTATCCTCATGGTAAGTGAATGTTAATTTGGGGATTTTGCTTGAATTGTAAAGGTCTAGAATTTATGCTGTATTTTATGACATAAGAATTATCATGGAAATCATATGGTGTGATTTCAGATTGTTAAAGAGAGGAATACAGTATGGTTTTCAAGAGCTGAGTCCCATTCGATTTTGTATTTTAACTCTCTGCCTCCTATCAAATAGAAAAAAAGCCCCTAAGCGTTTTACTGATGCAAATAGTGATGCCTCTTACCTCATAAGATTGCTTTAAATCATTTAAGCATTAAATGTAAACCAGGCTTAGCAACATACTCATGCAGGTTTTATGTAGTTAAACAGAGTGAAGGTAGCAGTTGTTAAATAGCCACAGTCAGTCTACAAAAGGTAAATAAAGTTTTTGGTTTAGTCAAGAGTCTCTAGGATACCTCCTTGCCTTTAGACCGCTTGGTGTATTGCTTCAGCTCCAGTTCAGGAAGAGACTCGTGAATTCATGGACCAGTTCAAATGCATTACCAATCATTTGAAGGGTTCAGGATTTGACCAACTTTTTGCCCAACCAGTAAAGGTTATAGGAGCTGAAAGGGGGAGTCTAGAATGACTGTGTCTCAGAAGTAACCAGCCTTGAAGGCTGAGGGTAGAGGAAATGAGGATGTACCCTTGGATAGGTAGAGAGCACCTAGAAGTCCATTCTAACAAGCAGTGTTTCCTGAGAACCTGAATTTTAGGCACTGAAAAGGGCCTGGTAATATACACCATGAATGTATCAGCAAACAGAAAGATGAGGTAGGAGAATCAGAACTTTGAGCCAACGTGCCTATTTGTTACTTTTCTGATTCCTCTAACTAATGTCTGATAAGAGGTTCAGGGCTCAAGGGAGAGAGTCTATCCTCACAGGGAAGCACACAGCAGGGGTGTGGGCAGTGGGGCATAGGCAGAGGGGGCACGGGCAGTGGGGGCATGTGCTATGGGGCATGCTCAGCTTAACACATTGCATGCACATGGAAGGGTGTTGGTGCTCAGCTGACCATCCTTTCCACCTTTTTGATCTGATAGTGCCCAGTCTATTGGGTGACACTGCCCTCCTTAATCAAACTTCTCTGTTCTCTCTAGAACACCTCTCAGCTCAGACACAGTGCTTTATCAAGATCCTAGGCATTTCTTTACTTTTATTTTCCCCTCTCTTTTTTCTTTTTGACACAGGTCTCATGTCACCAAAGCTTGCTTTGTAATTTTGAATTCTGTATCTACCTTCCAATGCCTTTCAAATGCTGAGTGGGTGTTTCACAATACAAATACGGTGAGAAACTAGCTTGTCTCAGAAAGAATGGGGAGGGGGTGGTGAGAAAGCTAGGTGTAGGGACACATGCCTGTAATCACAGCTTTTGGGAGGCCAAAGAGTTTGAGACTGACCTGGACAACCCAGAGAGACTGACTCACAAAGAAGGGAAGACAAAGAGAGGAAACAGGGAAGAAAACTAAAACCCACAGACCTTGAGTGGCTGTTCTCAGGGACAGTGGGACAAAGCTAGCAGATAGAGATACTTTAGCCAAGGCTTTGGAGGCCAAATCCCAGCTCCATCACTGCTACACACAACATGCTGTGGCAGTCTCTTAATCTTTTGATGTCTAACTTTCCTTACCTGTAAAATAAGGTGGTTATAACAAATTTCTTAGACTACCAGTTTCCTGGAAATACCATGTAAGTGTTAAGTTTTTGGTTAAGTTCTATGTAGGGGACAGAGACAAATGAACAGGAAAAGTAGTTTGGACAAGGGAGAACAAGATGTTTGCTTGATACTGGTTAGTTTAAAACTCATTGGGAAATACTTAGACTTGGTATAAGTCTTATGTTTTTCATTTTGAAATAGAAAGTGAACTTTAAACATACTCAAACCTAATCTAAATCATGATTTAAAAAGAGCAGATGAGAAGCATCAGTGTTAGAATGAAATATACTGCTGCTCATTTGTAAAATATTTATTTATTTAAAAAAACTTTTGTTTATTTGAAACAGAATCTTGCTGTACAGACTAGGTTACTTCCAGACTTATCGCATAGCCCAGGCTGGACTTGGATTCAGAGTGATCACTTTGGTCCACCTCCCAGGTGCTTAGACTACATCCTCAGGCACTATGCCCAAATTACTTGAATTATTATGACCTTCCCCTGTGTCAGCTCAAATACCTTAATAGTAACGGTGACAGTCATGAGATCAAGAGTTTATTAAGTCTTGTATCAGGGATATTTATAATGGACTATATTCTAGATTCATAGCCATCAACAAAACAATTTGAAAGAAGTCCCTCTTAGAAAAATTAAACTGAAATTAGAGGCAGAGCAAACAAAGCCTGGGCTACCAGGAAATGGCTGTTCCGTGTTCATTATATTTTGCCAATGTTTGTGGTTAATTAATTTGAAAAAAAAATGTAGCTAGAAAAATGCGTCTTGTGGAATCTAGATCTCATCTATCACCCTTTCTGTCCTGACTCTCAGGATAGGAACTCAAGGCAGAAGATTGAGGAAGAAACCATGGATGAACACTATACTGGCTCCCTCTTTGCTTTGCTCACTGCTAGATCTCTAATACTGACCAATTCCACCTGCCTAGGGATGGTGCCACCCACAGTGGGCTGAGCTCTCCCATATCAATCAATCAATCAATCAATCAATCAATCAATCAAAGCAGTTCTTCACAAGCACAGCCTTAGATCCATTTTACCAAAATAATTTTTTTAAGAGGTTCCTTCCTCCCAAGTGACTCCAGCTTGTGCCAACTTGACAATATAGACTTACCTGCTTAAAGATGTAATGTTTTTATTTGTGGAGTCAACAAGTAAGAAGAAATTTAGGGTGCTACTTCAGTTATTTTCATTGAGTGACGAATATAAGTTCTTTCTAGATTTTTTTTTTTGGTTTATCTTTCAACTATGTTTCCTTACTACATCTCCCATCCTTGCAGTGGAGGCCACAGAGTGCACAGTGTACAAGCATCATTAATGACAGTAGAGAGGGTTCCTAGAATCTATATAAAGCTATTTCATTCTGAAACAATGGAAAGCTTGACAATGACAAGGCTATCTGTTGTCATATGCTCTAATTTTTGGCTGGTACTCACACTGATCTGTGTTAGTCTTAGGAAAGAAATGAAGGCCAGCACTTTAAGGCATGTATGCTATTACTACATGGAGTTAGATGCTACTGCAGAGGCACTCTATTCACAAACCTGCCACATTTGAAAAGGTAGTCATAAACAAACAATGGACTTATTTATAGTTTGGCCAACTCAGGAAGATTTTCTGTAGTGTGTTACAGTTTCATAGAGAATATAGAACAGAGTTCAGGAACTATGCTATGCAGGTCTCAATATTTCAAACCCGTGTGCAATCTCTACAGAACTCAGCATGGGATTCCTGGGGAAATAGCATGTGCTGAATCCATTGTCTCAATGGTCCAAAAGCTAACAACTATTTCTTGTTACAACATCTCCTCTTCTGCCAGGAGGAGAAGCTTATATACATGACGAATGAAGGGAAAGATCATATTACTATTGAAATCTGGGTTGTGTCTATCCTCACCTATGGGGACCTGCTGTCTGTCTACGAGGTCCTTTATCTCATCTACTACCATGGTACTGTTATCAAATGAAGGAGTCGACAATTCTGCAAAGCATTGCAGCATGCCTGTTTTATTTGCAGATGTTTTATATGATTTTGCCTTTTAAAATCCTGAAAGAACAACCATTAGAGGAAGATCTATAGCAGTGGTTCTCAACCTTCCTAAGGCTATGAACCTTTAATACAATTCCTCACACTGTAATGACCTCCAACCATAAATATTTCATTGGTACTTCCAACTGTAATTTTGTTAGTGTTATGGATCATAATGTAAAAAGCTGATATGTGACCCTTGTGGGGGTCGCAGTACACATGTTGAGAACCACTGATCTATAGTAAAGAAGTTTTGTTGCTTCTCATTACCCGTTATAGAGGTGAAAATTCTCTAAATTCTTTTCATTTGTGCAGTTGAGTAGAAGTGGACCTAGACCTTGCCACCTGATAAGCAAGGCTGAGCACAGTTCACGCTAAGGCATCAAGGGCTGACTCAGTAGTTGTATGTCTGTAATCTATGCACTAGAAGTGGAGACAGGACAATGGGTGTCCAAAGCCAGTTCGGCTACATGAGACTATGTCTCCAAAACAGAGTATAAATGACTGTAGTCATGGGAGGGAAGATAGTCAGTATGATGTCATCTGTCCAGGACATTCCGGTTCATTAGGATGCACCTCCCCCATCTGCTGCCTTTACTTCTTTAGGCCACCCTGTACTCCTCAGTGTTATAACTAGTATATGTCACATGTAAATGTTATGTTAGATGCGGGGTGGGGTGGGGGAGAGAAAAAGACAGAAATCAGACCCAGATCATAATGGTTAGTAGATTTTACATGATAAGTATTTTTTCCTTAGTGGCTTTACCAGTCATTTCCTCAAAGGACTGCTCTCAGCCTAAACTGTGTCAGATCCTCAGAAGGGATCATCCAAGCTGTGAGACACAAAGCAATATTTGGCTTCTACAGACACAAATTATGATGCTGGGCCAACAGGAAAACATGTGAACTGATGTTCTTGTTAAAACAGAACAAAAGTAAACAACACAAAACGGCCTTCTAGGTTAAGCAGGCTGTTGCAAGGGGAAAGCAGAGAGACGGCTTTGGTGTAGTGAGCAGAGGCTGGTCAGGGTTTGGCAGGCAGAGGAAATGAGATGTCCAGGAAGGAGAAGCAGTCCGATGCTTGACTCTGAAGAGCATTTAAATACCTAATACAAAATCTAATACAAAAATACATTCTGGAGACCTAAAATGAAGAGTTGTATCTTTGTTTGTTTTTTCTTTATTACATTAATTTACAGTTTGTTCTTATGATTTCTACTTCTCTCTTTCTCTTTCCTTTTATTTATGGTAATTTTCTTACTTTCCTTTTTATTACTAAAACCATGTACAAAAGCAACTTGCAGAAGAAAGGGTTTATTTTATCTTAAAATTCCCTATCACAGTTCATTGCTGAAGGAAGACAGGGCAGGAACTCAAGGCAGGAACTGGAGGCAAGCACTGAGGCAGAGACCTTGGAGGAATGCTATTTAATGGCTTCCTCCTCTGCCTTGGCTGCTTTCTTATACAACCAGAGACCATCTACTCATGTCTGGCACCTCCTTCAATGAGTTGGGCCTGCCCACATCTATCACTAATTAAGAAAATGTTACACAGACTTGCCTACTGACCAATCTAGATTGAGGTGTTTTCTCAGTTGAGATTTCCTCTTCCAAGATGACTCTAGGTTGTGTCAAGCTGACAAATAATTAACGAGCACAGTAGTACCTATGTGACATGTATTTTCTACTTTACCAATGCACAAAAATGTAGTGAGACTCATAAGTGGGATTTTCTTTGCTTGTTGCACACATGTGATAGCCTCTCTTACCTTTGTGAGCTTTGGCCAGAGAACAGAGCAAGAAGTTCTTACTAAGTAGTTTTTAAATGATGTTATACCCTCACTAAATTCTTTCTAAAGTACTCATAGCATCTGACTTCTTGTTCTGTACCAGTGACAAAAGTCTTGGCCCATAAGAATCTTGATCCTATCTCAATTGTTTGTCACAAATATGACAACAATATTGGAAAAATATTTTAAAGTCAATATATTATGTTTGTGCCTTTCAATAAACGTAGTTTCTCTAGGTTATATTGGAGTGAAACACTCATCAATTGACAATCCTTTGTCTCTAAGCAACCCTAGATTTTGCAATACATAGGTATATGCAATTCCAGGAAAATAGAACTTGGTTTTTGTTCATCTATGTGCAACACTCTGAAGTCTGGTCGTAGCATAGAAAAGAGATCAGATTTTTGGAATATACAATTTAATTGCACCAACATCATATTTAATTTTCTTTTTTCTATGTTATCTACACATTATAGGTTTTTTTGTTTTGTTTTCTGAAACTGAAATGAAGGATTTACTACTAAGGGGACATAAAGGGAGATAACAATGGCCATAAGAATCAATGATGTAAAGCCTTCACTCATAATTACAATTTGTTCCACATGACTTTTCCACTTCTATTAAAAAAGCTTCTTTTCCCACGCAGGATAACCTGATTACGGTTTCTTTTTTTTTTTTTCCCTTCTTTTTTTTTTATTAGATATTTTCTTTATTTACATTTCAAATGTCATCCCCTTTTCTAGTTTCCCCTCCGAAAATCCCCTATCCCCACCTGCTCCCCCTGCCCCCAACCCACCCACTCCTATTCCTGGTCCTGGCATTCCCCTCTACTGGGGCATAGAGCCTTCACAGGACAAAGGGCCTCTCCTCCCATTGATGACCGACTAGGCCATCCTCTGCTACAAATATAGCTAGAGCCACAAGTTCCACCATGTGCTTACTTTGATTGGTGGTATAGTTCCAAGGAGCTCTGAGGGTACTGGTTAGTTCATATTGATGTTCCTTCTATGAGGCTTCAGTCCCCTTCAGCTCCCTGGGTATTTCTCTGGCTCCTTCTTTGGGAACCTTGTACTCCGTCCAATGGATGACTATGAACATCCACTTCTGTATTTGCCAGGCACTGGCAGAGATTCGCAGGAGACAGCTATATCAGGCTCCTGTCAGTAGGCTCTTGTTGGCATCTGCCTAGTGTCTGGGTTTGGTGGATGTTTATGGTGTGGATCCCCAAGTGGGGCAGTCTCTGGAAGGTCGTTCCTTCAGGCTCTGCCCCAAACCTTGTCTCTGTAACTCCATCCATGGGTATTTTGTTCCCAATTCTAAGGAGGGGCAAAGTGTCCACACTTTGGTCTTCCTTCTTCTTGAGTTTCATGTAATTTGCAAATTGTATCTTGGGTATTCTGAATTTCTGGGCTAATATCCACTTATCAGTGAGTGCATATCATGTGTGTTCTTTTGTGATTGGGTTACCTCACTCAGGATGATATCCTCCAGATACATCCATTTGCCTAAGGATTTCATAAATTTATTGTCTTTAATAGCTGAGTAGTACTCCATTGTGTAAATGTACCACATTTTCTGTATCCATTCTTCTGTTGGGGGACATCTGGGTTTGTTCCAGCTTTTGGCTAGTATAAATAAGGCTGCTATGAACATAGTGGAGCATATGTCCTTATTACAAGTTGGAACATCTGTGTATATGCACAGGAGAGATATTGCGGGATCCTCCGGTAATACTATGCCAAATTTTCTGAGGAACTGCCAAATTGATTTCCAGAGTGGTTACACCAGCTTGCAATCCCACCAGCAATGGAGGAGTGTTCCTCTTTCTCCACATCCTTGCCAGCATCTGCTGTCACCTGAAGTTTTTATCTTAACCATTCTGACTGGTGTGAGGTGGAATCTCAGGGTTGTTTTGATTTGCATTTCCCTGGTGATTAAGGATGCTGAACGTTTTTTCAGGTGCTTCTCAGCTGTTCGGTATTCCTCAGGTGAGAATTCTTTGTTTAGCTCTGAGCCCCATTTTTTAATGCGATTATATGATTTTCTGGAGTCCACCTTCTTGAGTTCTTTATATATATTGGATATTAGTCCCCTATCTGATTTAGGATTGGTAAAGATCCTTTCCCAATCTGTTGGTGGCCTTTTTGTCTTATTGACGGTGTCTTTTGCCTTACAGAAGCTTTGCAATTTTATGAGGTCCCATTTGTTGATTCTTCATCTTACAGCACAAGCCATTGCAGTTCTGTTCAGGAAAATTTCCCCTGTGCCCATATTATTGAGGGTCTTTCCCACTTTCTCATCTATAAGTTTCAGTGTCTCTGGTTTTATGTGGAGTTCCTTGATCCACTTAGACTTGAGCTTTGTACAAGGAGATAAGAATGAATCAATTCGCATTCTTCTACTTGATAACTGCCAGTTGTGCCAGCACCATTTATTGAAAATGTTGTCTTTTTTCCACTACATGGTTTTAGCTCCTTTGTCAAAGATCAAGTGACCATAGGTGTGTGAGTTCATTTCTGGGTCTTCAGTTCTATTCCATTGGTCTACCTGTCTGTCACTGTACCAGTACCATGCAGTTTTAATCACAATAGCTTGTAGTACAGCTTGAGGTAAGGCATGGTGATTCCACCAGAGGTTCTTTTATTATTGAGAAGAGTTTTTGCTATCCTAGGTTTTTTGTTATTCCAGTTGAATTTGCAAATTGCCCTTTCTAACTCTGTGAAGAACTGAGTTGGAATTTTGATGGAGATTGCATTGACTCTGTAGATTGCTTTTGGCAACATAGCCATTTTGACTATATTAATCCTGCCAATCCATGAGCATGGGAGATCTTTCCATCTTCTGAGATCTTCTTAGATTTCTTTCTTCAGAGACCTGAAGTTCTTATCATACAGATCTTTCACTTCCTTAGTTAGAGTCACTAACTATATTTTATATCATTTGTGACTCTTGTGAAGGGTGTTGTTTGATATGACACTTTTCACTCAGGCAAACACTTGGGCCACAGTTATAGGATGTTGGGAAAAATGGGTTTTAGATGGAAAAAGTAGGTCACAAAGGGCATGGATCTCTAGGTTAGGGTTGGTCGTCATTTCTTACCAGTCTCTTGGGTCCCTATCTGTGAGATAAGCAGCCTACATGTGTGATGTTCTGCTTCACAGAGAGACAGAAGGAATTCACCCCAGCACGATGGGTGGAAAGCTCTGAAACCATGAGCCACAATAGTCCGTTCCTCCTTTGCATTGTGTGAGGTATTTGTCACAGCAGTGGAAAGTCACAGAAAACACAGAAAAGTGGGACAGAGATAAAGGCTTTGTGGTGGTTTCAATAAAAATGGCACCCATAGGTCCAAAGGCTTGTGTTATTAGGAGATGTGGCTTTGTTGAAGTAGGTGTGGCCTTGCCAGAGGAAGTGTGTCACTGTGGAGGCGGCTTTTGAGGTCTCATACTCTCAAGCTAATTCTAGTAGGACAGTTTCCTTTTTGCTGCTTATGAATCAAGATGTAGAACCCTCAGCTCATTTTCCTGCTCCATGTCTGCCTGCATGGTGCCATGCTTCTCGTCATGATGACAATGGACTGAACCTCTGACAGTGTAAGATAACCCCAATTAAATGTTTTCCTCTGTAAGTGGTCATGGTGACTCTTTACAGCAATAAATCCCTAACTGAGACAGGTTGTCTAAACCTTATCATGTGTTTGTTTTTTAAACCCTTTGATTGGTGGGAATTAATTTGTGGGGGAATTTGGAAGCGTTCATAGTCTTGGACTAGAGAAGCCATAAAATATTTTGGAAGAATCCCAAAATGGTGACAATAAATGGTGATAGTAAAGTCTGTGGTCATGAGGCTCCAATAGAAACATTCGTTCTATTGGAAACTGGGCTAAAGACTATTGTCTACATTTTGTTTGTGTCCTTATACCTTTTGGGAAGAATGAGTTTTTGGGAAGAATGAGTTAACAGGTGATGGTTTGGGCTATGGAGACAGCTAAGCTGTAAAGAACATTTAATGATATTGTAGAGAACCTGAGTTTGGTGTCCAGCACCCATGGCTAGTAGCTCATATCCACCTTTAATTCCAGTTCCAGAGAGAGCTGATGCTGTGGCCTTCTATGGAACCTTCATAGAAATCTGCACATACACATACAAAATTAAAAATAAAATAAAAACATTATCGACTCATTTGGTGGAGGAATCGCAATTACTCCAATATTAGGTGTGGCACAGGTAGTAACAGAAACAGACAAGTGTACTGTGAGAACAACACAGTTCTCAACTGTGGCAACTAACGCTGATTAGAAAAAAACTTAAAAAAAAAACTAGGAAATACATAAAATTATTGGGGAAATTTGGAGTTCAGGAAGGCATACCTCCCAAAGAGAATACAGCATAAAAATAATGTCAGTTACTTTGCACTGAGGCCAAAGGCATGATGATGTGAAGACCCCACATACAAGCTAGCAAATGCAAAGCTAAAGAGAATAGAACATCTGTGGGCATGTCTAGGGTTACCACAGGATACATTTTACCATTTTCAATAGCCAAGTTACTCAGAGGTCAATGTGACAGAGGTTCAGTGGGGGGTAGCTATTGGTCAAGCTGGAGGCAGACTTTGGTATCATTTATGAGGTGCTGGGTTTTTTTTTGTTTTTATTTTTGTTTTGTTTTGTTTTGTTTTCAGATACACACAATGTGAGAGTTAAAAGGTCATCTAGGCTGCAAAGGGAAGCCAGGGAGTCCAGGGAATAGAAGGCAAGACTAGAGTCCACGCAGTCAGCCCCTGAGACATGGAAGCCTACATTGCAGTGGAGATCCAAGGATGTCAGAAATGGCAGAAACATGAAATGTGCATTGAGAAACATGACAAGCAGTGAATGCAGTCAACCCCAGAAGAGTTTATGTGGGCCAGAAATAGCAAGGCCTGTAGGCTGCTTGGAGCTCATGTACTCTGTGTACTAGACATGGAACTGCAAAACTTCGCGTTTGCTTTGCTAACTTTCAGCCTTTGCTCATCTTGTAGGATTCTGTTTTGGAACAAGGATGTTTATTATGCACCACTGTGTGTCAGAACTGACCCTCTTTCTTTGTGATTTATAGAGGCTCACTGGTGCTCATTGGCTTTGGATTTCAGAAGAGACTTTGGCTATGTACTTTTCAAGGAGCTGATCGGATCTGGAGATACTTGGAGAAGGCTTAAGTTACTTTTGCAGTCAGAGATGGCTATGAGCCTTAGGGGGGCACAGAAAGAATACGAGTTGGTCTCCACCTTAGGAGGTAGGGCCTAGGAAGAGAGGCTATATCTGATTCTTGATCCCTACTTCTTTTTCTCTCTGACTCCTGTCCATCAAGTTGTGAGTAGCTTCTTACAAGCTTTACTGCCATGATATTTGGCTTCATGATGGACTGAAACCCTGGTAACTGTGAGCTGTAATCTTTCGTCATGGAAGTTGTTTATGTCAGGTACTTTGTAACAGAAGCAGAAACCCTTGGAATATCTTCAGCATTTTTTTCTCTTATGAAAATGAGAATCAAAGTCAATTAAGAGAAAAAAAATCAAACAAGTCAGATAACTATGTGTATTAAAGAACTCAAAGCTTTTGAGTAGGAAGAAGTAGGATTAAAAATAACACTAGGAAAAATAATTATGGCAATATTAAAGCATTTTATTCCGAGTATTGAGATGTCCATTGAGCTGTGTTTCCAGGCAGGCTACCTCCCTGCCACATAGTCGGCTTAATTTATGGACTGCACAAGAGTAGACTGACCATATGAGTGCTGTCAACGTGTATTGTTCAGATATCGGCGTTTACACTTTAAGAATTCTAGAAGGGAGCTGGAACTATGGCCCGGCACTTCAGAGCACTTGCTGATCTTTCAAAGGACCCTGGTCCAATTCTTAACATCCATATCAGTGGACTCATACTGCTTGTAACTTCAATTTGGGGATAAATTGAAGCCTTTTAGCTTCTACCTCCCCAGGGATTTGAACACATGTAGTACATACAAATTAAGGAAGGTACAGAAATATACACAAGTAAAATAAATCCACTAAAGAAAATAAGAAGGATCTTTAAAAAGAGAAAAAGTAATTCCGGGAGCTGAACATGGTCACCTACACCTGAACATGGTCACCTACACCTGTAATCCCAGTGCTGGAAAGGGAGAGGCAGCAAAATCACTGTGGTCAAGTCAGCCTGGTATACGGACAGTCAAGGATGCCTAGTGAGATCTTATCTTTAAAAGAAAGGAAGGAAGAAGGAAAGAAAGAAAGAAAGAAAGAAAGAAAGAAAGAAAGAAAGAAAGAATGAAGGAGAGAGAGAGAGAGAGAGAGAGAGAGAGAGAATAAGTTTTGGAAGTATGGCAACATCTTGACACTGATTGCTTACTTGTGAGTGGGTTTCCCTTTCTCTGAGACTTGTGGGGCCACAACCCATAATGTGATAGGAATCTTGGTGAGCCCATGATGTGCAATTAAGAATAGTTATGGAGGAAGGCAACTGAAGTTGCATAAAATTACTGCCAATTGAGCTTCAAGTATTTGTTAATAGACATATTTTATAAATATAGACTAACATCTGTGAAAACTTGGCCAGAATACTTAAGTTATGCCCATGTCAGAAGATAAAGGCTGAAGAAATGCCCCAAATATATCCAAGGAAGACGTTTGAAAGTAAATAACCAGTGCCACTCAATCTAATAATTGCAGTAATTAATTTTATATGTTTGAATAGACATCATGGATGAATTTTGTCTATTTTTCAATGAGAATACTTTGGATTACATAACCTAACTGAAAGTTGTTTCTGTTTTCTTCACAAGGAGTGCAATGTTAATTCTGAGGTGTTGATGTTTTACAATGCCCAATCAAGATACAAAGGCGAAGAGCACAGAGAAAACCGCTGATCAGCAGCAAGGGACCACCGCCAGGTAAACAAATGTCTGTGGTCATCCGTGGGGGCAGTGGCATTAGGTAGGTTTAACGCTTTTGTGAGAAATTGTCACCTGCACTGCAGTGTTTACCCAAACACTGAGCCCTTTCTAGAGTTTGGAAAGAAATATTTGACAGGCATGCCCTGATCTACAGAGACAGGCTTCCAAGTGGCTGTACCATCAGTAGTAATGTGACTTTGTGCTGTTCTTTATTCTAGGGACTATTCAGATCTTAAAAGACTTCGGTGCCTGTTGAACGTTCAGTCAAGCAAACAGCAGGTAGTGTTTTCAAAGGATGTGGTGTGTGAATAAACATCACAGGTTTCTGTCGGGTCCATTTCACCTCCTTGTGTACTCTCTTTGTTCATCCTGAGTTGTCCTTGTGTCCTCTGGCTGCTGCTCTCACCTGGGTCAGGCTGGGCCAGGACTTGGTTGGCATCCAGCCTTTTTGTTTCTCTACTGTCTCCATGTGTTCTAACCATCAGGACTTGAATTCTTTCGTCTGTAAACAGTCAGTTCTGTCATTAAATGCCAATGGTTACCTTTCAGAGCTTCAGGGAAATTCATTCTCTGAAGCACACTTTACCACATCTTCCTTCTCTCTGTACTCCCTTTCCCATCCTTCTCCTTCCTAGAATTCACCCTATAATCCTTCTCAAATTGCACCCCACCAAAGAGGGGGTGAGGTTTTGGCTATTTATGTGGTGGCATTTTTTTTTAATGCTTTTATTAGTCAGGAGAAGAATAGAACACTAGATTTATCTCTAAACCCGACTTTAGTTTTGCTTGTAGAAGAGTTTGGAAAGGCATGAGAGTAGAGGTCTGGGGTTTGGGAAACAACTTAGCAGCCCTCAGAAGAACAGCAGACTTTCATGCAGCACTGCTGACGGCTCAGTAGCAGGGATGAGTTTAAATCCTGGTCTCCTGTCTCTGTAGTCTCCACTATTATACTTTTAAAGTTGTTTAAGAGTTCCTGAGGTTGGCAGTGGGGAGATGATTTTTTTTTTTTTCCTTATGTCACACTAACTCAGCAGAGAACCACAGCATTATCTCTTTATTTTAGAGCATGGCTTCCTCAAGGTTTGGTGGCATATGAAGAGCAGTCAGGGCAGTTCATGTTTGTGGAGTGCTTCTTACATGCTGGTGCCTTGGCTGAACTTTTGCCTTCTTAATATTTGCAGCATCTACTTTCACAGATGGAAAAGCTGCAGTATGCAGAAATGAGCATCCCAAGATAAGAGTCTGCTCACGGAATACAATTTTGTAACTTTGCACTGTGTGCCCTAGTCATGGAGATGCTTCTCAATGAGCTTGAAAATTAACTTACAGTTAAAAATTCTTGAAAAAGTCAAAGTGTCCTTAAAATGGCTTTTCTCTGTGTCTTCCATACTGTGAGATCCCCGAGGTCTCCTCTTCCCCGCTTATTTCAGAAAGTACCGCACCTCTTCTGTCTTAGATCCCATTCTCCGCTCCACACATCCTCCAGTGTAACCACAACACCCCAAGCTACTTGTTTTTGCTTTTTCTCCTGCAATTTATTCCTGTGAGGGCTGTCATGTTTTCAGGCCCATACATGGCTGCCTTGCCCTGCAGCCGTGGTAGCAGCTTTGTCTCTTGCCTTGGTGACGCTTGTGGTCTCACTTCCTGATAAGATCCTTTCACTGCCAGCAACTTTGACTTATCTTTTGATTCACCACTTATGTATTCCACATGTTTGGGACTAGTTTTTCCTAAGTTGATCTGTGACCATGGGTCACCATGAACATGAACAACCTGGTCTGGTCAGGTAAAGAAATGCCTACAGTGTTTCTGGATTTGGCTTGGGGCTTTAAAGTTTTCTGTGTTGAAGTTCATATGGACTAGATCACTTCCCCTCCATTATACCACTCCCTTGTTACTACCTGACTGCGTTGACTAAAGTTAATTTAATGTTTTCCTCCTTTTTAGCCAACTTGGAGTTCTCAATCATTTGCTTTGACAAGTTATATAATTTTGCTAAATCTTCATACATAAATGATGTATATTTAAAATGCTTGAATTGTTTGGAAAGCAGAGAGCTATAAGGGAACATGCAGTGACTGAGGTTGACTCCTAAACTTCTCAAATTTTAAGCCTAATTCTGCTGTGGAAGTTCCTACATCTGTTATCCTGATAACAAAAGTTACTCTGAACTCTGATCTTCTTTTCTGAAACAATGTAGATATGTACATGAGAGTTAGACAGGCAGACAGACAACTCAGGAATTCCCTTGTGCCTCACTTGTTCCAGGAAGAACATAAGGAGCCTATAATGATATACAATGTATGGAGTTTATTATAAATTAAAACCAGAGCCAGACATAAAATGAAAAACAATGGCTGGGAGAGCTACCCAAGAACCCCCCAATGACACACACAAACAGGCCCACATTTACTTCACATATTTACAATGGTCCATTGGAGGAGGGACATTCATGACTCAGGTCGACTTACCAGAATTCTGTTGATGTGATATATATATATATATATATATATATATATATATATATATATATACATATATATATATATTTGTTGTTTATAAAAGGGGTGTGATGACCAGTTATTAGATGTTATAGGAAAAAATTAATGTACTCTGTGTGTTTGGGGAGAGTTCCTGGGAAGTGAATGTCTTTCCACTGATTCTCCATGGAACCAGGGTGCCATTGTTGAGTTGTGCTGTGGCCTTTGCCTCTGCTCACAGCCCTGACAGTATTGCAGAACTGTCACAGCAGAGCTGTTTTTCTGTGGGATTCCTGCTGCCTAGAAAACCTTGGTCCATGGCTACTGTCTCTCCTTTTATTTTCTGTCATAACAAGCCATGCGCTCCAACTTTTTATAATGTTTCCTAAGCCCATGTTCAAGTTCCTTCTGTCCTGCACTAAAAACCCCTTGATCATTGCATGTCCATGACTTCTCGACACATCTACTATGCTATGACTTCAACAGGTGTGTGGACTGGGTGAACTCATCCCAGGTGGTTTACTGGAGGAAAAAGTTGACTGGGGACAAACTGAGCATTTGACAGCTTTTCACTTGAATAGCTGCCATATGTTATGTTTTGTGAGATGTACAAGGAACATGAGAACAGATAGATGTGACTCTACCTTTGGAGTGGCTGAGTTCAGGGAGATGGGTGGTGTGCAGGCTAGACAGTACACTTGACTGTAGTAAGTGCAGTGAGCAGGGTCCACTCTGGAATCAAGAGCTATGGGCTCCTCTGACACAGCAGAGCTGAGGCGTTGGACGAGAGGGTGGCAAGAGTAGGAAAACTGCTGGGAGTTCTGGACTAAGCTTGCTTTTCTGTTGGGAACTAAATGGGATGTGGGGGAAGAAGGGGAGGGAAAGAGCCCACATCCGGCGAGAGTTCCTCCTATGCTCTGGGCAGGTGGACATGGGAGGGCTGCTGGACGCTTTCCACTCAGCCCCGGGTGGGCCTCTAAGCCACTGACCCCACTGGGCGGGAGGTGGACAAGGGGCAGCCCCTGATACCAGGGGCCCCGGGGCAACACCCTCAGCCCCAGGGATATGGGAGAGAGGGCAGAGGGAGAGAGGTTCCCACACAGGCGAGAGTCCTAAATCCGGTCTATGGCTGGAGCACAGGAAGGCCTTCTGATGGGAGATTAGAAACGGCTCATCAGAGGAAAGCCCATTCCATCGTCCAAGCGCAGTGGGCCTTGATGAACAGAGACAGTCTATGGTTTTAGAGCTTTATTGTAGAAAGGCATGGGGAAAGAGAGAAGGTAAAAGAGTGAGAGACCGGCCATGGCCAAGAGGAGAGAAGGGGGGAAAAGAGAGAGAGAGAGAAGAAAGGCTAGGGTAAGAGGTTAGAGAGAGAGAGCGAGGAGAGAGAGAGTAAGAGAGCAAGAGGAGAGGATGAGGAAAGAATGAGGACAGCGAAAGGAGAGTAAGGGGTGTAAGAGAGTGAGGTGGGGCCAAGCAGCCCCTCTTATGGTGGGCTGTTATCTTAGTGTTGCTAGGTAACTGGGAGGAGTCTAGCATGAAGGTCAGAAGCTTGGGACATTGTGTATGTGACTAAAAGCGACAGCTTCTCCTGTGGGGATTGTGGGGGTGGGAACTTTGACAGGAGCCAGGGTTCCAGGAGACATGAGGGAATACCTACTGTCCCATGTAGGTGAATTATCACCACTGGGTCCCGGGGATCCACACCTCAACTCGACTGGAGACCAGAATGTCTGTGTATAGCCCAATGCCCCACACTTTTTCATCTGTGGGAGCTGGTGGCATCATGGTTTTATTATCAAGTACCTGGCCTTTGCAAATACTGCTACCAAATACAGCCTGCCACTGTGTCTCTCTGAGTTGATTCTTAGCACTGGCTATCTGCCTGCCCATGATGAGGGTGGCTGAGGCTGTGTTACTTTCTGACCGTCCCTTTCTTTTGAGTGGCTTAGACATATTTCCTCTGTGCTTAACTATTTTCTTTCTTACAGACTCATATCTTATGAATCTTGTCAATGGCAATGGGATTTGAAATTCCTTAGGCCTAGAAAACCTACTTCCTATTTGTGTGTGTTTGTGTTATGACAGTTCTTGTCTAACAGAAAACTGAACATGTTGCTGTGATTTCATGTCTAATATCTTTTTGAGTCATAAGCTCACATTTGGAGATCACCTAATTTGTAATGACAAGCTTTATTGCCTAGAAAATTTATGGTAGTGATTACAAGGCTCATAAGAGTATTTTTAAATTGTTCCTGCACATACTGGGTGCTGTATAAACAGTAAGTTGGGATTCTCATAACCCAGAGTTACACCGTGTTATTATTGTTTCTATTGTAATAACATGGAAACCAGTGTACACAGAGATTAAATATATGCTCCAAGATCACAGTGCCAGCTAAAGATGGATTGACCCGCAGAAACTTGTATGGATGCTGTCTCATCCCTACACATTGTCTGCTTATGTTCTTTTGGCCCCTTGTTCATGAGGGGTGTAGATTGGGTGAGCAAACTGATATACAAAGGTAGTTTTATAGAATGGAATGTTTACTGTCACTATTTTGAAAATTCTACTGTGGCTTGAAGATAAGGACCCATCTTGAAGAGCAATGATACCATCATAATTCATTTCTGAATTACAGGAAATAAGCCTTACAGGAAATAAGGAAAATCACCTTCATATAAGGAAAACATGATCTGATATCAATTTCTGCACAATAAAATAATTTACTCAAAAATAGTTCCTTTATAGTGCTTTGCTTACTTCATGATTAATAATTGATTGTAAGATGTATTTCATTCATACTTTGGGTATAACTTTCCCATGTTATACCCAATTTCAAGTGGTACAAACACAACGAATCTTAGGGTTCTCTCAGCCATGGCAACTATTGGTATGTGAATCTTGACAACTTAAGGAGCCACCAGATTGATTTTAGTAACAGAAGTATAAATATACTCTAGGTGTTCTAAACACACTTATTTTATTATAGTAAATGCAGATGTTTTAAAATCAGTGTCTTTTTTTTTTTTTTTGGAGCTTATATATGTATTTTATTTTTTTTTTAATTTGTCCTTAAATTTATTTTTTTTTCACTGTTTTTTTTTTATTACATATTTTCCTCAATTACATTTCCAATGCTATCCCAAAAGTCCCCCATACCGCCCCCCACTTCCCTACCCTCCCATTCCCATTCTTTTGGCCCTGGCATTCCCCTATATTGGGGCATATAAAGTTTGCAAGTCCAATGGGCCTCTCTTTCCAGTGATGGCCGACTAGGCCATCTTTCGATACATATGCAGCTAGAGACAAGAGCTCCGGGGTACTGGTTAGTTCATCATGTTGTTCCAACTATAGGGTTGCAGATCCCTTTAGCTCCTTGGGTACTTTCTCTAGCTTCTCCATTGGGAGCCCTGTGATACATCCAATAGCTGACTGTGAGCATCCACTCCTGTGTTTGCTAGGCCCCTGCAATCCCCATCAAAATTCCAACTCAATTCTTCAACGAATTAGAAAGTGCAATCTGCAAAATCAGTGTCTTAAGTATCATTGTTCAAACTGAGTGATAGTAATGGGTTTTGCCTGTTGCTGTGACTGAGCCCTTGGTGAACAACATGTACATTGCTGAATATAGGCAAAGTGATACTATGTTCTGGGCAGTGTGTGCTACTGGATTGAGAAACTCTCCATCTGTGTATCTGGAGCACATGAGAAACTTAAAAATCTCTGCTGTCTAGGCTCACCCCAAACCTTATGCCTAGCACAGGTGCCCATGGAACATGGCCAAAAAATATACAGGTTCCTTCCTGCTCCTATCAATGTGAGCTAGATTGAATATACGTCACAGTGAGCTGTGACAGGTGATACCATTTGTGATGAAGAGAGCCCAAGCTAGGGGTAAATGCTAGGAAAACACTCACGTTTACAATGCTGTCATTTTAATGATTGGAAAACCCTGATTCCTTTAGCCCCCTCCCCCGACTCTACCTCTTCCATTCTATGACTTGTTTTATCACGTATTGAATGAACCATAATGGTCATGAACTCTCTGTTTCCATTTCTGTAGCTTCCAGCCATTAACTTTGACAGTGCCCAAAATAACATGACAAAGTCTGAGCCAACCATCAGGACAGGGGGACATAGAGCTCGTGGTCAATGGCATGAGTCCACAGAAGCAGTTGAACTTGAAAATTTTAGGTAAGAAATCTCCTTTGCTGTCGGTAGCCTATTCAAGTTTACTTATTTAAATTTATCACACAAGTGAAAATTTGAAGTCTGCATATTCTTAGTTTAGTAATTTAGTTAACATGTAAAATTTTCCCCAGGATAGGGGGCCAAAAAATAGGCTAAACAGGCAGGCATTCTATCTTTAGAGTTCAGGACATCTTGCTGACATGAAGGCTAACACTTGTCCACTGAGGAAGAGGACCCAAGATGTTGACCTGAGTAGGTCAAACCCAAGCTTGGTCGTAACTTTTTCTGTGTCTCCATCTTTCTGGTGGTGAAAAGGCATAAAAGGATCTGTTGCTCTGAGATGTGGTAGCTAAATAAGATGTTTATTAGGTTGGCAGTATGGCTAAGGACCTTGTCATCAACCTTTACAGTCTGAGTTCAATACCTGGGACTCACATTGTGGAAAGATAGAACTGACTTCTGTCACACACACACACTCTCTCTCTCTCTCTCTCTCTCTCTCAAATGTAATATATTTTTCTAAAAAATTAGTAGTTTAAACATACAAGTTTCTCAATTGTATGGCCGGCATCTTGGCTTTACTAAACAGTGTTAGTGTGTGTTTCTCTCTGTTGCTGTGTAGACGCACACATTCTTGTGGGCCATTCCCTTTATGGGAGTTAGCTCTGTGTCACAATGAGTTCAGGTCATTTGCCAGTAAGCACTGTATAAACAATGAAAGGCATGAAATATCAGCATCAATATTCTAGAATGATTATTTACTTGTTTGGTTTAGCTTGTTTCTCTGGCATTTTATGAACTTAAAACAGTTCCAAAAAGACATATGACATTTCATGGGTTTATAGTTTTAACTTGAAAAAACTAAAAATGGCTTGTTATATATTCAGTTTACCAGTGATCTTATATAAGAACCCATTGCAGCCCTTCCATGTGTGCATAGAGATGTAGGAGTTGAATGCTATAGAACATTCACAAAGGCAGATGTTTATGTGTCATAGAACTTACCTTTGAGGTGATGCTCATGTTAAGCTTATTTGCTCTTGATCTTAAAATTAGCCATTTCTTTTACATTTTATATGTATGTGTGCGAGTATGTGTGTACATGTGTGTGTTTTTGTGTGTGTGTGTGTAAAATCTCCTGTGCAATAGTGCACATTTGAAGTTCAGAGGATGACTTTGTGGCGTCAGTTCTCCCTTCAGCTCTTGATGGGAATCTTTATTTATCAACTCTATTGTTGAGTTTGAGTCTCTATTTAACAGTTGTTTTTTGCCTTACTAATATGTTGACCTTCAGACTCTCAATGTTTTGTCTCAATATAGATGGTCTTTCTTTCTATCAGTAATTTTGTTAGTCGAAATAATGTTTATTATAAATTGATTTTCTGTTTTCTTTTTCATCTTAGTATAAACTATAAGAATGAAAGGAATTTTAGCAAACATCCACAGCATCAGTTATTTCAAGAGATCTTCACAGCTCTGGTGAGAAACAGACTTATATGCAGGTAAGGCTCTGATCAAAAAACAGGTATCTACCCAAGAATGCTATGTTTCACAAATCCTGTATGGAGAGTATGCTTTGAAGCAGCCTACAGGTAGATCCCAGGATGCTTGCAGTATTTAGGAATAAAATATTCCAGTATTTATGATTATGTATTATATAATATATTCCCATTTATGGCTTATTTTCTTTAATTGTCATCACATATAATTGTGTGTAGATAGCACACACACAGACACACACACCCTCCCTAACAACTAAAGAAAAAGTAGCAATAAATTTCGAAGAAAGAAAAGGCAGATATTTGGGAGGGTTTTGGATGGAGGAAGCAGAAGGCAACACAATGTAATTATTTTATAATCTCAAATATTAAAATAAATAATTAAATATATATATAAAAGTAAAAGGCTGAGCAAAGGCTATGTGAAAGGAGACAGATGGGCTGTGTTCTCATTGGAATCTCTTGTTGGACCTTGAATTTAGTTGAACTTGGTGACAGATAGGATATGGGAGAACTGTTTTTCTTTAATGTGCTTGTTTTGGGTTTGGACACTAAAGGAATATTTATTGTATAGTCCTTATGAAAGAAGGACATTGGTGACCACTATGGATGACATGACCACACCTTTGCAGTTGACACAGTGACCAATTAGTTAGGCTTTCCCTGGGCTTGAAGAAAGAAAGCATGAATGTGTATCCCACACCCCACCCCGAGTCCAAACCCTATGTTCTGTTATAGATGACTGGTGGGGAATCAGCCTAGACAGATTTGATTTCTGGTAACAGGAGGAGCTCTGAGGAGCTCAGCTCCCTTCTTTCACAGCATGTGAAATAATTTGGAATGTCGGATTTTACGACCTTCTTTCTATATCATTCTTGAGTGCTATGGAGCTCTGTGTTCAGTTCAAATGTGAAATCAGAGTTGGATAAAGGATGGACTGTGCTTTGAGGTCTCCATTGAACTCCATTTCATAGAATTTGTCAAGATGTCAGGACTATTTTCTCCTCTTAGCTTAAATTTAAAGAATAATTATATCTCAGAGCTTTTCTGGTATAACTCCCTTGCCCATTCCTCTGTGACTATCAGAGATAATGTTGGAATGAAGGCATAGATTGAACTTACTCAAACTGGTGAGCATCTGCCGTTTGCCAGGAGGGATAAGGCAACCAAGGAGAAGGAAGATAAAAGAAAATATGGAGATGACTGATGTGTGGTCCCCCTTTCCCTCAGCAAAACAATTACTCACATTCCAATATAAGAGGAAATACAGATATTTATAATTTACGGTCAGACAACTAAAGTCTGGATGAGACAGGTGAGTGGGAACTTTAAATGTTGGCCCAGTTTTGCTTGTGGACAATCTACACATACTTGAATAGTAATTTCACCCTGAAAGCATAATGAACTGGGAATTGGCCTTGGCTGTAGAACATGCTACTATTGTGCTTCATTTTTGCCCAGGTGTCAATGTTTTTTATCTTCCCTTTCATGCTCCTAGATGTGTTCTCTTCCAATCCACATGTGCAGACACCTCTTTCTGGGTTCTTTTCCTAAGATTGACTTAGTCTCTGTTCTGCAGCTAGACTTGTTAATGCAGCCAGCTAGGGCATGCCTGCAAGTCTTTTCCAGTAGTTCTGAAAGGAAGTCCTGCCTGAACCTGAGGTTACAGGACAGGCTGCTCTAGATGTGTGTCCATGTGCAGCATCAATCCAAATCTTCCATGCTCTCTCTGCCATAACATGATTCGTGTGTAGTAGAGTGTGACATTAGAAATAAAGTCTTGACATTTCTATCTCATCTGCCTAGTGTCTGTCTAGTATCATGTGGTGGTTGTGAAGAGAAGTAGCAGTCGTCACAGTAGTGACAGATTCTTTGTTAACTGACCAATCACACTTTTCTTTAATGCATCTACTTCCTGTTGCACTGTGTTTCGTTGATATATGGCTTCTATATTGCAATGGAATATAATTCACCTGTGAAATGAACTCACTCATGGGGCTGGAGGTGGGAGATTTTGTGAAGTTAATGACACAGTAGTTTTAAACTGGTAGAATTTGATGCACAAGGCTGGGGACAGATGGTGACACTGACAACTGCAGAAAGCAACAAGATGGGACTACAAGAGTTGATTTGGAATATTAAAGCCTGAAGAGACTGAAAGAAATGACAAGTCATTCGAATGTATTTACAAAGAGGAATCTTATGCTCTCAAAGCCAAAAATGAGTTAAAAGGATGTCAGGCCACATACAATGACAATTTTCTTTAGAGAAATTCTGTCAAAACATCAAAATGAATGCTGTGTTTGGCATGAGAGAAAGTAATAAATTGTATGTGGCACCAGGGTAAAGTTTCTCTTTGTTAACTATGCTCTCTCTGCTGTGTGCTGTGGCTTCTCATCCAGAGAAGCCTGACAGGCAGAAAGCTGAATTACTGTGCCTTCCCAGGGAAGAACTTCTTGTCCTTGGCCAACACATCACCACTCAAAGCAGCCATAACCTGGCTGGGATCATTATATCTGTGCATGACAGATGTGTTTATAATCCTTAAGTAAGCTACTGAGAGCCAGGTGTTAAGTAACAGACCCATCTCAATAGCCACACATCATAGCTGAAAGCATCTCTTTCCCCTTCTTTCTCTTGTTCTTCTCCCCCCTTTTCTATCCTTTCCCCCTCCTTTTCTTCTTTTCTCTTTCCTGGAACCTCACTTTGTAGCTCAGGCTAGCCTTGAACTCCTGATCCTGCCTCATCTTCCCAAATGCTATGACTATAGGCCTTGGGCATCAGTCCTGGCTCTAATTCTCATGTCCCATGCTGGCCTGGCTCCTGAAGTGGCTCCCTACTGTGACTCCATCTCTGTTTCACGTGTCAATGCGAGGTTTCTTCCTGCTATGTTATTTAAAGATACCATTCCTGAAACAGGACTTTTAATTTTTCTCTCAACCCACAAGGAGATTTCAGCTTTTGTCAGCACTGTCTATGGAGCTAACCTAGGCTGCCAGCATTTCTAGCCTTTGAATTTATAGAAGGCTACCTGGGTTCCCTGCTTTACCTGTGTGGTTTTCCTTTACTTTGTCATCAGCATAGCTTCTGGAAGAATCCTTTCATAATCTTAGTAAGCTCATGTGAGTTCTTTGCTTAAAGTCTTCTAGAACATTCCTAGTCAAAACTTCCAAAGGCCCCCTTCCTACCTGCAAGTCCTCAGGCTCTGCCTGCTGCTGTCTGACCACAGCTTCTGTTTTCTCACACTGCTATTTTCTGCATCAAGCCTAGGGCCTGAGCTACAGGCTTTTCTGCTGTTATGACACAAGTTTCTTCAAAGCTCCTATCTTCAGCTCATATGATGCTGATCTTACCAGAGAGCCTTCCCTGGCCATCTCAAAATAGCACCCTGGTCTAATGTACCTGGCCTTGGTTGTCCTTTGCCATCTCCCCTTGATAGTCATGGGTCTTTACAACCGGGACTTCTGGGCCATGTCCTCCAAAGGGGGCCCAGGGTTTGCCTCTGCTGCATCCCAAGCTCATTCAGAACCAGGCAGATGAGGCATGGTGATGAATATCTGGAAGCACTGTGCACAGTCCATCAAATAGAAGAAAGGAGATGAGTCTTTTGTAGTTGTTGGCCTGAGTGCCACAGGCCCCACGTGGTTTTCTTTCTGGGTAGAGTTTGTGAGCTAGACTGCATGGGTAACAGAGAGGATGGAGCACAGAGACCCAAGAGGGGATTGATGGGGATTCCAGACAGTGGCATCCCCACATGTGTTCTTGTTTCTCTTAAGTTTTATCAAAGTAGGTATGGAGTTTGCTTTTCCGTTAACCCAGGTGAGTGTTAATGAAAGCAGTGCCACAGCATGAGAAAGGAACGCATTCTGACCTGCAGCATGCTACAGGTAGCTCTGAGCAACAGCCTCTCCACATCCACACACATACAGCCTCTACACATGTACACACACACATCCATGTGTTTTCAGCTACTGGCTGCTTGTCATTTGAAGCACTCACGTCACATACTAGCTTCTTCCTCTGTGAAAGAAACAGAAACCCCATCTCCCTTCTCGATGTTTCAGATGTTATGTGTGCAGTGACATTTTCCTTTTGATACTGATAGCAGAAAGTGATGTCCTGGACGAGCGTGGTGGAAGCTGAGTGTATTAATAGTCCTGTGAAAGCAGTGGTGTACGTTCAGTCAGCAGAGAGCTGAAATTCTTTGCCCATTTATGAATTCACTCCTGTGTGGCTGTCATGTGGAGACAACCTCCAGGGAAGCACTGTCAATGCAGCCAATGACTTTTCAGGGCTGCCTCCAAGGACCCATCTCTTGTTCCCATGGCAAACATGTCTGAGTAAGTGCTTTCTCCATGTTCACTAGGAGCCCAAGCAAAAGGGGCCTGCAGTGGAGTGGCCAAGTCAGCCAAACAGATGCTGATCTCCATTGGTGGCTGTTTTCCATGTAGTTCTTTGGCTACACTGAGTCCTGTGTTTTCTAGTTCCCCTGACTCTTGATGAGCAGAGGTGCATGCAATCAATCCCCCACAGAGCCAGGGCTGCATCCCTTGTGGCCCATCTGCTCTACTCAGGGTTCCAGGCTAGGAGCCAAGGAAGGCCTCCTCCTGAGGTCATTCTCATGGGGCAGAACCCAAGGACTCAGCCATCAGGAATCCTATTTACAATAGCAGAGTAATAACTATGAGAAATATTAATAGCCTTGGGCTTCTATCCCAAAATTGCAAAGCAAAGCAAACCAAAACGTGATTTGCCAGGAACATTCAATTCAGACTATTTTGGATCCCTTCATTTGGTTAGATTCCATGAAGAGTAAAATTAAAGTCCACATTGGAATTTCAGTTCTCCCTCTCTCTCTCTCTCTCTCTCTCTCTCTCTCTCTCTCTCTCTCTCTCTCTCTCTCTCTCTCTCTCTGTCTCTCTCTCCCCCCTCCCCCTCCCCCGTGTGTGTGTGCGTTTATGTGTGTGTGTGAAATAAGGAGAAAAAAGGCCTTTAAATATGTATTTTAATATGGGAAAAAATCCACAGGAAAGGTCACAGACTGTCCTGTGAAGACTGGCCTTGGCTATCAGGAAGAATACTGAGGAAGAATACTGTGCACATATTTGTACCACAGATCCTGTTCCCCTTGGATACTGGAGTGCTGTAGGCATTCAGTGGTGTCAGGTTGCCCATGGCTTTTGCAGCTGTTGCTAGCCACTGTTCTTCCCTGGGCAGGGGAAAGAATCATTGAGCTGGGGGCCTTTGCCCTGTACCCTCTTCAAAATTAGAGTATTAGAATGATCATATTTTTGCAGAATTTTCCCATATTTTCGCCAATGAAGAGTCTGAAGTATGGAGAGTCTGTGAGTACTCAGCAAGTGCTTTATGCTGACCTACAGCCTCCACCTATTTTAAAATCAGTCTTTAACATCCAAGGTCATTGGCTTTACTCCGTCATTTTCATGCTTTTGTTCACTCTTCTCCAGGCTCCCCTTTACTTCTTCCTTGGAGACAGTCTCACTAAGTTGCTTGCTTTGTACTCCAAGTTTCTAATCTTCCCGTCTCCACTTCCTAATGACCTGGATGGCAGGCCTGTGCTTGGAGAGTCTGCCTAGCAGGGAGTCCAGGGGTTGGTTGATTCCTATTTTTATTTTTCCAAAGAAACTGGGCTGTGTCTCATGGCATAGGGGGGTGACTGCTCTAGAGAGGGGATGCTGTTGTTGGCAGTGGCTGTGGGCAGCTGCCAATAGCCTTGTTGGTGGTAGCAAGCTTAATTCCCAGCAAGTTCTGATCATGGGCTGTTCTTCTGTATCTGTGTACTGGGAATATGGACAGCAGGGAACACAGACATTCTTGGGAATAAAACCATGGGTCTAATGCCCTGCCAACCTCCATCTCGGCAGATGGAAGGAGAAGTGGGTGGTGTTGCCATGGAATGGGGACTCCTAGTACAGCCACCACAGATGCCACCCTGACTCATTCACTAGGTTTCCAAATGTGCAGGTTTGGGGGAAGGGTTGAACTCCTCAGTACTATAGAGAAGACAGACCTGACTCTTACTTCTAGAGCCCCAGAATAGATCTAGGACAGACCAGAGGACAGTTGCCCTGGGTTTTCAGCTCAGGTCAGAGTCCTATATATATATGGCAGGGGCATTTACAGTATTGTGGCAATGCCTTATGTACATCCAGGTGAATGACATTTGGAGTCTGAAATACTTCCTGTTATTTCCCCATTTCCCTTGACTAAGGATGGAATTGCAGAACCTTTGTGTTTCAGGCCTTTGTTAATATTGGCACCATGAATGATTAATTTTGAACTAGCTTGCAGAGCAGTATGGGGCATGCATCACCAGGCTGGACTTGCCTTCTATAGACAATGACTGGCTGCACTTACAATAGCACGATCCAGAGCAGGGCAGTGGTTAGCTGCCTTTTTCACCACAGGAGGATACTGGGCTGTGTGCTCACTTCTGCACTAAACATGCTCTGAGTTAGAATAGTACAGGTTATGGGAGTCCTGGTGCTGGAGAGCCACAGAAGGCTGCCATTGGGAAACACCTTAGGCCCTGACTCATAGACAACCTGTTGCATAGCTGGAAGGGAACAAGGGATTGTGGTAGGAGGTAGGCTTAGAGGCACATGGGAAGACAGATCCCACAAAGCCTGTGGGCAAGATGATGGATTGATTGTGAGACTTTTATTCTGTGGGGTGGGGTGCTGCTAGGGTGTTGGGAAGCATGGAAGATTCCTTTAACATTTTAACATCTACTGCCAGCTGTAGCTACACTCAAGACGCTGAGTGATGAAGCACGTGCTCTCTGAGACCCAGCAAGATGTGAAGAACAGAGACTGTTCCAGGGGAACAGAATGGTCAGGGGACCTTCTGTTGTCTTCCTTCAGTGTTAACCAGAGAGGCAGTGGGCTGCTAGTGCTGCTTCTCCAGCTGCTCCAGCTTTTCTGCTGTTCCAGCAGCTGCCTTTTTTGTTCTGAGAAGGTCTTAATGCTCAGACTGGCCTTGAGCTTGATTTATAGCCAAGGAGGACCTTAAATTTCTGGTCTTCCCAGCTCTAGGCTTTTCAGTGTCTACCACCATGCCTGGCTCAGAAATGTTGTAAAGACAATAGGGGATTCTTTTTTTTTTTTTTTTTAAAGATCTATGTATTTTATGTATGTGAGTACATTATCCCTGTCTTCAGACGTGCCAGAAGAGGGCATTGGATCCCATTACAGATAGTTGTGAGCCACCCATGTGGTTGCTGGGAATTGAACTTATGTCCTCTGGAAGAACAGTCTGTGCTCTTAACCACTGAGCCATCTCTCCAGCCCCCGAGGGGATTCTTGTTTTACTTCAGGAGACTGGTTTTGAACTTAAGACCCTTCTCCTCAGCCTTCAGAGTTCTGGAATCTTGATATCAAGGTCAGCCTAGGCTACAGAATGAAATTATCTCACGGTGTTTTGTTTTTGTCCTCTTAGTACATGTGAGTAACTTCTTCAAGTGGCTACTTAGTGGTTAGGGCATTGATATTTATTAAGCCAGTCCTAATTATTGGAAGCCTTAGCTCTTCATTTTGATTTAGGGACTGCATGAACTACTTCTAGGTCAGTGTGAGTCTCTGATGCAGGTCAGTTTGGAACCACAGTGGTGAAGATGGTTTCTGTATGTTTTTCATTGGTGTGGGTCAAGGGTCACCAAGCCACAGTCCTTTACAGAGGAAGCTGAACTGGGTCACCAGCCCCTTCATTCACAGGCTTCACTTCCCTTCATAGTTGTGTGCTGCCTGTGAACTATCTAAACACCAACATGCCTTCTCTTCTCTTTCAGAGAGTGGGTTAATCGTGCTCCATCCATTCATTTTCTGAGAGTGTTAATTTGTCTGAGGCTGCTAATGCGGGATCCATGTTATCAGGTTGGTTGAAAAAAGTAAACCCGTTCTTCATTTGAGACAAAAGTAAAATAATGAAATTAAAAACACAGTGGGCATTTTATCAAAGTGAACCATGTTAATGTTTCTGTCACTAGTCAGGACCTTACAGATGTGACATATAGCTCACCTGCTATTGGAAAAGGTTATGAAGAAGCAATTTGGAGACCCATACATATGGTTGTTTATACTTAACCTACAAGGTTCAATGACTGAGTTCTGGTCTATGTGTTCACTGCTATAAAACCTTTGAAGCCATTTCAAGTTCAAGGAGGTACATAGAAGGCCAC
Organism: Mus caroli; assembly: GCF_978045245.1. NCBI lineage: Eukaryota > Metazoa > Chordata > Mammalia > Rodentia > Muridae > Mus > Mus caroli. Next base: position 4,469,182 of record NW_028227267.1, on the reverse strand, counting down.
ACACTGAAGCATGTTTAAAGCCACAAGGCTCTCAAGGGCAAAGTCAGCAGTGACAAGAAGGGAGCTCACTGTGTAACTCTAGAGGCAGCCCTTAGAGACTGCAGGGCTGTAGCCTGTTAGCTACCAAGATCTCATCCCTTCCCAGCTTCCAGTTGGTAACTCTGAGCCCAGGAGAGCATAGGGCCTCCCTCTATTGGTGTCAGGGGAGGCCTGTAGCTAGAATCTTCCCTTTTTAGCTGGATATGCTGCCTCTAGTTTATAGCCTCTTGTATTTTAATGTACACAGGAATCCATGGGAATCCAGTGGATACAGATTCTTCCTCAGGAGGAAGAAACAGACCCCTGACTCTACATGTCTTTTTAAAGATGTATTTTTATTTATGTGCATGTGTCTGTGTCTGTTTTGAGTGTGCATTACATGTCTGCCTGTGCCTACAGATGCTAGGAGCGGGTGTTGGGTGCTTGGTACTGAAGCTGCAGGTAGTCATGAGCGACCTAGATATGGGTACTGGGAATCAAACTCCCATCCTCTGTAAGAGCAGCAAGTGCTCCCAACCTCTGAGTCATCTTTCCAGCCCACTTCTGCACTTCTAATACAATTCCAGGAGATATCAAGGCTGCTGGGCCGGAGTTCACCTTGAATAGCAAAGGCTTAGTGTTTTAGCAGTGAAAGTTGAAAGAATGGCCTACCCAAGGAGTCTGGGCTAGAACCTTATTCTTTCTGGCCTGGCTTGGAGGAAGGAAGGGAGCTTCAGAGTATGCTATTTGCAAGGTTTACTGTGTTTCTGAAGCACCTAGAGGTGTTTCTGATCAGTAGGGCTGTGGTTAGGCAGAGTGCCCCGTCCCCAGAAACGAGGCTGCTGGCTGAGGCTGACACCTCATGGCTGCTTCTATTCAACCCTGCTAATATCTTGAGAATGAATTATTTGTAAATACAGTTGTTGTTTCTTCCAAAGGTTCTTGTTTTAAGCTGAGCGTTATAAACTACTGGGAAGCCACACTACCAAGGCTCTTATGGTAGATTTTTTTTCAATTTCAGCCAGATTGATCTATTCATTTCTCCAGTCATCATCTTTCCCAAACTTAGCACCAAAATGTGTCTCCTTTTGACTGGAGTGTTCTGGGGCTCTTGGTCACAGTATACCCTCTGTTCAGAGGCTGACCACCTTCCTCCCGTATATTCTGAGCTGGCCTTGTGCTGTTACTGCCGACTGCAAACCTTTGCATGTGTTGTTAGGGCATCCACCAAATGGCATTCTGTCCTGGCTGTCCACAGTTGTGAGCTTCTATGTAGAGCTGGGTGAACCATGCTTTTACAGATACTTCTACCAAGTAATGTGAGCTGCACATAAAAGGAGGAGCACGTGTTTGGCTTTTCTTGTCAGGCCAGGGTGTGCTGACTGCTCCTACTCTATGAATTCCAGCCCCACAAGGAGGTCTGGTAAGTCTCCATATGGATAAAAAGACTAAATGCAGAATATTAAAGAGCATTCAAGGAGGAACCACCAGTTCTCAGACTCTCAAGACATTAGCAAAGGGTTTGCCTCAGAATACCTTGTTTGCTGAGAAAATTAGTGACAATTGATCTGCTTTTAAGGTATTGCCTTTGTCTGTGCTGCTTTTGATTGATTGGCAGAAGGTAGATTACACTTCTCTTTAAAGCAAAGAATGCACTGACTATTCTGTTTATGATATTTTGATACTTACTGGCCCAGTGTCCCTGGCTGACAGTCTTTCCATAGAAGGGGAATCTGCCCAAGCCTCTGCTCCTGGTCTGCCTCCTAAACAGAAGCCTGTGTGCTCTGCCAGTTGTATAACACTTTGAGTTGCCAAGAATTCTTGGCCAAAATCACAAAGGCCATGCTAGGGATTACTCCAAGGTACTGCAGTGAATGTCAGCAAGCCTTTGCCACCACTGCTCTTTCCTCTACTCTACCTCAAGTCAGTGTGCAGGCCTAGACTGTCTCCACTTCTCATGGCCAGTCTTCCTGCTCATGGCCTTCTAAAACCACATCATGGGTTTTACAGAGGAACCATAAACCAGGCTGCTGGGAGCCTACTCCTTTCTCTTCTTAGTTATTTGATATGTTTGGACTGTCGTGCAGGTCTCTTCCTTCCTTCAGGAGTAATGCCCTTCTTCTGGCCAGGTTCTCGTTACTTCTATTGATCTTTTTTTCTCTCATGGTGCCTCTCCTTCAGGTTCTCATCATCATAAAATTATCCTCTCTCTCTCTCTCTCTCTCTCTCTCTCTCTCTCTCTCTCTCTCTCTCTCTCAATTTTATTCATTTTTTCTTGCTTTTTTTTTTTTTTCTAAATCAGGATTTTCACAATGTAGTCTAGACCGGCCTCTAATTCAGAACCTTCCCGCCTTAAGCTCTGGAGTACTGGGCTTAGAGGCCTGAACTAAATAATATGTGGGCACTTGAAAGCATTCTTTCTTTGTCTGGTGGTCCAGGTCTTTTTTAATTTATGACTGTACCTTTTTATTTTCAGTGTTTTTAAATTTTAGTTTCTCTTTCTTTCTTTCTTTCTTTCTTTCTTTCTTTCTTTCTTTCTTTCTTTCTTTCTTCCTTCCTTCCTTCCTTCCTTCCTTCCTTCCTTCATTTCTCTCTCTCTCTCTCTCTCTCTCTCTCTCTCTCTCTCTCTCTCTCTCTCTCTCTGTGTAGGCAGGTAACAAAACACATCATGTGGAGGTCAGAGGACAGCTTATGGGAAGTGTTTCACTCCATCCAGTTTAGGTCTCTGGAATGGACTCAGCACTAGGCTTCACAGCAGTTGCCTTTATCTGATGAGACAATTTTGTGGCCCATGACTTCACTTCTTTTTCTTTTACTTTTTTTTTTTGTTTGTTTGTTTGGTTTAGTTTGGTTTTTCAAGACAGGGTTTCTTTGTATAGCCCTGGCTGTCCTGGAACTCACTTTGTAGACCATGTTGACCTCAAACTCAGAAATCCACCTGCCTCTGTCTCCCAAGTGCTGGGATTAAAGGTGTGCACCACCACCCCCGGCTATGACTTCCCTTCTTAAAGCATCACGTTATCTCCACAGTCTACTTCTTCCTATCAAGTCCACGTACCACTTAACTTACACATAGAACTCAATGTATACATTTTACTCTGGAAGCCAGTTAACTAGCCAGCCATATGTAGCCAGGCCTTTTTCCTTGAACAAGATGGCTTATAGACTTACCTTCTAGTGTGCAGAGGCTTAGGTAAATGCTCAATGGAACTTCCAACTGCAGGAAAGATGGAAAAGAACAGAGAACCCATTTATTTTATTTTATTTTTTTATGTGCATTATTGTTTTGCCTGCATATATGTCTGTGTGAGGGTGTCAGCTCTTGGGATTGTAGACAGTTGGGAGTTGTTATGTGGGCACTGGGAATCAAACCTTGGTGCTGTGGAAGAGCAATCTGTGCTTTCAATCATTGATCCAACTTTCTAGCTCAGGAAATCATTTTAAAAGATATAGTTATTTAAAATATTTTTGTATTAGAGGATTTAAGTCAGATTTTAAGCACAGATGGAGCACATTTACAGGGTAAATGTCCACCAAAGCTAACTATAGGAATTTCTAACACATTGCTTGTCAGAGGTCCTTTTCTGATGTCCTTTGACCACAGGGTAGTAGGGGCAGAGCCACGTTTGCTCATGGCTTTGCTGCTCTGAGGAGCCCTTCCTCTCATGTACCTCCTGAGTGCTGTTTGCTTTGTCCTAGTTTTAAATCTTGGCTTCTCCCAAATGTTCTGTTCCCCATTACCACTGTTGCTCACAGTGTCTTAGCTCCTGGCCTTAACAACTACCAGTTGCTGCTGCTGCTTTTTGTCCACAAGTTGATATTTTTTAGCCTTGGGAGTTTCCCAAGTTTAACTTTTTTTTTTTTTTTTTTTTAATGATAAGAAGAAGTACAGAGAAATGAGGTTGCAGTTCTGACCAATGGTTTTTGTTTGTTTGTTTTAATCTCCACAAACACAACTTTTATATTCATTAACAATTTATCTCAAGTATGAAATGCCAAATACCAAAAATTCTGTGTTTATGTTAGAACTTGAAGAACAGTAAAACATCATAGAACTTAGTAAAAGGAATCACTCATAAACCACGAACCTTCTGTCCTTCAATATGCTCTGTTTCTTTTATTTTATTAGGAAATACTCCATAAATTGGGTGGTATTGAGGACCTTGCTCAGGTAAGATTGGTTCTGTGGTAGCAGGCTTTGCCTTTGCATTCTAGTTAAGTTTTGGTCAAGGATTAAATAAGCATATAGTATAGGCTAAACTAGGTGCCCTCGTCCTTAACATGCCTCAGGTTGATGTAAGTGCAGTAGCCAAGAGATGACCTTCTTTCCTCAGTTATGTTTGAGCTCCCATGATGTGATGCTAATTCTCAAGGCAGTCAACAAATGCTTGACTTGTTTCTGCTGCGTGCTGGGGCAGGAACAGATGGGGTTGATAGTGCTGGCCCTGAGACATGACACTCAAAGGCAGAGAGAGAGAGTGATGGAAATATTGTCCTTGCTAATTAGCCTCATTTATCCAGCCTGTTTGGGGGAAAGGTGCTGTAAAAAATCACATTAAAATTTTTTTTGCCATGTTTTCAAATAAATTTAAAAAGCTCTTAAAGTCAAATGTCTTAAGTTAATGATGACAAGATTATTGTCAATAGCCAGCATTGGCTGGCCAGATCACTTACCATGATGTAAGGAAATATCAAGTCATTACAAAGTATGACTTCATTACATATTTATAAATTGAAGATAATATAAGGAATGATCTTGATTTTAGGCTTTTTGTGCTTTAAAAACAATTTTCTAAGAAACTCCTCTCATGTCTTATAGTACCTTAAATTATGATGAATGACTAACAGGTGATCATATAGGCTGAGCAGCTATTCAACAACTTGGCTTATTGAGAGAATAAAAAACAATTTTAGGGCCTGTCATTGAGTTGGAATTCCCAGTCTTCCAAAACCTGTGATAAGAAAGGAGATTATTTATTAACTTATATATTTATTTACTTTAAAATATATTTTAGTTTTTTTTTTTTCAGGATAAGAGATTAGACAAGTACTCTACCACCAAACTCTATCCTAGCCTTTGTGTTTACTTTTTGTTTTTTTTTAAACTTTTGATATGGATCTCACTAAAGCAGCTTCAAATTTGCAGTCTTCTTGCCTCAGCCTGTGTAGTAGCTAAATAATAGGTCTATCCACATCATGCTATTTTATTTACTTATTTATTTTGCTCATTTATCCTTACATGAGAAATTGTCACACCATGTAGCCCATGTTGGACTAAAACTCCAAATGATCTGTCTCAGCTTCTTGAATGTTGAGTCCTGTGTTAACAGACCAGCAAAAAGTGATTTATGCTAAATTCACAGTCTTCAGAATTCATTCTGAGCTAGATTAATAGAAGATCATGCCTAGTGGAAATGTTGCCTTTGAATACGAAATTTCCCTACAATCTCCTGTGTTGATATTTGGTGCCCAACTGTGGTGCTATATGGAGAGTCAGTGGGAACCTCGAGGCAGGGCTGAGCTGGAAGAAGAAGGGGCCACAGAAAGATGCCTGCCCCAGCCCCTTCCTACCATTCTCTCTGCTACCATGAGTTGAGCATTTTTTCTCTGCCTCACTTTCTTTAAATAGTTTCTCTCAGTGTTTGTCACACCTATGGAGACTGAACACAGCTTAAATCCTGGGAAGATGATTCATGCTCAGTGTTTAAAATGTTCATTTGTTTGTTTGTTTGTTTATATGTATATGAGTGATCTGCCTTAGCAGAGACACACACACAGAAGAGGGAATCAGCTTCTATTACAGATGGCCATGAGCCACCATATTGCTGGGAATTGAACTCAGGACCTCTGGAAGAGCAGCCAGTATTCTTAGCCATCTCTCTAGCCCCCTTGTTTAGTTTTTAAAGAGAAATCTAACTGAAGATGTACCTCACTGAGTGAAGTCCATGTCCATATATTGTAAAGGGCATCACCATTTTAACATAAGCATTCACACTGTCTATGCTTCTCTGAGCCTATTTCTTAAACATTTTGCTGCAAGGTGAATCAAAGAATCAGGTTACCCTGCATATCTTATATAAGCTGTACCATGAAACAATTCAGTTTAAGTCATTCTGGGATTTTTGAGAGCTTTCAGAATTCTTTCAACTTTTGGGGCATTTCAGGAAGAAACCATGAATCACTAAGTCCTGTGCCCCACCCTTGAGTGCCACAGGCCCAGGAGTACTGAGCAGTTCTTAGTGACCTCCCTGCCATCCTAGGCTCATCCTAAGACCTGCACTCTTGTTTCCTATGTATTTTTGGTGCTGGCTTTCTGACTGGCTTATTGGGTTGGTCTTTCATGCAGTACATGGAGATCGTGGCCAACGAGTACCTGGGCTACGCTGAGGAGCAGCACTGTGTGGACAAGCTGGTCAATATGACGTGTAAGCATTGTTGCCAGGCACCCAAAGAACCTCGTGGACTTGCTGGGGGAAAGGAGTGTGATCTTTTCGCAGGAGAAAGAACACCTGCTGCTCTTATTATTGTTCCACTCACATGGTGTGTGCCTTTGTGCCAATGGTATCACATGTCCCCACATCTCACCATGGCAGCTCTTTCTTTGGCAAGCGTATTTGTTTCAAGGAAGAAGTCTTTCATAAAAGCGACATCTGTTGTGACGTTGAAAGAAAACCTTTCGATTTCTGTGAAAATGTCAGACTTCAGGGATTTTGCTTCTAAAATTGGGTAATAATTATTCCTAGCTCATATAATTTAGAATACCCACAACATGAAAAAGAAAACTGAGAATCTCCCCTGAAGACAGCAATGTGGAAGCTGTGGCCTGGGTGTGAGGCATCTCAGGCATTCTTCTGGCTTCCTCAGAAAGCTTGACCAGTTTCTCTTCCACATCTCTCCTATTGCCCTTCACCCACCCCTCCCCCTTGCAGTCCCTCTAGGTGTGGTCAGCCACAGGATTCCTGCTGCTTTGGGTGCCAGCTCAGCCCATTGTACTTGTGTGGATAGACTGGTTTCTCATGCTTTGCTGGTTGGGCCTACGGTGGCTCTTAGGGGCAAGGGAGATACTGGGCACCAGGAGTTCCTGAGGACAGCTCTCTCAGTGCAGTTTTATGGTCTGCCTGGCCTCCCATCTCGTTGTAAGCTGGAATAATGAGTAGGGTCTTTTAAGTACATGCCATGACCTTGTAATAAACAAGGTTTAGGAACCTGTTCAACTTTAAATACAAGGGGAGTTTGCTTTTGTGCTATTTGCAGATTTACTATACTAGGTGAGCTTCTAGAGTTGAAATATGCAGCCCTGTCCTCCACTATTCCTTTTGGGGGTCTCTGTTCCCCCTTTCTCAGTTTCATGACAGCTGTTTCTCGATCTCCCTTTGAATGATTTCTTTCTTTAATAGATATTTTTCAAAAACTTGCTGCTGTGAAAGACCAAAGAGAATGGGTCACTTCAAGTGGAGCCCACAAGGTGAGTGGGCCCCTAGAGTGCTGAGGTTCTACATGGCCCTGTGTGTCATCTGTCGCTCTCCAAGTTCAGAGCTTGATACTCAAGCTACATGTCATTACAAGTGGAAAGACTATTCACCCAGCCTAAAATGGCTTCTCTACTTATCTTCTTATGTTCTTTACCAACGCAAGGAATAAATGAATGGAGCAGCATATGAAGGTTTTTACTTTTCAATTCTACTCCAACTGAGTGCATCACTTAACTTTCATGTTAAAGCAAAATCCATCTGTATTGTAAGGTTTTATAATTAGAATAATATGAAATCAGCATTTTCTGTAAGTCAGAGATAATTGAATATAGCAATTTATGGGATGCAGACTCACAAGGTGGTGTGGTATTGTAAGCTATGGATTAAGTATTCATTTTAAGGTGCTGAAGATGCAGTTCAGAGAAAGACCTTGGGTCCTGGGCTCTGCATTCCCAGGAACACCCCCACCCCCACCCCATACACACACTCCCACATGTCAGTGTGTACCGTAAAATACATGAATGTTGGTTTAGTGGTAACAGACATTTAACAGGCAGATGTGTAGAACTGATTTCAATAACCTGTTGAGTCCTCCTATCTCAGGAAGACCTAACTTGTGCTGCTTGTGGTCTTATGCTTATGGGGGAGAGTTTAGGTGACACACAGTAGTTTTCACTTTAACAGACAGTGATTTTATTGATGTTGCTTACAATTTGACAAAACAATAACATTAAGTTGTTAAGTTGGCTTAGCAACAATTTTGAAAAGGATATTTGTAGAATTGAAGTTTGTGAACCATATCACACAGTGGTGGAGATCAAGGAGGAGTCCAAGAGAGATGCTAACTTCAGCATAAGGAAGTGTAAAGGGATCCATGGGATGGAAACAAAAGTACATCCCCGCATTCCCACATCCCGGCATCCCTGCAGAGCTTTCACAGCTCTGACACGAGAATGTTTGGCAAGAAAGTAGTGGGGGACAGGAGTCTGTGGTCTAAAAAATTGGAGAAAGAGCATTTACATTAATGGGGATTCAATGAAGGCATTCTTCTCCAAGGAAAGGCATGATGGATTAAGCAATTTGGTCCTAGTTATAAAAAGGCTATGTTTTCAGTGGTTTGCAATCTGTGGGTTGTGGCCCCTTTGACGATCAAAAGACCCTTTCACAGGGGTTGCATATCAGATATTCTGAGTATCAGATATTTACATTACAGTTCATAGCAATGGCATAATTATACTTATGAAGTAGTGAGGAAGTAATTTTATGTCACCACAACATGAGGAACTGAATTAAGGGGTTATAACATTAGGACCATTGAGAACCACTGGTTTAAGGGTTTACATGGGTAACATTGGGAAGAAAAATACAAGTAATTATAAAATTATATATATATATATATATATGTATATATATATATATACATATATATATATATATATATATATATATATATATATATATATAAAATACTGGTGTACACACACATTTTTTAATTGAGCAAAAGAACAGAATCCAGAAAAAAAAAGCAAAAGATCAGAGTCTGTGATTTTTAGGAAGAGTACACAATATTCAAGAAGCTCCTGGGACTTTGGTAATTATGCATTCTCTTCTCTTCATCAGACATTAGTGAATTTACTTGGTGCCCGAGACACCACTGTCCTCTTGGGTGCTCTTCTGGCATTGGCTAGCTTAGCAGAGAGGTAAGTGTCTCTCAGCATGCTCCTCTGTGCAGGAATTGCAGCATTGTGGGTGGGAGACAGGAATTGCAGCACTGTAGATGGGAGACACAAACACACAGGCTAATCTGTTATCTGCGCAGTTAAAACCTGGTGTGGGAGGCACATGGGGAACAGCAGAGGCTAAAGACTCACCTGGTTAGGAAGTACAACTTAAGATTTAAGTTAGAGCCGGGCGTGGTGGCACACGCCTTTAATCCCAGCACTCGGGAGGCAGAGGCAGGCGGATTTCTGAGTTCGAGGCCAGCCTGGTCTACAAAGTGAGTTCCAGGACAGCCAGAGCTATACAGAGAAACCCTGTCTCGAAAAAAAAAAAAAAAGAAAAAAAAAAAAGATTTAAGTTAGAAAGAGATTTTTCCTTTTCTGACCTTTGCTCTCACTCTCCACCTGATGTTTGGAGAAACATCTCTGTGGTCTGTCTTCTTTCTTTGGCTTTCAGAAATACTGCATTTTTATGCCAGTTGACTCTCCCAGACCTTGTTTCTTTATTCTTAAATGTACATTCCTTGTAAAATATATGACACTTTCAATGATAAAAGTTGGTTTTGAAAACCTGTACTTTTATAGTGTCATTATTTTAAATGAAAGGGCAGTAAATATGTTTTCATGTTAATGAGCAGAGTATTATGTTTTTGTGAACAGTATACTATGCCTTGTCTGTCTATAGTCTCTCCTCACAACTTCTTACAAGGTATCTAAGTTACTTTCCTATTGTTATGATAAAACACCATGACCAAAGCCAGTAATAGAAGGAAGAATTTATTTGGGGCTTATAGTTTTAGAAGGTGCATCTATGACCATCATGATAGGGAGCATGGCATCGGATAGGCAGACAGTGGCACTGGAACAGTAGCTGAGGGCTTCTATCTCGAGACACAACCATGAGGCAGAGAGACTAAGGTTTGCCTGAGCCTATTGAAACCTCAAAGCCTATACCCAGTGACACACCTACTCCAACAAGGTCACACCTCCCAATCCTTCCCAAACAATTTTACCAACTAGAGACCAATTATTCAAATACATGTGCCTGTGGGAGCTATTCTTATTCAAACTACCAGATAAAGTAATATGATCTCTAGGATACAAAAACATGTCTGGAGTAAAATATGATTTTTGTAACTGCTAATATTTGTGTATTTGCAGTTCAGAGTGTAGGGAGAAGATCAGTGAACTCAACGTAGTAGAAAATCTGTTGATGATTCTGCACGAATATGATTTACTCTCCAAAAGGTAGGGTCTTATCTTCACAACAGTGCTTCTGTGGTGGAACATGGACTTTGTATAACTTAAATTTGTAATCTTGGGCCATGCTCACTCAAATTGGCTCCAGAATAACTATCTCTTATTCTCTCTCTCTCTTTCCTTCTCTCTCTCCCTGCTTCCGTCCTTCTCTTTCTTTCTCTCTCCCTCCCCCTCTCTTTTTCTCCTCTCTCTCCCTTCCTCCCCCTCTCTCCCTCCCCCTACCCCCTCTCTCTTTTCCTCCCTCCCTCTCCCCTCTCTTCCTTTCTCTCAAAAACTGTTTTATTTTTGGTAAAAATGCTTTTTTTTTTAAAATAAAACATCATTATTTATATTGTTAATTGAATATCATGAATCGTCTTGGCAGTTCTTTTCCACTTAAAACAATATGAAGAAGCTATGAGAAAGAGGTACAAAGAATCCAATCATATAATCTTGTGATTGGATCATTATTAATTTTGTTGTTGCATTTGTCTATTTTTTTTTTTTGGTTTTTCCAGACAGGGTTTCTCTGTATAGCTCTGGCTGTCCTGGAGCTCACTTTGTAGACCATGCTGTCCTCGAACTCAGAAATCCTCCTGCCTCTGCCTCCCGAGTGCTGGGATTAAAGCCGTGCGCCACCACCACGTTTAGGGAAGAAACTTTAAGGTTTTTTTGTTTTGTTTTGTTTTTGTTTTTTGTTTTGGTAATTTCAGATTAGTGCATGGAATAAGGGAGGTTGCTACAAGCCATTGTGTTTAAGGTATGTGAGATAAGATGACTGACTTATGTTGTGATCACGTGCTACAACTCACAACCAAAATGGAAACCCAGTGGATTTCCTTCTGCTTAAGCTGTACATTGCTCTAAAGCAGACTTTGTACAGATGGCATTAGGTGTGTGCAGGCTTGCAAATCTGCACTGTTTGGCATTTAAATCACAATTTTCTGAGAAGCCAGGAGTGTAGAATCCTAAGCAATGGGGACCTGATACTTGTAGCAATTTTTTTGTATACCTTTTCAAAGCTGACTTAACACTGTTTTTAAGAGTGTTAGTGTAGACAAGAATCTATGCTTTCCTAGTTGACGATTTGAACTCACTCATGGGGCAAGGTGGCAGATTCTATCACTGTTGAGTAAGATCAGAGCATACAGTGTGAGGTAGGAGCAGGCAGAGAGCACTCCTTGGGTCCCTGAAGGACTTTGGTGCCCTGGAGGATGCAGTCAACAAGGCTCAGCACAGAATAGAAGTTCCTGATCAGAGTGAAGGGAGACAGAAGAAGATGTCTTTGGCACAGACTGTGCTGTAACATAGAGCCAGATCCTGAGTGCAGGAGTGGAATGTGTTGGCAGGCTCAGTTGGGCCAAAGGAGGCTGTGTCAGAAACTAGAATAGTTCCTGATAAGTAAAAAATGTAGTTAATTCTGATCAGTTCTTGTTCTTTGTCAGGACATTCCCTGAGCCCTCCCACGGCCTCATTTTATCTACACAAAACTATTGTTCTTCATATTTTACAGAAGAGGTAACATAACATGTTTATTCAGGTTTTTTAGGATGGGTTTTGCATGGTAAGATGGTGTGGATTTTTTCCTTGAGAATTACGGGAAATCACAGAAAGAGGCAGGGTAGGAGTGAATTGGACATAGTACTACCAGAGGATCCCGCAATACCTCTTCTGGGCATATATCCAGAAGATGTTCCAACTGGTAAAAAAGACACATGATCCACTCTGTTCATAGCAGCCTTATTTATAATAGCCAGAAGCTGGAAAGAATCCAGATGTCCCTCAACAGAGGAATGGATACAGAAAATGTGGTACATTTACACAATGGAGTACTACTCAGTTATTAAAAAGAATGAATTTATGAAATTCCTAGGCAAATGGATGGACTCATCCTGAGTGAGGTAACCCAATCACAAAAGAACTCACATGATATGTAGTCACTGATAAGTGGATATTAGCCCAGAAACTTAGAATACCCAAGATACAAGATACAATTTGCAAAACACATGAAACTCAAGAAGAACGAAGACCAAAGTGTGGACACTTTGCCTCTTCTTAGAATTGGGAACAAAACACCCATGGAAGGAGTTACAGAGACAAAATTTGGAGCTGAGACGAAAGGATGGACCATCTAGAGACTGCCATGCCCAGGGATCCATCCCATAATCAGCCTCCAAACACTGACACCATTGCATACACTAGCAAGATTTTGCTGAAAGGACCCAGATATAGCTGTCCCTTGTGAGGCTACGCCGTGGCCTAGCAAACACAGAAGTGGATGCTCACAGTCAGCTATTGGATGGATCACAGGGCCCCCAGTGGAGGAGCTAGAGAAAGTACCCAAGGAGCTAAACGGGTCTGCAACCCTATAGGTGGAACAACAATATGAACTAACCAGTACCCCCCAGAGCTCGTGTCTCTAGCTGCATATGGCCTAGTCGGCCATCATTGGAAAGAGAGGCCCATTGGTCTTGCAAACTTTATATGCTTCAGTATAGGGGAACGCCAGGGCCAAGAAGTGGGAGTGGGTGGGTAGGGGAGTTGGGGGGAGGGTCTGGGGGACTTTTGGGATAGCATTGGAAAGGTAAATGAGGAAAATATCTAATAAAAAAAGATGCACTTAGCACAAAGAGAGAATGTTTCTCATAGAAAGTTTGAAAAGATAAAACATGCTGCCTACCAACGAACATATGTTCTTCTCTCTTGTAATTTGTGACAGGTTTAATAAGCAGCCCTCTCTAGGCTGGTCTTGTTCTTATAGTGGCCTTTCTGTCTGCCTCTTAAGTACTAGGAGTACAGGCTTGAATAACCACTCCCCATAGGACATGTGTTCTTAACCACAGCTCAAGATGGAGAGAAGCATGGAGAAGTTCTCTGGGAATGGAATTGCAGAGCAGTGGGGGAATGTGAATCCTGGTGTGTTCAGGACAAAGGGGTGGAGCAAACACTAAGCTCCAGAAAGGAACAGACATAAAAGTACCCTTCAGAAGATGAGCTTTATTAGAAGACAGAGAGCTATATAATGACTAGCCATGGTGAGGTTTTGAGGTGGAAGAACAGACAGAGGCAGCATATGAAGTTGTGAGGAGGGGCAGTATTGTAGATATTATTAGCTTAATGTGAAAGTAGGAAAAACAGCCATCATGGATGCATGGTGTATGTGAGGGACTAAAAAGGGGTGGGATATACATACAACACACACACACACACACACACACACACACACACACACACACACACACACACACTTAACCCAGGGTATGGGGAGCTTGGCTGTAGCTAAAGGCAGTTATGTCATATAGAACTCCTGATAGGATAGTAGGTCATAGGGACCAATGCAACAGGGATCTGGTCAAAATTGTACCTGATCTTAAAGTGGCAGGCTCTGATCTAACGAGGAGGCAATTGCCAGAAGGGCCCATCTATCACTCATCATCAAGAATCACAGGATGGAAAGAACAGTGGCTCAAGTTATAGATTCTGTGTCCTAGTGGTGGCTCCAGTCTCAGTGTGATCTCACCCTTGCTCCCATCACACTAGACTCACTGCCGAGCTCCTGCGCCTGCTTTGTGCTGAGCCCCAGGTAAAGGAGCAGGTGAAGCTCTACGAAGGGATCCCTATCCTGCTCAGTCTGCTCCATTCCGATCACTTGAAGCTGTTGTGGAGTGTGATCTGGATCCTGGTCCAGGTGTGTGAGGACCCGGAGACTAGTGTGGAAATCCGTATCTGGGGTGGCATCAAGCAGCTCCTTCATATTTTACAAGGGTAAGTCTGGGCGTGGATCCTAAAAATTAGTAGAATATTCTAGTAGATCTTGTTTATTTGTTTGTGTTGTTGTGTTTTGAGACAAGGTCTCTCTCTATACACCTGTTCTGGATATCACTATGTAGACCAGGTTGGCCTCAAACTCACAGAGGTCCACCTGCCTCTGCCTCTGCCTCTGCAGCACTGGGATAACACGTATAAGCTTCTTGTCTTAGTTAATTAGGGCTTTATTGCTCTGAAAAGGCACCATGACCACAGCAACTCTTATAAAGGAAAATATTTCACTGGGGCTGGCTTACAGTTCAGAGGCTTGGTCCCTTATTATCCTGGTAAGAATGGCAGCACACAGGCAGGCAGTCATGGCACTGGAGAAGGAGGTGAGAGAGTCTACATCTGGACCCACGGGTAGCAGGAAGAGAGAAACACTGGGCCTGGCTTGAGTATTTGAAACCCCAAAGCGTAACCAACAACACACTTCCTTCAGTTAAATCATACTTACTCTGACAAGGTCATGTGTCCTAATCATTTTAAATGAATAATGCTACTCCTTATGAACCTATGTGGGCCAGTTTTTATTCAACCCCCTACACCTCCACCCCTGCTTTTTGGTAGCTTCTGTGCTATGAGCATAAAAAGAAGTTGTTTGTTAAAATAGTTTGAAGTTGAAAATTTGGGGGTATATGTTGCATTGTAACTGTATTTTATAAATTAAGTATCTTGAAGAATTGAGTAATAACAGAAATTGCTACCAGGTTTGGGAACATTCTATTACTTAATATTATTATAGAGCATAATTCAGCCCCCAGGGTGCCAAGTCAGTGCTATAGATTGATATTTCTGCTCAAAAGGGACGACCATGCTTGTGATCCTTGGTCCATCAATAAAGCTTACTCCAAGCTCTAGGCAGATTGGATCATCCATTTTAATCTCACTGCAGATTATTGAATCAATATGACTAAGACTGCATACTATTTCTTTATAGAATTCCTTGTAGGAATATTTCAGAGCATTAGAAGAGACTTCAGAGGTATGAGTATCACATGCTTTATCAGTGATTTCTGCCACTGGGGAAACAAAGGAAAATTATACAGCTTGCTGATGATCTGTTTGCTTTTATGAAAGCTTTAGTTACTTGGAGATATAGATTATAAATATTTCACCAGTCCCATGACATAATAGGCTATTCCCTTGGTCAGAATAATTTCGAAGGTTTTCTGCACTTGTAGGATGAAGATGATGAATGGAGTTATTCTTGAATAGTTGTTATATTCTTAATGATGCCTGGAATTCTATAACCACTAAGGATTATTTAGACTTAATTTTAACATAAGGCACTTTCTCCTCATTTGCTCAAGCCATGGATTTTTTTGTTTTGTTTTGTTTTTGTTTTTCGAGACAGGGTTTCTCTGTATAGCTCTGGCTGTCCTGGAACTCACTTTGTAGACCAGGCTGGCCTCGAACTCAGAAATCCACCTGCCTCTGCCTAAGTCATGGATTTTATATCACTGAAAGATGGGAGTTCTTCATGTCTGAGGACTCAATTTCCAACCCCATCCATAGTATGGTGTTAGAAAACTTTTCCCTGGGAAGGTGATATATGTCAACTCCTGTTAGATGTTTAGTATATCTGGGTATTTGGAAGGACTGCTGGGCACCAGCTGGTTGTTGATGGCCACCTGGGGTAGGTGCTAGAGGAAGAGCTGCCTGGTGGCTGTAGTGTTCACAGGCTGCAGGGCAGTTTTGCAGAGGCCCACCTAGGTTCATATACCTGCAGCATCCAAAGGCAGGCACATTCCTGATCAGAAACAGTGATCACCACAGAGAGCTCCGAGATAATTATGTCCACAGATAAGACCATCAAAGGAACTGTTCCTTGACCTAGCTCATGACAGAAAGAACAGAATGACCCGGATAGCATGGAGATCCTATTTGTGTTATGTGTGAGAATGTACAGACCCAAACAGCTGATGTCATGAGAGAAAAAAAAGTAACCATATAAACCAAAGGGAGCAGAGCAGATAAGAGACAGAGTCTGTGGCTGCAAGCTGTGCATCCAGGACACAGCAGGCCAAGTGCAGAGAACAGATTTATGAGCTGTGGTTGAAGGTGAGTAATTGAGCTGGAAGGGAGGAAGTCACAAAGCCAAGGTGGAAAATGACGGCTGGGTGATGGCCACAGCCCTGCAGACTGGAACACCAGGCCAGGCCTGGAATAGCCAAACAGAGGGCAAGCTTTAAAAATGTGCGTTCAGCCAGAGGCAAGAGAAAAGAGGATAACAGACAGAAGTGACTGATAGGGCCAGGGACAGGTGAAGGCAGGCTTCCAGCTGTGCTCAGGGAGACTCCTGTGGCAGGGGGCCAGAAAGGTAGCACAGTTTGAAGACTCAGCAGGATTGGTTTTCTCTAAGAGGGATTTATTAGGGTGGGGCTGGGAGGAGAGGAAGGATGGGGTTGTAAAGAGAACAAACAAACAAACAAATAAAGGAACTCAGAGGTGTCCTGACTGAGATTCACCTGTACAAAGGCTGCAGTGCTCCCAAGAGTTCAGCCATGAGGGTCAAAGAAGGTTGGGCAAGGCCTCCCACCTCACACTGTACACCTCCCACCTCACACTGTACACCTCCCACCTCACACTGTACACCTCCCACCTCACACTGTACACAACCCACCTCACACTGTACACCTCCCACCTCACACTATACACCTCCCACCTCACACTGTACACCTCCCACCTCACACTGTACACCTCCCACCTCACACTATACACCTCCCATCTCACACTGTACACCTCCCACCTCACACTGTACACCTCCCACCTCACACTGTACACCTCCCACCTCACACTGTACACCTCCCACCTCACACTGTACACCTCCCACCTCACACTGTACACCTCCCACCTCACACTGTACACCTCCCACCTCACACTGTACACCTCCCACCTCACACTGTACACCTCCCACCTCACACTGTACACCTCCCACCTCACACTGTACACCTCCCACCTCACACTGTACACCTCCCACCTCACACTGTACACCTCCCACCTCACACTGTACACCTCCCACCTCACACTGTACACCTCCCACCTCACACTGTACACCTCCCACCTCACACTGTACACCTCCCACCTCACACTGTACACCTCCCACCTCACACTGTACACCTCCCACCTCACACTGTACACCTCCCACCTCACACTGTACACCTCCCATCTCACACTGTACACCTCCCACCTCCCACTGTACACCTCCCACCTCACACTGTACACCTCCCACCTCACACTGTACACCTCCCACCTCCCACTGTACACCTCCCACCTCACACTGTACACCTCCCACCTCACACTGTACACCTCCCATCTCACACTGTACACCTCCCACCTCACACTGTACACCTCCCACCTCACACTGTACACCTCCCACCTCACACTGTACACCTCCCACCTCACACTGTACACCTCCCACCGCACACTGTACACCTCCCACCTCACACTGTACACCTCCCATCTCACACTGTACACCTCCCACCTCCCACTGTACACCTCCCACCTCACACTGTACACCTCCCACCTCACACTGTACACCTCCCACCTCACACTGTACACCTCCCACCTCACACTGTACACCTCCCACCTCACACTGTACACCTCCCATCTCACACTGTACACCTCCCATCTCACACTGTACACCTCCCACCTCACACTATACACCTCCCATCTCACACTGTACACCTCCCACCTCACACTGTACACCTCCCACCTCACACTGTACACCTCCCACCTCACACTGTACACCTCCCACCTCACACTGTACACCTCCCACCTCACACTGTACACCTCCCACCTCACACTGTACACCTCCCACCTCACACTGTACACCTCCCACCTCACACTGTACACCTCCCACCTCACACTGTACACCTCCCATCTCACACTGTACACCTCCCACCTCACACTGTACACCTCCCACCTCACACTGTACACCTCCCATCTCACACTGTACACCTCCCACCTCACACTGTACACCTCCCACCTCACACTGTACACCTCCCACCTCACACTGTACACCTCCCACCTCACACTGTACACCTCCCACCTCACACTGTACACCTCCCACCTCACACTGTACACCTCCCACCTCACACTGTACACCTCCCACCTCACACTGTACACCTCCCACCTCACACTGTACACCTCCCATCTCACACTGTACACCTCCCACCTCACACTGTACACCTCCCACCTCACACTGTACACCTCCCACCTCACACTGTACACCTCCCACCTCACACTGTACACCTCCCACCGCACACTATACACCTCCCATCTCACACTGTACACCTCCCATCTCACACTGTACACCTCCCACCTCACACTGTACACCTCCCACCTCACACTGTACACCTCCCACCTCACACTGTACACCTCCCACCTCACACTGTACACCTCCCATCTCACACTGTACACCTCCCACCTCACACTGTACACCTCCCATCTCACACTGTACACCTCCCATCTCACACTGTACACCTCCCACCTCACACTGTACACCTCCCACCTCACACTGTACACCTCCCACCTCACACTGTACACCTCCCACCTCACACTGTACACCTCCCACCTCACACTGTACACCTCCCACCTCACACTGTACACCTCCCACCTCACACTGTACACCTCCCACCTCACACTGTACACCTCCCACCTCACACTGTACACCTCCCACCTCACACTGTACACCTCCCACCTCACACTGTACACCTCCCACCTCACACTGTACACCTCCCACCGCACACTATACACCTCCCATCTCACACTGTACACCTCCCATCTCACACTGTACACCTCCCACCTCACACTGTACACCTCCCATCTCACACTGTACACCTCCCACCTCACACTGTACACCTCCCATCTCACACTGTACACCACACTTGGTTTTAACCGAATTTACAGATGAAGCATTAAGAATATAGAAAACCCCATGATTCAGAGGAGGCAAAGTATTCTATTTATTTGTTTGTTTATTATACAAAATACAAGTTTGTTGTGGCATTTCATTGTGTTTGAGGCACAGAAGAGAAAGAATAAATGGCCTGAATAGTAGCCTTCCTTTTATAGAGACAGAAATTTTGTTTCCGACCGTTCTTCCATCGGAAGCCTGTCCAGTGCAAATGCCGCAGGACGCATCCAGCAGCTTCATTTGTCAGAAGATTTAAGCCCTGGAGAAATCGAGGAAAATACTGTCTCTCTCCAAGCAGGTATCTTTCTTACAAGACTGAGTTTCATTACTTAAAACTGCATTCTTTATTGTGTTGTTATTCCTTGTTAGAACACTAGTATAGTGGTGTGGTGATTATACAGTTTTCAGGATTCCCAATGTGTAATGGTAAAAATGTGAATGTCAGAGCCTTCTTCAGTACAGGTCTTGGGCTGAACGGTTAACTGTACAAAGAGATGATCACTGCTCCGGCTGGGTTAAAGCGCCTGGGTTGATCTAGGCTAGAACCATGCTTCCTATAGTTTCCTTCTTCTTAGAGTATCCTATTTGATACAAATGTCCCACCTCCCAAAGGGACAGCAGGTCTTGTTCCACACACCAGATCCAAGGAGAAGAGAGAGTTGACAAGTGCATGGCCTTTTGAAGGGAAGCCAAAGGCAAGCTAAGTCTGTTCCTGGTAGAGCTTCCTCTGGCAAGCACTTATCAGGGTGCCTGACCTCTGGGCTTAGTGTGTGCTTCTGGCTAGCCTGGACCATGGAACAGCCTGGGAAGGATCACAGGGTACTGGAGGCTAGTGGAGCTTGGGGAGGCTCTGAGACATGGAGCAAGCATGGCAGAGGGCAATGGCATAAAACTGGTTTGCTTTGTTCATAGCTATTTACTACTAGAGAATGAAGAAGTTTCCTCAGAGATGTGTGAAAGCAGAGAACGAAGATCTTTCTTCTTTTTGATGTTTGTGTGCACTTAGAATGCCCTTTATGTCTTGTGCTGAGCTACCTGTTTAAAGGTTTCCAAGTGTCCATGTTAGCTGCTCTCAGAGCTCCTGGTTCTCTGGATGCTCTCAGAGTGGTGCAATTGTTGGTAACCACAGTGTGATTATAGGGAGAGCCAGTGCCTAGAGAGGGACACAAGAGACTTGGAGGCTGGAACTCCCTATGCATTATGCTCAGTGGGGTACCTAGGGTACACTTAGTCTTCTGGGGCTGTATCCATAACATGGGTTGATTGACACCACCCATCTCACATATAAGTAAGAAATATAAACAATTAGTGCCAACTGAGTATTTCCTCGATCGAGGCCATGTGCCATTAGCCATGTTCCTCAAGACCCTGTCCTTCAGCTTTGCTCGTGTGAAACAACGATGGCAAGTCAGTTATAAGGGCATTGTGGGAATTACCTGGTGATGGATGGAAGAGTTTAGCATAACATGGTTACATTTCCATGAGTGCATAGAAGGGCTCAGGAGGAGGAACTGTGTCTCAGTATACAATGCCATGAGAGGCAGGCAGGGGGCAGAAAGGGCACTAGGACTCCTGGACCTGAGGAGTAGCAGTCTGTCACTCTCTCTACAGTGAAGAAAACAGTCTGATCACCAGGATTTGGGTACCGTATTGAAAGCAGTCATTCATTTACCTGCCCGTGTGTTGTATTCCTAATGACTGCTGGGCACATGTTGGGTATTGGGGATTATGAAAGATTTGGTTGCTTCCTTCCTAGCCTGCTGTGCTGCCCTCACCGAGCTGGCCCTCAATGATACCAATGCCCACCAAGTGGTACAGGTAAGAACATCATGACCAGGCCCTTTCGGTTGTAGTTTTTATTCCAGAATATTGGCTTGAGGACCCATCATACAGTTTAAAAAATATTTTAGCATTTCTTCTCATTTAGTGTGTAGAATTCCATTTAACATTTCTTCTCATTTAGTGTGTACAATCCCATTTTATACTTTTGTTCTTCCTCCGTAACTTGGTTAAATCATGCTCTAGCTTTCTTTCCAGTTATGATGAAATACTGACTGATAGCAGCTTCAGGCAGGAGAGGGTCTATTTGGCAGACTCTTCAGGTAACAGTTCATCACTGAGGGAAACCAGAGCAGGGACTCAAGGCCGGAAACCTGGAGGCAAGAATGGAAACAGAGGTCATGGAAGAGTGCAGCTTATTGGCTTGCTTCCTCTGGTGTGTGCTCACCCTGCTTCCTTATACAACCCATAACCACCTGCCTTGGGATGGCACTGCCCACACTGTGCTGGACCCTTCTAAATCAATTAACAATCAAGAACATGTACCACACACACACACACACTCACAAACTAGGCAGAGTTATCTGAGGGCTGTGTCAACTTAGTAGCTGAAGCCCAACATAACTTAGACCACTTGAGGCTGACTGATGCCGGTATCTTCTCCCTGCATCAGTTGCAGTCCTTTTCATTTGAGTATTTGTTGGAGTAATTCCTTCTTGATTAGTTTTACAGAGGAAAGACAGATACTTGCAATTTCATCTTTAGAATATACGGTGGAAGTGGGGGTGGAGTGGGGGCAGCATGGCCAGTGGGAAGAACAGCCAGGTTGGCCACAGTTCCTCTTGTCTTAGTTTGCCAGCTTTGCTACCCCTGAAAATGGCTCCACCTCTCATGAATTTACTTATGAATAAAACAGAGTTATGAAATGATCTACAGCATAGCTGCAGCTACAAGGGTTATATTTGGCAAGGCAGACACGATGTTCACACAAACATAAATGATAGCTGGCAGAAAGTTGAAACAGGCTTCTGCTTTAGTTCACCTCCATGTGTATGTTGTAGGAAGTCCAAAACAGTGCCGTTTTCACAGTTCACTTGATTTCCTTAGAATGTTTGTTTGTGTCATTTTTCCTTTTCTTAAAAAGATCTATTTTACAACGGACAATCTCTGGGTATCCTCTAATTATCAAAAGCAGAAAGGGAGAGACTATGCTTTACAGTTGAAATTGGTATTCGCAATGTATGTACATCTGTATGTTTATGTGTCTGTTCATTCATGTGTGGGTGTGTGCAATGCATGTGTGTGTGGAGGCCAGAGCTAGTGTTCATCAGATGTCCACTTAAAAAAAATTAAGATAAAGCAAATGATGCATGGATGGCTTTGCCTGTGGGTCTGTGCCTGCCAAGCCAGAAGGGGGTGCTGCATTCCCGGAGTTGGAGTTACAGGTGTCTGTGAGTCACCAACATGGGTGCCACGTACCAAATTCTGGTCCTCTGCAGGAACAGTGTGTTCTGACTTCCCATCACCCAACCTTGTTTCTGAGACAGGGTGTTTCATTGGCACAGGGCTCACTGGCTTGGGTAGACTGGCTGGCCAGTAATGCCCCTTCAGCACTGGGATTACAAGCAAGCCACCTTACCCAGCTGATCACTGTTTGTTTGTTTGTTTGTTTTTAACTTCAGCTCTGGGGATTGAACTTAGATCCTCATGCTTGTGTGGCAAGCACATCACTGACTGTGCTGTCACTCCAGCCCCATAATTTAAATAGAAAGAGTTGCTTTGTTTGTTCATATTCTCCATCCTTTGTTTTTAAAATATTTAAATCACTCCAAGTTTATATAAATCATTTTATAAAACTATTATATAATTCTGCAGTCTTTGGCACTTAAAAGTATTGAACTGGTGCTTTTAATATTGTTTTTCCTCTTTGTTTATACTATTGTGAGGATGCTTTGCTGCTTCTGAATTGCTTGTCTCTATGACTAATGGTCACTGATACATGATTTCTTTATTTTTCTAGGAAAATGGTGTATATACAATAGCAAAATTAATTTTACCAAATAAACAATCGAATGCAGCACAAACTAATCTACTACAGGTAATAAGCCTGTCTGTTGCTCTTTATCTCAACATAGTGAGCTGTGGATAGCCTGTGGTAAAATGGTGCCTACTTTTGGGGATTGTTCAGGTTAGCAGTGGGCTCTGTGCTGATGGTAAGGACTGTGCTTGGGGACGGAGTCTATGAAAACCATTGACGACAGAAAGCACAAACGACGGGGAGTGGGGGGAGACACAGAGAGAGATAGAGACAGAGAGAGAGAGATAGAGAGAAAGAGCAACAGACACACACACACACACACACAGAGAGAGAGAGAGAGAGAGAGAGATGGAGAGAGGGAGACAGAGACACACAGAGACACAGAGATACCAAGACACACACATAGACAGAGAGAGACAAAAACAGAGACACAGAGACAGAGAGAGACAGAGAGAGACAGAGACACACATATACAGAGACAGAGAGACAGAGATACACACAGAGACAGACAGACAGACACACAAACATACACACAGACACACACACACACACACACAGAGAGAGAGAGAGAGAGAGAGAGAGAGAGAGAGAGAGAGACTAAAGTAGTTTATTCAGTGGCTTCTTTGGTCATCAGCTGGTTGTACTTTCAGGAAAATTTCCCTTATACACCAGAATATAACAATGGAAAGATGGTTGTCAACTTTAAACATGAACCATAGTCACCAACATTTTGCCTTTAAAAAGGAAAGCCCAGGCTTTGCTGGATGAGAAGGCCTTTAAAAGGCAATGAGGAGCCACTTGGCACAGCTGCTCTAGGGCAGCAGAGATTTCCAAGGGAGTATCGGCAGGGTAGAGATGGGGAATTTAGAGTACTTGGGCACAGGTAGCATGCTAAGCAGCTTGGGTCTGTGTCTTGGACAGAGTGTCAAAGGCCCAAAGTTGGCACAAATAAATAGTCCCCTTGATGTTTTTCTGAGGAGTGAGCTTTAGGGGCTGTGTTCCAAGTGACACCAGAATGACAAAAATTCACGTTTGAGGAGCTGTAGTTCATCATTCTTATTAAGTCACAAAAGGGAAAAAGAAAGCAGTGAGGTCAGTGTGCATGTTACTCAGGAGAGCCGCCTGTCAGGCTTGCATCCAGCACGCTTGTTACCGTTTTACTATGGCCTTGTTGCTGGTGGCTACTCAGTCGCAGAAGCTGAATGAATTGTAGGGTGTTCACAGCGTCTAGCAGGGTGTGAGTCTTGTGTTCCTGCATATCTCTGGAGGTTGGCTTCCCTGGCAGAAGGTTATTTCTTATTTCTTTGCTCATTTTGTACTTTCTAGAAAGAAATTAAGGGCTAGTGAGACGTAAGCAGGGCCACATCTCCAGCATGGCACAGTATTGTAGCATCAACCTGGCAGGCAGGAGGGGGCGCCCAGGGTTGGAGGTAGCTTATGAGTCTCGTGGAGGTCCGCGACTCACAAGGAGGCTTCTGTAATGTCACTTCCTGGGGATGCTGGAGTGAAAATGGCTTTCTTTGTTGCACTGCTCTTTAAGAGTCATATTCTTTTTCTTTTCCTAGTGTTATGCTTTCAGAACCCTGAGGTTTCTCTTCAGTATGGAAAGGAACAGGCCACTCTTTAAAAGGTAGGAGCTTGGAGCAATGTGGCCGATGGTTAAACTGAAGCTCCTTTTAGGCCGGCATGCTTCTGTAGGCGCCATGGAAAGAGAATGGTTACATGCAAGCTGTGCCTCTGCAGCCTTCTCTGTCTCCACAGCTACCTCACAGGCTAGGTGACTGCTGGACAACTCCTCACTGGCCATGTAACTGCTTAGGCACTGTTTTTTTTTTTAATTTTTAATATTTTTTATTACATATTTTCCTCAATTACATTTCCAATGCTATCCCAAAAGTCCCCCATAGCGCCCCCTACTTCCCTACCCACCCATTCCCATTCTTTTGGCCCTGGCATTCCCCTATATTGGGGCATATAAAGTTTGCAAGTTTAGGCACTGGTTTTAATTAAAGATATTAACATCTTGAATATATAGAACCAAGATACATACCTTTTTTTTTTTTTTTTAACCATTTAGAAATTCCAAAGTTATTCTGATCATTTCCTCTTACCAACCAAGAGTGCCCCTGATAGGCTGGGACCCAGGGATGGGCCAGATGTGAGGTACCAAGTCTGGTGGAAGTGCAAGCCTTAGAAAGCAGACACATTCATTACACATATGGTACATGCACACCATGTGAACACAATCTAGGTCCACAACTTCACCAGATGTTATTGGTGTGAGAAACTAGATGTTATAACAAATCCTTTGTGAAGAAGGTGTCAATTATATTATTGCTTTATTCTTCCATGATATTTGAACTTAAGGAAAACATTATTATAAACCTTCATTTCACGACCCAAAGCCATCCATTTTAATGAATGATGAACATTTTAAGAGGCCTCTGAAGCCAAAACTTTGTAAATGCATACTTTACATTTTTTTCAGTTACCAGTATTTTATTCTCATAAAACATTTAAAAATTAAAAGGATATTTACATCTTGGAGCTAAGTTTAGAACTGTAACAAATGACTTAATCTAAGTGCTAAATATTTAGTAAAAAACCCAACAAACATCCTCTTTTAAAATGCTTATTGTCTGTAATCCCCAAATAAATTACAAAGAAGGCTTTGCTATAGTCTGCTTTGGTTATATTGTCTTTTATTGCCATAGAAACAAAGACTGTGAGGCCCACCCACCCCTCCCCCGTTCCAAGTGTGACATGCAGTGCAGCTCACTGAGGTGCAGTGCTGTGCAGTGATCTGTAGAACATTGCTTACTCTACAGGAAGTACAGCTGGAGTGCAGATCTGCATGATATGCCAGAGCATATTGCTTCTTACTCTGCTGATTGCCTAATGAAGTTAGGTTTGTTCGTAGGGTTAGTTGGTGAGCCAGCTGTATCCAGAAGGGAAGCATTGGCGCACTGTTCCCCAGCTCCACTTTAAGTGTGTGTGTTTCCCTGTAGACTTTTTCCGACCGACCTGTTTGAGACCTTCATTGACATAGGACATTACGTTCGTGATATTGGTGCTTATAAGGACTTGGTATCACAGTTGAATTTACTATTGGTAAGTCTTGGGTTCTAAATATTTGGGCAGGCTGCTCTGGGATCAGGATAGTAGTAACCAATTTTCCTTTTATGACTTGGTTAGGAAGATGAGCTGAAGCAAATTGCTGAGAATATTGAAAGCATCAATCAGAAGAAAGCGCCCTTGAAGTACATAGGTGACTATGCTGTGTTGGACCACCTTGGAAGTGGAGCTTTTGGCTGTGTTTATAAGGTGAGTCTGCCCTGGGAGATAGTCCTCATGTTTCAAAACAAATTTGAAGTCACACTCCAGAAGGTCATACTCATGTTAATTGAAGTCCTTATCATTGAAAACTAGTGAAGAAGTACAGATAGAGATGAGAATGCTGGTTGTTTCCAACACTGGGTGGTAATTATGTGGGTGTTGCCTTGGCTCTCAGGTCCAGTACCTGGTCCCTGACAGGGCATCCTTCACAGAAAATTTATCAAAGTAGCTTGTCCCAGTGCATGACATAGTTTATAAACTTTCACCAGTGTTTCTACACCTGCCCAGGGAAAGCCTATTGAGTCCTGCAGTGGGGACCAGACCAGAATGTAACAGGTTTGAGCTCTCTCAGCTTAGTGTAAATGCAGCTAGACTCTCATGCTATGTGTTGGTAAACCATGTAATTTTGTTATTCTAGTTCATCTGTCTTTGTCTAACCCTCAATTCTCAGCATTTAATTAATTGTTTTCCTTATTGTAGGTTAGAAAGCGTAGTGGTCAAAATCTTTTAGCAATGAAGGAGGTCAATTTGCATAACCCAGCATTTGGAAAGGATAAGAAAGACCGAGACAGCAGTGTGAAGAACATTGTTTCTGAATTAACAATAATTAAGGAGCAGGTAAATATTGTCTTATTTCTGAGATGTCTCTGACATAAATGTCATTGGAGCTGAGCTCTGCTGCTGTTCTTATCCATGCTGTTTATAAATAATCAGTTCAGTATGAAATACTGGACATTGGTGCAGTGATATTTTTGCCAGTGTTTTTCCTAAAGCTTGTTATTGAGTCATGGAAACTCTTTTAGGAGTTTATAGCAGGGCCTTGGATGCAAAACAGTTGAGCTTACAAGCCAGAACACACCATGTATGCTTAGCTCCTGAGTTACTACATAGGAACAGGAGAAAGACACCCTTAATGGAGTGCTGGGAATTTGAGAAAGACCACCCTCCAACTTCAGTCAGGTAAAACCAACCTGTTGACACCCCTCAAGTCTAGCTTATTAAATCTAAAATGTAGGTTTTGTTTCATTTCTCCTTTCTAGAGCAGGCTTGTAGTCTAGGCTGGTCTTAACCCTGCTCTGTAGTAGAGACTGACCTTCAACCCCCCCCCCCCCCCCGTCCCCGGCTCCCTGTCCTAAATGCTGGGATTAGAGGTGGGCCCCACTGTCTTCTGGGTTATTTTTATTATCACGAATATGTGACATAATCGCTCAATTAGCTGTCATTATGAAGGAGTATTGGAGGAAAACGGAGCACAGACGGGAAATGGGAATTCTTTTTGTAATCCAAGAAGACGCTGGTTCCTTTCCCAGCTCTCCTTGTTTGTGCATTTCTGTCTCTAAGTTCTGGGAAGCTGCCAGCCTCACTGTGCCCTGCAGTTATGTTGGCTTGGTGTCACAAACATGATCTTTATTCATTGAAACCTACAGTTTGACATTACTAAATTACAACAAAAGTCACCAATAATGGATTAGATCGTAAGAAGCCATCCCATCCCTTCAGAAACTCATCCTGTCCCCACTTGATAGTTGATTTGGGTGCTAATTTGTTTAAGTGCATTTCCTAAGAAAAAGGGTCCAGAAGAGGCCAATCAGGGTGCCATAGTTTAGATTTTGACATCACTGAAGATCATCCACTTGCTCGCTCCTGTGGGACGAGCAGGACGTCATGGAATACAGAAGCCGTAGGCATGGGAGTGAGAGACCCTGTCTGCTAGAGGTGACAATGAGCACAGCACAGAGGCTTCGAACTACCAGGCTTAGAGAATGGCACAAGTTGGTATTATTCCCTGTTCCATGCAACTGCTGGTGACCCCTTCCCATCCCAAGTGGGAAAAGCAGCAGAAAGGACACTTCCAGGGCTGAGGGCTCCTTTTTACACTCCCAGTAAGGGCTGAGGGACAGACCCATTCCTTGCTGTAGAATAGGCTGACAAATGTCACTGCTGCCTGGGAAGCCACATCCTGGCTACTCTGCTGCTGATGACCCTGAGACTGCTGGGTTTTTGTGAGTAGCAGCTACGTGGGCCCCACTCAGAGGGACACTCAGAGGCACAAACCATTTATAGACATCATGGCAATTCCTCTGAAACAAGACACTTTACCTAGAAACTACATTATAAATAAATAGTTGGAGACATTTTACATCATTTTTCTTTTTTAGAACTTTCTCCCTCCCTGTGTAGCTGAGTCCCAACCCTGGGGCAGAGCATGCTAAGGGAATCGTTAAGGAACTGCTCAGTGCTAAACCTGTCCACTGCCCATTAGGAAGTGCAGCACCTTCTAGCCTGGTTCACAAAGGCATGGAGTACACTGTCTCTTTCATTAACTTAAAAGCAATACATTTAAAAAAGTCATTTAAAACCTTAAATGGCAGCTGGTAGTCTTAGATGAAACTTCAGTGTACAAAAGCTTGTGTTTTGAAAAGTCTGATAAGTGTTTGCTATTTGTTTTCTTACAGCTTTATCATCCCAATGTTGTACGTTATTATAAAACATTTTTGGAAAGTAAGTATGAATTGCTTTCTAAGTAAGGAAACATATGTTTGTTACTTACATACATTTATATTATATCGTCAGAAAATAAACCCATTCAGCTATTTTCTACTGGCTTTTATTATTAGGCATTGCTTTCTTAGGCAGTAAAATATGTTTTAATTGATGATCTGAAAATACTTAAAATATTTTGATCTCTATTATATACAGGCACAGTATGAATAAACAAAAATAATTAAATTATTGTACAAAAAAGAACTGTAGAAGAAAAGGAGAAAAGAGAACTAAAGCATGATGTTTTATTTTTCTTTTTGCAAGCTCACAGCAGCATCTAGTGGCATTTTCCACCCCTAATAAAATGGATTGGACTCCGCCTTCCAGGTTTTTCTCACAAATTTCAGTAGATGCCACCAGGTGGCGCCAGAGTCCTGGCTGAGCCTGCAGGCTGGCTGCTTGTTTCCTGCTTGTGGGATGGAGAGCACAGTCAAACAAAGGCAAACTCAGTTGCTTGTTTACAAGTGAAGGAAGCATTGAATTTAACCATCTGTAGCATAAAATCCTGAAGTATTAGCCGGGCATGGTGACCCAGTCCTGTAATCCCAGCACTTGAGAGGCAGAGGCAGGCGAATCTCTTAAATTCAACAATGCGTTCCAAGATAGGGCTACATACACACAGAGAAACCCTGTCTCAGAAAACAAAGGAAGGACGGATGGAAGGAAGGGAGGAAGGAAGAGAGGAAGAAAGAGAGGAAGAAAGAGAGAAACAAACAAACCAACAAACAAATCCTGAAGTACTTCTTTGTGCAGGAAAATACATAGCTGTGACACAGAGCTGTCAGGGCTCACTGGGTGCCACTTTACCAGTGCTAATATTAAAAAGCTTTTCTGAGCCAGTCATTATGGGACATGCCTTTAATCCCAGCACTTCAGAGGCAGAGGCACACTGTGTGTGTTTAAGGACAA
The DNA here is from genome assembly GCF_978045245.1 of Mus caroli. Lineage (NCBI taxonomy): Eukaryota > Metazoa > Chordata > Mammalia > Rodentia > Muridae > Mus > Mus caroli. The sequence continues at coordinate 4,439,401 of NW_028227267.1, read as the reverse complement.
TCTGATCTACATAGTGAGTTTCAGGATGGGCATGGCTGGATAGAGAGACCCCGTCTCAATACTAAACAAAAGCTGTTCTGTATGCAGCTCAATTGTTATGTTTTTACCCATTTCCCTTCTCTAAGTGATTTAGATGGACTCCTTCCTCCTTACGTGCTAGTTCTTAATATGGGGATTGTTTCCTGTAATTGAAGCGATCAGATTTAGTTTCTGACTTAGACTGAAGAAGTAAGGACAAGTCATTACAAAAACAAAACACTTAACCCAACGGCTTCCAAAATGAATCGTAGGAAATGTAAAACATGTACAATATTATCAAGTTATAAACTGCGACGAAGAAGACTATAATTTGAGAAAATGAAAACAAACAGCTAAGCATAGTGCAGACAATATGTATTTCTTGGAATGGTGAAACTTGGGATCTAAAAATGTCCGTAAGAGAGATGTTATATGGTTTATTCATTTTTGCAATCCTGTGAAAAGCAACAGGAAGAACAGTGTGCTTACATTCATGCTGCAGTGTGAGACTGGTGGAGAAGCCAGTGGGCAGGATGGGAGATGTCTGTCCTTTGCAGACAAGTTGTGTATGTGTGTATTTTGTGTATGTCCAACAGTCAGAAAAGACACATGTCACATATCATTATTAGTAGTTCAAATTGGCTTTAAAGGAGTGTGTTCAGAGAACAAAAGCAGCAACAAGAAAACCCAAATAGTGCTAAACCCTTGTAAACCCTAACATAAAATCAGAGTCCAGGTCCTGTCTACTCTAGAGGGGCCTAACAGTAATTTCTGTCATGGGTCTGTGTTATTGCAACATCATAGCGTGATCCGTGGGTAAGTTTGTATGACATAATCTATGTCACCATACAAAATGCAATTTATAATGCGGTTTTCTGAACGTCTTATTTGATCCGAGGTACTAAGAGGCAGGCCTTGTGACTTGAGACAGTTGGCTTATTGTCTTTGACATGGTTCGGGCATTCTATGGTATAAGCAGAAAATGATTATGCTTGCCTGAGAGGAGAAAGTCTGGAGCCAGAGGAAGTTGCTGCTAGGCTGTGACTGCCCCAAGGGCAGCTCTGTGCTCTGCCAGCATTCAGTGGATCCTGATACTAAGTTTTCAGTTTTATGCTCCACACACCCCTTGGAAAGCCCAGGTTCTAATTTGTGAAGGTTTTCCCGGGGGGGCTTTACACTGACTTTACATTTCTGTGACTCCTTTGTGCTTTTGCATAGATGACAGGTTGTATATTGTTATGGAGCTGATAGAAGGAGCCCCACTTGGAGAGCACTTTAATTCTTTGAAGGAAAAACATCACCATTTTAGCGAAGAGCGACTGTGGAAAATATTTATACAGGTACACTTCATTGACATTTTCTTTATACAACAAAGTTCTGGGCTACCTTAGAGATGCGTTGTTGGTTACATATATGGCAGGAATCAAATTTGCTTCCATTCTTGTTTCAAGCTGTGCTTAGCTCTTCGGTATCTGCACAAGGAGAAGAGGATTGTTCACAGAGATCTCACGCCAAACAACATTATGTTGGGAGATAAGGACAAAGTGACAGTTAGTAAGTATAAAAGTCTTCAACTTTTTAACTGAAGAAGTTCTGAATATCAGTTGAGAAATGTACCCCATTTCAGAGAGGTGGTGCATGTCAGGAGAACCTTTGGCATAGATGGAAATGTTCTCTCTGAGTTGTCCAGTGGAGTGAGTAAGCACTAGCCACATGATACTCCTGGGCAAGTGGAACGTGGCCCCTGTGGCTGAGGAAATGAACTTTTATATTTCATTAACTTTTGAGCTGGGTATTGGTATGCACACATTGGAAGGTGGAGGCAGATGGATCTGGAGTTCAAGGCCAATTTCAGTGACATAGCAAGTTGATACTAGCCTAAACCAAGCTCTTTTTCAAAAAGCCAAACCAAACCAAAACCAGCAATAACAAAAAACTCAATAAGCAAAATTCTTTTGTTAAATTATAATTACTTTCCACATCCCTGAGACAATGATTGCACAATATTGGATAATGGCAATACTGTTTTAAATGACTGTTTTGCTCATATGAGAGATACAGTACTCTTAGGATGCTTCTGTGTTTAATTTAACTCCTCAATTAATGCTTTCTGAGTTTTTCTTTCTACCTCATAAACAGAAGCTTTGCTGATTAACACATTGAGCACATTGTTTTGGACTATTTTATCTCAGTCTATCTTAAAGGTATCAGACTTGCAGGGCTTTACAAACACAGCGACTTATATCCTTTGACATAGCTGTTTGTTTCATTGGTTGGTGTTTTCATCTGTAGCAGAAAGGCAGATAACAGTAAATTAAATTTCATTGATTAGGACAGAGTTAGGGGGCACTTCAGCACTGGAGAGGCAGGAGCAGAGGCAGAGAGGCAGAGAGGCAGAGAGGCAGAGAGGCAGAGAGGCAGAGAGGCAGAGAGGCAGAGAGGCAGAGAGGCAGAGAGGCAGAGAGGCAGAGAGGCAGAGAGGCAGAGAGGCAGAGAGGCAGAGGAGAGGCAGAGAGGCAGAGAGGTAGAGGAGAGGCAGAGAGGTAGAGGAGAGGCAGAGAGGCAGAGAGAGACAGAGAGAGGCAGAGAGAGGCAGAGGCAGAGAGAGGCAGAGGCAGAGGAAGAAGAGGCAGAAGAAGAGGCAGAAGAAGAGGCAGAAAGGCAGAGGCAGAGGCAGGGAGGTATGAGGGGGCAGAGAGACAGGGAGGCAAGGAAGCAGAAAGGCAGGGAGACAGGGAGAAAGAAAGAGAGAGAGAGAGAGAGAGAGAGACAGACAGACAGACAGACAGACAGACAGACAAAGGCAGAGTCAGGTAGATTTCTTTGAATCTGAGGCTAGCCAGTCCTATGTAGATTTTGTTTCCAAAAAATAAATGAATAAGTAAAAAATAAATACTAATAACAGTACTACTACTACTAATTAAAACTTTCCCCTCTAAATTAGAAGGTTTACTTTTACCCTATATTTTTCTAACTCTCCATGGTTAACTAATTTTTAGTTCAGAGTGAATCTATTTTTTCTCTGAGCCTTTTTCCTCTTGTTTGGGATATGTATGGTTAACTAGCTACAAAGGGGAGACACTCTTCATGTAGACTTTTAGTCTCTACACAGGTTGCTTCTGAGATTCCTACAGTAAAAGAATGTTTGAGAACACACTACTAGAGTGCAGGCTTGTCTATGAATTCTGTATAAAGATGTTATGGAACACAGCAAGTTCTAGAGCAATTGATGATAAAGGGATTCATTAAAAAAACAAAACAAGACAAAACCCCCAAACCACCACCAACAAAACCTGGCCACTTGGTATTGGATACCAATTGCTTGCTCTTCCCTGGGAGACTCTTTCTTCCTCTCTGAGAATTCCTTAGGTGCCAATAGTCCTCTGTGTGGGACTGAGGGCTCCTGGACTTTCCCAGTTTGCTTTCCGATGTCTTCTGTTGTCTTTCTTCAATTATGTTTGCTTTGTGAGTGTAGCTTCTAACATTCTTAGGAAGCACAGTCTCACAGCAAAGTCCCTGGTTTTCTGGCTTTTACGAATCTTTCTCCCCCTCTTCTGCAATTGGGACTGGGCTCTACAATTTGGCATTTTGATTAGTTGTGATTTTCTGTAATGTTACAAGATACAAGTAATATTATCCAGATTGAATAGGTTATATTTATGTAATATATGTGTATGTGTGCACATATGTGTGTGTATGTATGTATATATAATATATATGTATGTATGTACATACATACATATATGTGACAACACTTAATGAAAAAAGAGGCCATGAATTTGAAAAATAACAAGGAGGGGGTATATGGAAGGAGGGGTATATTTTGGAGGGAGGAAGGGAAGGGGGAAATGATATAATTCTAAATCTCAAAAAATAAAAAAAAATAAAAATAAAAGGAGTGGTGTTAACATTTTTCCTGATCGTTGCCACCTCCCAGTGGATAGTTTAGAGGTCAATTTGTAGGTCCCAGCTCCCCAATGGGAGGGACATCCAACTTGCACTTGATTTCAGAATAAAATGTTTTCTAAAGCAGGGATGGTGATGTGGAGGGAGAAAGCACCTCAGGGGGCCCATGCCAAGGCATCCCTCACCCATGCCCTGAGAAATTGGCTCTAGGACAGGCTTAGTATAAAAGGAAGTTTATTTGGGAGTAGGAGGAGACCTGGAAAAGGGACAGAGGTGGAGAGAGGACTGAAATGAGAAGGACAGAGAGAAGGGAGAAGAGAGGAGGGGAAAAGACTGGCTGGAGCCATGTGGAAAGAGAGAAAGAGGAGAGGAGAGGGGAGGGGAGGGGAGGGGAAGAGAGGGGAAGGGAGGGGGAGAGAGAGGGAGAGAGAGGGGAGAGGGGAGGGAACAGAGAAGAGGGGAAAGAAGAGAGGAGAGAGAGGGGAGGAGGTACTGAGGGATCTTCTTATATGCCTGACTCCTGGCTCTTAACTAGCAGGGTGGGTGTTGCTAGGTAATAGTTGGGCGGAAGCTAAGGAGGAGGCCATTAAATGGACATTCCCCATACTCAAGTGCATTCACAAATCAGAATTCAAATTTATTGGCCAGATTTTTAAAAGTAGAACATACTGTATTATTTTGAAAAATAAAAATAACTTAAAATAGAAACTGTTTAGATAAACCTTCAATATAAAGTCACTTGGTAATATTTTCAAGCTAATGAATTATGAAATAAAGAACCAAGAAATCAAACAGTTGTGAATCTTTATCTTGGACAAACATTTGTTTAATCATTTGAAATCAACCATAATTGTGTTTACCATAAACTTTTTACAAATCTGTTTTGTTTTTACTCAAGATTTTTAAAAATTAATTTACTTCTACATATTTCAATTTATAAGTCGAAGGGTATTATTAAAATTGTGAGCTTGAATTTCATAGCAGATTGTGTTATATCCTAGAAAACACACTAAACTCCTCCTATATGGCTATTTAAGTGATATTTTCCCCAAATAATAGCTAACTGTACATATTATTTCCTTACTGGATTAATAACTACAGTCATCTCCTTGCTGTATTTAAACATACTGAATCTACTCCATTCTTTTTTAGCTTAGTTTTTATATTTATACTTTATTTCATGGCACACATTGAAATAGTTTACAGAATAAAACAGTGAGACCATGCTTATGAAGTTACCTGATCCATTTTTTCCATTTCCAGATGGTATTTGACTTTCATCATGATGGTTTAGTTTTCCTAGTCCCAGTTGGCCATCTACATGCTGTCAGTATAGCTCAGGGTTAAAGCAATTCTCAGTGTTTACGTCATTATCAGTGTGCAGTTATTGCCCAGACAAATTACCTTTCCTTTCTTATAGACCTTTTTGCTTTCCTTCAAGCTAATAGTTGCCTTCCTTTCTGCTTGTGTTTCTATGTATCCACCCTGATCTCTTTTCAGCTCTCTCATAATGATGCTGAGTATTATCTGCATGGTGTCCACAGTGTAGATCAGGGAAACTGCCAGTCTTCTATTCCTGGATACCCTACTCTTGTAGCTGTAGCAGCAGTGTAAACTGAGCTTTCCTTTCTGTCTGGTGCACAGCTGGTATTCTGGAACTTTCCATTTGCTCGTACTCTTTGCCCCTGCATCAGCATCTTGAATACTGAAGCTTCAGCTAAGCACCAGGAGCTCCTGGCCTTCCTGATTTTGAAGGCGTTTGTTTCTTCATGCTTCCAGATCCTGCCCGACTGATAGGAATCTGAGTTCCAGTCTAACTTTCATGAGCTACTATATCTCCTTAGAAAATTTCAGGGTGTTCCTTTCACCCTTGGCCCTGTATGGGCCTTTATTTAGCATAAAAGTTTATGTGTCTTATCTCTCTCTACTTGTACCTCAGTTATTTCTTCAGATTTATTTTTTAGTCATTTAATTGAACATTTGACTTTTAATAGTAGTTTTGATCTTTGAATGTTCCACAATGTTCTCTGTTCCATCCTAGAAGGACCTGGCTTTTATTCCCCAGTGTAAGGGAGACTTCTTTCCTCAACAGCCCACATAGCTTCTGTATTTTCTGGTCCATCTTTGTTTCCCCCTTGCTTAGCTGCTTAGTCTGATCTCTTTTATTCCTTTTGGATATTTCCCTTATGCTTCTGGCAATGAAGGGCAGTCTTTAATGTTACAGAAGAGACTGGAAACAGTTGTTGGAAACACTCTGTGTTCTAGCCAGGGCCATTACCTGGGGACTTGTAGCATGATAGAGATTTCTTCAGAGATCCTGAAGTTGGTATCCATCCAAGCCTTGCTCCAAAGAAGCTGTCTCAGGTCTGGCCCATCCCCCCAGTTGGCTGCTGTGTTGTTGTTGTGGGAGCCATGTATTTGGCAGGCTCAGGGGACGATATTCAATTTGGATTTTCACCGAGTTCCCTTGGATATAGCCATCTGCTGGCTGGTGCCTTGTTGGCTGTGGTACTTTTGAACTTTGAATCTCTGTGCGCACTGTGTGGGTAGGAGGGGGCCTGGGACTCCATCTTTAGCTCTACAAGGTCCATGACTTTGACCTTTGAATGGCCTTTGCTCTTTGTTTTCTCAGAGGTGTGGAAAGTGTGCCCAGCCAGGTCTGTCCCCTATGCTCCTTCTTCCTCACCATCTTCCAAGGTGTCACTGATACAGCTTGTTCCTCCCTGTCCCCACACCCATTCTCAAAGACAGCCCCCTCCCCATATTTTAGCAAGGCTTTGAGAACTGCAGGAGATAAGCTTGATCAGTCCCTCTTTAAACCGGAAGTGGACAGGCCAGCTATGTTAATTAGGTATAAACAGTAGGCATAGCAACACACTTCCTTTTTATGTTGACTCTGCAACTTTAAAAATATACCCTCAGCTTGTGCCAGGCTCCCTAAAACCATCACTTGTGCTTAGAAGAATGAGCAACTGCCCACTTCGGTTTCCTTCTCTGCCTCTTGCTGCTTTACTGCCCAATCCACTGACTTAATACTTCTTACAGTTCCACTTAGCAGTGATTAAACTAAAAGTGTCTCTTACTTTCTGGACATTTTAGCTTGTATGAGGGAGCGTAAGACAACTAGACCCATAGAAGTTGGGAGGAATAGCCCAGGGGCAGATTTGCTGCAATGTGATTTTTTTTTTTTTTTCTACCACAGCGATGGTGTAACCAGGACAATGCATGATGTTATTTTCATCAGGGAGTAGAAGATGACTTTCTGACTAACACAATAATACAGAGCCTTTACATAACTCTTTAACAATATCTTAAATGCAATAGGTGTCTTGGATTTTTATCAGTATCTATCACAGTTGATTAAAATGTGGCTGTAACTTAGTTTTAAAAGGTACTATGGTAAAATATTATTGCACCAATTCCCCCCCCCCCTCCCAATTTCAGGAAGGTAGATGAAGTGTGTGTGTGTGTGTGTGTGTGTGTGTGTGACTGCACTTGGCAATGCTGCTAACAAAGGTGCTTTAGCTGATGAAAGATATTACCACAAAGGGGCAGTCACCGCAAGGCTGAAGCCACCAGAGCCAGAGCTTGCAACAGCTGCCTGGGTGGATTCATTATGTCTCCTCCACAAAGGGGCAAACTTTCTGTAGTGGGGTTTTCTTTGTGGAGGTGAAAAGTTTATTTACTTTCAGAAAAGAAGCATATATTTGTCAACTGAAGTCAGAGGTGAATGGGGCAAAGTGAATTGAAAAACAAACAAACAAACAAACAAACAAACAAGAAAACAAGATAAAAAGCCATTAGGGGAACCCAGATATTCTCCTTCTCAGTGTATGTGTTGAGGTTGACTTGCAGTTGTTTTTAGTAAGCATTTCACTGTAGTTTGCTGCTACTCAGGAATGGTTGGGAGCACCAGCATAGTCCATGTGCATGGACTTAAAGACCTTTTCACATTGGTTTCCCACCACTGGGCATCAGACTCAATGTTCCTGGGCAGGCGGTGCTGCTCCTTTCCAACCCAACCACAGTCTCTCTGCTTTCAGTGTGTGAGTCTGTTTTGATTTGAAAACTACCATCTGCACACAGGCAATGACATATGCCCAGGCAGGGCTTCTGCATATTTTGATGGTGTTTGAGGCACAGGTGGAAACAGACAGTGGGCAAAGCAGTCAGCTCTAAGTGCTGCCACCTGCCATGTGACACCCACACTGTGCTGGGACATCACAGAACAGCCCCAAGGAACACATGCCTGAACCTACAATTTTATATTGCTTGGCCTTTTCAAATGTCCATATTTTAATGGAAAATTTCACCTCTCCTGCTTTCTTGGCACCCAAATAAAGAGAAGAAAAACAAAACACAAAGCTCATATAATGTTAGATAATAATTTCAGACATCGGCTTTTTTGTATGGCTTAGGTCACATGTTCCTGCTCAAGGGTATACACTATAAATGTCCTTGACAAGTGATACCTGGTTTGATGTTGGTGGTAGTAACAAGGCCATACTTGATTCTACATGACATTTATCAAAGGCTTGATGCTTATCAAATGCTGCTACTGTGAAGCAGGTGCCTACAGGGTGCATATAAAGCAAAAGGCACGGCTTCTGCTCTCTGAGTAGACAGACACGTGCTGCCACCAGCAAGATGAGCTGCACAGATGGGAACCTCCTTCAGAGTTTGTGGTGATGATGCAGGACAGTGAGGGCTAGAATGCAAATGGAAGTACTGCATCCGTCAGGATGGGACAGAAGCACGGGGTAGTGAGGACGGGACAGGTTATGCTGTGACAACAAAGAGCCTGAAAGTCTCAGCAACTTAAAACAGTGGTAGACAGTAGCCTGTGGGACAAATCCAGACATGTCTGTTTTTATATGTCTTGTGAACTATTAATGGTTCTTATATTTTAAAGTTTTTTTGTTATTTTCTTATTCATTTATTCATTCATTTATTCATTTCCATCCAGATCACAGCCCTTCCCCTTCTCCCAGCCCCACCCTTTCAAATCTCTCCCCTCATTACCCCTCCTCTTCTCTTCAGAGAAGAGGCAGCCCTCCACCCCACCCTGCCCTACCATATCAAGTCATGTAGATAAGACTGTTCTTCAGCTCACAGACATCCATGTCTGCCTCTACTTCTATCTCAGTCTTCTGAGTGCTAGGATATAAGGCAGGTATCCTCACACACAGAATGTATTTTTTCATTATTTATTTATTCATTTTGCATCCTGATTGCAGCCTCTCTCCCTCTTTTCCTCCCAGGCCCACCCTCATAGTCTCCTCCCTGAATTCACCCCTCTCCTTTTTCTCAGAGAAGGGGAGGTCCTTCATGGGTATCCCCCTTCCCACACATTCAGACATCCAGACTTAGTAGGGCTTAGCACATCTTCTCCCACTGAGGCCAGAAAAAGCAGCCCAGCTAGAGGAAGGGAATCAAAAGGCAGGCAACAGAGTCTGATTCAGAGCCCCCTGCACCAATTGTTAAAAGACCTACATGAAGACCAAGCTGCACATCTGCTACAAATGTGCAGGGGGGCTAGATCCAGCCACTATATGCTCTTTGGTTGGTGGTTCAGTCTCTGTCAGCCCCCATGGGACCAGATTAGTGGAAGACCTCTATAGGTCTTCTTGTGTTCTTGATCACTCTGGCTCTCTCAAGCCCCACCTCCCTCAACTTTTCCACAAGACTCCCTGATATTGCTTAATGTTTGGCTGTGGCTCTCTGATTATGTTTCTATCATCTGCTTGATAAAGCCTCTCAGAAGACAGTTAGGCTAGGCTCCTGTCTGCAAGCATAGCAGAGTATTATCTATTGATAATATCAGGGGTTATTGATAGTATCAGGGGTTGCCTCTCTCCCATGGCGTGGGTCTCAAGTTGGGCCAGTCATTGGTTGGCCATTCCCTCAATCTCTGCTCCATCTTTATCACTGCACATCTTATAATCAGGAAAAAAATTTAGGTGAAAGGTTTTGTAGCTGGGTTGGTATCCCTTTCTCTCCACTGGAAGTTCTGCCTGTCTACAGGAGAGAGCAAATTCAGTTTCCATATTCCTTACTGCTAGGAGTCTCAGCTAGGGTCACCCCAACAGACACCTCAGAACCTATCCTAGGTCTGCAGCTCATCCTAAAAATGCCCCACTCCCACTGGTTTCTGTTCTCTTTCTTAGCCCTCTACTATACCTCAACGTATCCCCACCTCCACCCCTTCCCACCTCTTCCCATCCAGTTTTCTCCCTCTATTCACTTTGGAAGTATATCTTATTTCCCCTTCTGAGTGAGATTCAAGCATCCTCCCTTGGACCCTCCTTGTTACTTAGCTTCTTTGAGTCTGTGGATTGTAGCATGGTTATTCTGCACTTTATGATTAATGTCTACTTATAATTGATTACATATCATGTATGTCTTTCTGGGTCTGAGTTACCTCACTCAGGATGATATTTTCTGATTCCATCCATTTGACCACAAATTTCATGATGTCTTTATTTCTGATAACTAAGTAGTATTCCATTGAATAAATATACTACATTTTCTTTATCCATTCTTCTGTTGAGGGATATCTAGGTTGTTTCCCGTTTCTGGGCATTATGTATAAAGCTGCTATGAGCATAGTTGAACAAATGTGCCTGTGGTATAGTGGGACATCTTTTAGGTATATGCTCAGGAATAGTATAACTGGATCTTAAGGTAGAAGTATTCTCAGTTTTCTGAGAAATTACAAATTGATTTCCAAAGTGATTGAAAAATTCACACTCCCACCAGCAATGGAATAGTGTACTTCTTGGAGTGTACCACATCCTGGCCTGCATGTATTCTCACTTAAGTTTTGAATTTTAGTCATTCTGACGGGTATAAGATGGAATCTTAGCGTCCTTTTGATTTGCATTTCCCTCATCACTAAGGATGTTGAACATTTCTTTAAATGTTTTTGTCTTTATGAATTTCTCCTTTGAGAACTCTCTGTTTGGCTTTCTACCCCATTTTTAAATTGGGTTATTTGGTTTGTTGTTGTCTAATTTCTTGAGTTCTTTATGTATTTTGGATATTAGTCCTCTGTTGGATATAAGGTTGGTGAGTATCTTTTCTCAATCTGCAGGCTGCCCTTTTGTTCTATTGATGGTGGCCTTGGCCTTACAGAAGCTTTTCAGTTTCCTGAGGTTCCAATTATCAACTGTTGATCTTAGTGCCTGAGCGATTGCTATTCTGCTCAGGAAGTTATCTCCTGTACCAATGTGTTCAAGGCTATTCCCCACTTTCTCTTTTATTAAAGTGTATCTGGTTTAGTCTTTGATCCTCTTGGACTTGTTTTGTGCAGGGTGATAAATAAGGATCTATTTGCATTCTTCTACATGCAGATATCCAGTTATACTAGCATCATTTATTTTCTTTCTTCCATGTATGGTTTGGCTTCTTTGTAAAAAACCAAGTGTCTGAAGGTGCTTTGGTTTATTGCTAGATCTTGGATTCTATTCTGTTGATCAACCTGTCTACCATGTGTCTTTATTATTATTATTATTATTATTATTATTATTATTATTGCTATTGCTCTGTAGTATAGTTTGAAATCCAGGAAGGTGTTATTTCCAGAAGTTTGTTTATTGTATCGGATTCTTTTAGCTATCCTGTTTTTTTTTCCATATAAAGATAAGGATTGTTTTTGATGGTCTGTAAAGAATTGAGTTGAAATTTTGATTGGAATTGCGTTGAATCTGTAGAATGCTTTTGGTAATATAGTTATTTTTACTATTTTAATCCTACCAGTCCATGAGCATGGGGGATCTTTCCATCATCTGAGGTCTTCAATTTCTTTCTTCAGAGACTTGAATTTCTTGTCATATAGACCTTTCACTTGTTTGGATAAAGTTACACCAAAATATTTTTGTGTCATTTGTGGTTACTGTAAAGGGTATTATTTTGCTAATTTCTTTCTCAGTTCATTTATCATTTGTATAAAAAGAGGGCTACTGAATTTTTTTGAGTTAATTTTATATCAAGCCATTTTGCTGAAGATATTTATCAGCTGTCAGAGTTCTCTGGTAGAATTTTTGGGGTCACTTATATATACTAACAAATGATCTATGAGTAGTGATACTTTGACTTCTTCCTTTCCAATTTTTATCCCTTTAATCTCCTTTAGTTGTTTTATTGCTCTAGCTAGAACTTCAAGTACTATATTGAATAGGTGCAGAGAGAGTGCGAAGTCTTTTCTTGTCCCCGATTTTAGGGAACTTACTTTAAATTGGATATTGGCTTGCTGTATATTTTCTTTATTGTGTTTAGGTATGCACCTTGTATCTATGATTTCTCCAAAACTTTTAACATGAAGGGGTATTGGATTTTGTAAAAGCTTTTTCAGCATCTTATGAGATTATCATGCAATTTTTTTATTATTGGATATTTTATTTACTTACATTTCAAATGTTATCCTCTTTCCCGGTTTCCCCTCCAGAAACCACTTATCCCCTCCCTTTCCCCCGTTTCTATGAGGGTGCTCCTGCCAACACACTCCTGACTTCCTGCCCCGGCATTTCCCTACACTGGGGCATCAAGCCTTCATAGGACCAAGGGCTTCTTCTCCCATTGATGCTCAACAAGGACATCCACTACTACATATGCAGCAGGGGCTATGGGTCAATCCATGTTTTGGTTGGTGGTCTAGTCCCTGAGATTTAGGGAGGACTGGTTAGTTGATAATGTTGTTCTTCCTATGGGGTTGAAAACCCCTTCAGTTCCTTCAGTCCTTTCTCTAACTCCTCCATTGAGGACCCTGTGCTCAGTCCAATGGTTGGCTGTGAGCATCTGCCTCTGTATTTGTCAGGCTCTGGCATAACATCTCAGAAGACAGCTATATCGGACTCCTGTCAGCAAGCACTTCTTACCATCTACAATAATGTCTGGGTTTGTTGACTGTATATGGGATGGATCCACAGGTGAGACAGAGTCTGGATGACCTTTCCTTCAGTCCCTGCTCCACACTTTGTATCTGTATTTACTTCTGTGAGAATTCTGTTACCTCTTCTAAGAAGGATTGAAGCATCCACACTTGGATTCTCCTTCTTCTTCAGCTTCATGTATGTGGTCTGTGAATTGTATCTTGAGTATTCCAAGCTTTTGGGCTATTATACACTTATCAGTGAGTGCATACCATGTGTGTCATTTTGTGACTGGGTTACCTCACTCAAGATGATATTGTCTAGTTGCATCCATTTGCCTGTTAATTTCATGAAGTCATAATTTTTAATAGCAGACTAGTACTCCATTGTGTAAATGTACCACATTTCCTGTATCCATTCCTCTGTTGAGGGGCATCTGGGTTCTTTCCAGCTTCCGGCTATTACAAATAAGGCTGCTATGAACATAGTGGAGCATGTGTCCTTGTTATATATTGGAGCACCTTTTGGGTATATACCCAGGAGTGGCTGAGTCCTCAGGTAATACTATGTCCAATTTTCTGAGGAACCTCCAGACTGATTTCTAGAGTGGTTGTACCAGCTTGCAATCTTACCAAGAATGGAGGAGTGCTCCTCTTTCTCCCCATCTTCACCAGCATCTGCTGTCACCTGAGTTTTTGATCTTAGCCATTCTGACTGGTGTGAGGTGGGATCTCATGGTTGTTTTCATTTGCATTTCCCTGATGACTAAGGATGTTGAACATTTTTTTAGGTGCTTCTGGACCATTTGAGTTTCCTCAGCTGAAAATTCTTTGTTCAGTTTTGTACCCCATTTTAAAATAGGTTAATTTGATTGTCTGGGGTCTAAGTTTTTGAGTTGTTTGTATATATTTGATACTAACCCTCTATAGCTTATAGAATTGGTAAAGATCCTTTCCCAATCTGTTGGTTGACATTTTGTCCTATTGAGTGTCCTTTATCTTACAGAAGCTTTGTAATTTTATGAGGTCCCATTTGTCAATTCTTGATTTAAGAGCATAAGCCATTGATGTTCTGTTCAGGAAAATTTCCCCTGTGCCCATGTGTTTGAGGCTTTCCCCCAATCTCTCCTTTATAAGTTTCAGTGTCTCTGGTTTTATGTGCAGGTCCTTGATCCACTTGGACTTGATCTTTGTACAAGGAGATAAGAACGGTTCAGTTTGCAGTCTTCTACATGCTGACCTCCAGTTGAACCAGCACCATTTGTTGAAAATGCTGTCTTTTTTCCACTGAATGGTTATAGCTCCTTTCTCAAAGATCAAGTGACCATGGGTGTGTGGCTTCATTTATTTCATTGAACTACCTGCCTGTCTCTGTACCAATACCATGCAGTTTTTATCACTATTGCTTGAGGTCAGGAATGGTGATTCCCCCAGAAGTTCTTTTATTGTTGAGAATAGTTTTCACTATCCTGGGTTTTTGGTTATTCCAAATGAATTTTCAAATTTCCCTCTCTACCTCTATGAAGAATTGAGTTGGAATTTTGATGGCAATCATTGGAAATGGAAGATTTTTCCATCTTCTGAGATATTTTTCTATTTCTTTCTTCAGAGACTGGAAGTTTTGTCATACAGATCTTTCAATTGCTTGGTTAGAGTCACACCAAGGTATTTTATATTATTTGTGACTGTTGTGAAGGGTGTTGTTTCCCTAATTTCTTTCTCAGTCTGTATATCCTTTGAAGGCTACTGATTTGTTTGCATTAATTTTATATCCAGCCCCTTTGCTGAAGTTGTTTATCAGCTGAAGGTGTTTTCTGGTGGAAATTTTGGTGTCACTTAAGTACACTATCATATCATCTGCAAATAGTGATATTTTGGCTTCTTCCTTTCCAATTTGTATCCTTTTGACCTCCTTTTATTGTCTAGTTGCTCTGGATAGGACTTCAAGTACTATATTGAATAGGTAGGGAGAGAGTGGGCAGCCTTGTCTAGTCCCTGATTTTAGTGGGATTGCTTCAAGTTTCTCTCTATTTAGTTTGATGTTGGCTACTGGTTTCCTGTATATTACTTTTACTATGTTTAGGGATGGGCCTTGCATTCCTGATCTTTCTAAGACTTTTATCATGAAAGGGTGCTGAATTTCATCAAATGCTTTCTCAGCATCTACTAAAATGATCATGTGATTTTTTTTCTTTGAGTTTGTTTATATAGTGGATTATCTTGATGGATTTCGGTATATTGGACCATCCCTGGATCCCTGGGATAAAGCCTACTTGATCATGATAGATGTTTGTTTTGATATGTTCTTGGATTCGGTTAGCGAGATTTTATTGAGGATTTTTGCATTGATATTCATAAGGGAAATTGGTCTGAAGTTCTTTTTTTTTGTTGTTGGGTCTTTGTGTGGTTTAGATATAAGCGTAATTGTGGTTTCATAGAATGAATTGGGTACAGTTCCTTCTGTTTCTATTTTGTGGAATAGTTTGAAGAGTATTGGTATTAGTTCTTCTTTGTAGGTCAGGGAGAATTCTGTACAAAACCCACCTAGTCCTGACCTTTTTTTGATTGGGAAACTTTTAATGACTGCTTTTATTTCTTTAAGGGTTATGGAACTGTTTAGATGGTTTATCTGCTCCTGATTCATCTATGGAACCTGGTATCTATCTAGAAAATTATCCATTTCATCAAGATTTTCCAGTTTTGTTCAGTAAAGGCTTTTGTAGTAGGATCTGATGATTTTTTGAGCTTCCTCTACTTTGCTTGTTTTGTCTACCTTTTCATTTCTGATTTTGTTACTTTGGATACTGTCTCTGTGCCCTCTGTTTAGTCTGGTTAAGGGTTTATCTATCTTGTTGATTTTCTCAAAGGACCAGCTCCTGGTTTTGTTGATTCTTTGTACAGTTCTTTTTGTTTCTACTTGGTTGATTTCAGCCCTGCATTTGATCATTTCCTGCTATCTACTCCTCTTGGATGTATTTGTTTCTTTTTGTTCTAGAGCTTTCAGATGTGCTGTCAAGTTGCTCCTGTATGCTCTCTCATTTCTTTTTGGGGATCCTCAGTGCCATGAGTTTTTCTCTTAGGACTGCTTTCATTGTGTCTCATAAATTTGAGTATGTTGTGCCTTCATTTTCATTAAATTCTAAAAATTCTTTAATTTCTTTCTTCTATTTCTTCCTTCACTAAATTATCATTGAGTAGAGCTTGTTCAGTTCCCATGTATATGTGGGCCATGTTTTTGTTGTTGTTTTTTAGTACATGTTGATCAGATAGGGTGCATGGCATCATTTCAGTCTTCTTGTATATGTTGAGGCCTGTTTTGTGACCAATTACATGGTCAATTTTGGAGAAGGTACCATGAGGTACTGAGAGGAAAGTATACTTTTTTGTTGTAGGATGAAATGTTCTATAGATATGTGTTAAATCCCTTTGGTTTTTAACTTCTGTTAGTTTCACCATTTCTCTGTTTAATTTCTGTTTCCGTGATCTGTCCATTGCTAAGAGTGGGGTGTTGAAGTCTCCCACCATTATTGTGAGGTGCAATGTATGCTTGGAGCTTTAGTAAAGTTTCTTTTATGAATGTGCTTGCTCTTGCATTTGTAGTATAGATGTTCAGAACTGACAGTTTATCTTGGTAGGTTATTTATTTGACCAGTATAAAGTGTCTTTCCTATCTTTTTTGACAACTTGAGATTGAACGTCTATTTTGTTCCATATTAGAATGGCTGTTCTAGCTTGTTTCTTGGGACCATTTGCTTGGAAAAAATTTTCCAGCCTTTTACTCTGAGGTAGTGTCTGTCTTTGTCACTTCCATGCATTTTCTATATGCAGTCCAATGCTGCATCTTATTTCTGTATCCAGTCTGTTAGTCTATGCCTTTTTATTCAGAATTGAATTCATTGATGTTAAGAGATATTAAGGAAAAGAGATTGTTGCTTCTTCTTATTTTTGTTACTAGAGGTTGAATTATGATTTTGTAGTTATCTTTTTTTTGGTTTGTTGAAAGATTACTTTCTTGCTTTTTCTAGGGTTAGTTTCCCTCCTTGTGGTGGAGTTTTCCATCTATTATCCTTTGTAAGGCTGGATTTGTGGAAAGATATTGTGTAAATTTGGTTTTCTCATGGAAATATCTTGGTTTCTCCATCTATGTTAATTGAGAGTTTTGCTGGAAATTGTAGCCTGGGGTGTTATTTGTGTTCTCTTAGGATCTGTGTGATATCTGCCTAGGATCTTCTGGCTTTTAGAGTCTCTGGCAAGAAGTCTGGTGTAATTCTGATAGGTCTACCTTTATATGTTACTTGACATTTTTCCTTTACTGCTTTTAATATTCTTTCTTTGTTTTGTGCATTTGATGTTTTGATTATTATGTGATAGGAGGAATTTCTTTTCTGGTCCAGTCTATTTGGAGTTCTGTAGGGTTTGTGATTGTTCATGGTCATCTTTTTCTTTAGGTAGGTAGGCAATTTTCTTCTATAATTTTGTTGAAGATATTTACTGGCGCTTTAAGTTGCGAATCTTCCCTCTCTTCTATACCTATTATTAGTCTTCTCATTGTGTCCTGGATTTCCTGGATGTTTTGGGTTAGGAGCCTTTTGCCTTTTACATTTTCTTTGACTGTTGTGTCAATGTTTTCTATGGATCTTCTGCACCTGAGATTCTCTCTTCTATCTCATGTATTCTGTTGGTAATGTTTGCATCTATGATTCCTGATCTCTTTCCTATGTTTTCTATCTCCTGTGTTATCTCCCTTTGTGATTTATTTATTGTTTCTATTTCCATTTTTAGATTCTAGATGGTTTTGTTCAGTTTCTTCACCTGTTTTGTTGTGTTTTCCAATTCTTTAAGTGATTTTTGTGTTTCCTCTTTAAGTGCATATACCTGTTTAGCCATGTTCTCCTTTATTTCTTTAAGGGAGTTATTTATGTCCTTCTTAAGGTCCTCTTTCCATGTGATGTAATTTTAAATCCAAATCTTGCTTTTCTGGTGTCTTAGGGTATCCAGGACTTGCTGTATTGGGAGAACTGTGTTCTGATGATGTCAAGTAGCCTTTGTTTCTGTTGCTTAGGTTCTTGCTCTTGTTTATTGTTGGGGCTGGCCTGTGGCTCTCATGTCTGGGTTCGAGCCTGGGAGTCAACCTGGAGCTAAAGAAAGGGAAACTAGGCAGACAAGAGAGAGATGGAACCAAGACAGGATTCTGGTCAAGGCTCAAATGTTTAACAGTAGTCTGCCCTTTATAAAGAGGGAAGCCCATCCCCAGTCATGCCAAGTTTCTTGTGAAGTTGTCAGAACAGCCTTTTAGCAGAAACTTGCCAAATTCACAGTTTACTGATAACTCTTGGAGAACTGGTGTGGCCTCAGGCATGTGGCAGGCAGTGTCACATCAAAGGAGAGGGATGAGAAGCAGCACAGCAGATGGCCCTGCCTCAGTGGCGAATGTTCTGAACCAGCC
This sequence comes from Mus caroli, assembly GCF_978045245.1. Taxonomy (NCBI): domain Eukaryota; kingdom Metazoa; phylum Chordata; class Mammalia; order Rodentia; family Muridae; genus Mus; species Mus caroli. The sequence continues at coordinate 4,421,162 of NW_028227267.1, read as the reverse complement.
TGCCTAGGCTGAAGAAGGGTACAGTTTATTGGCTTCTGTTCATCTCTGGTGTTAGCTGTTCTTGCTGTCTGACTGTAGCTTGTGTCTCCTATGAGCCTGGGATCTTAGGTGTATCAGCACTCTAGGGAGATCAGCTTTTCTGGGGGGCAGGATTTGGGTATAGAGAGCTATTATACAGGGTTAGTTCAGGGGCACAGATAGAGACTGGAGTGCTTCTGTCCCTGGCTGCTCTGTGGTGCCTGTAGGCTCCTGGTGGGTCTCTCTTGGTCCAGGTGTTGGAGCAATAGTTGTGGTCTCATCTGTGAACTTAAGTATGACAGTACTCCTGAGAGACCAGCTCTCTCTGCAGGACTTGGGTATGGAAAGCTGGGGCAAAGGGTTAACTCCAGAGCACAGATTGAAACTGGCAAGCTTCTCTCCTTTGTGTGGCCTCTTTGATAGCTTCTGACAGCCAATAATCCAGAGCAAGCATGCCCACATCAGAAGATGTAGTCCTTGCATTCTGCTAACTCATCCAAGCTGTTGTGTGCTAAGCTTTAGTCACAAGCTGCCAAAATAGTCATAGTAAAAAAATAACACCTACCTGTTGGAATTCAGAGTGTTTTCAAAACTGTTGCCACAGTGGAGGAAATGATCTCAAAGCTGCTGTGGTGAGGTATGATTGAACAGAGGAAAAAGACACCTAAGATGCTGACACACCTCCTGGATCCGCATTAGTGGACTCTACTGATGAACTTCTGGATGGGATGCCTGTGACAGCAGTTGCTTGTTAGTGTGATATGGCCCATCCTGGCAACCTCCCTGCAAAGTGCTGTGATCCAGTGTAGCATCCAGCTAGGCTGCAGATGATAAAGTGCTATCTGCTGAGTGCAGTGAGACATGTGGGAAGCTGGGTGGTTGCCAGAAGAAGACTGCCTGGCTGGCCCTGGAGTGAGCTGCCCAGGTTTTCTGCTCACCATGCTCCTTCTCTCTTCTAGTCTTTTCCACTACAAAGCTTTCTATCAGGGTAGCCGGGAAGGAGAAACATTCTAGAGGCCCACCCCTTTATCACAAGGCAATTTTGATGAGGTTCTTTGGTACAGTCAAATTGATACCAAAAGTTGGCAATTTGGGCAATATATGTAAAAATTAAAAATTAGCTTAGGATCAGAGATCGATAGGAAAGACTTAATTTAAGTCATGTGTAATTCTAGCAAGATAGAGCCTGAAATGGGAAGATTTCTACAAGTCTGATGCCATCTGAGTTACAGTGTGAGACAGTCTTCATAAGAAAAAAAGAACATACCACTTAAATTGTAAAATTTCTAGAAGAAAATTAAGCCTTGTAAATACAAACAAAAAACAGTGATGGAAGGACAAGCTTCAGACCAAGAAGAGAGCATAGTAATAAATTTATCAACCATAAATAGTAAAAAAGAAATGAACAGAAACTAAGCTGAGGAGTGATTCACATACATCAAATAAACATGAAAACTGGCAGATAACAGCACTCATCAAAGACAAGCAAGAGAGACCTGCCCTGGGCTTGCATTCATGCTATGACAACCTCTGTAGAAGCAAGCACTGATCTAGATCCAGTACTAGATGGTACAGCAGCTGGGATCCTCTAGCATTTCCTTGGAGGAGAAACATCAACTCATCATTTTTTAAAAATTAAATTAAACATACACTTATAACCTGTTCTAATCATTTTTATTGCAAGAGAAATCCAAGGTATTGTTTCATATAAAAACACACATGCAACCATTGTTGAATGTTGGGTAGAAATGTAAGTGGCTAGCCCTGACATTTAAATCTAATTTGTAATTTTTTGAGACAAAATCTCTACTATGTATTCCTGAAACTATGATCCTGAAACCACTATGTTGCTCATGTTCACCTTGAACTCAGAATCCTCCTGCTTCAGCCTCTCCAGTCCTGGGACAGTGGGCATATGCTATGACATCAACGTTCTTGACTTGTTTTGAAATTAGAAACAATGTATTCAGGCTTTCCACATTAGCTAGTGTGTTAGTCATACGCCTCTATATATGTATTTTATGTGATTAAGGGAGTTCCAATGTATTTCTACTCTGCTGAAAGGAGTAGACACTGCCAGGGGATCTGTGCATTTACTCTAATGAGTATGTATTTTTCGTGTGTGTGTGTGTGTGTGTGTGTGTGTGTGTACACTGTATGTGAGTTTGGGTTATCTCCACAGTCACGCTTCACATTACTTTCTTAGAGTCTCTCAGAGAACCTGTTGTTGAATAGTTGGGTGAACTGGTTGGCCAGTGAGCTAAGAGGATACACCTGGCCTGATGTTAATATCTGACTGTTGATGTTTCTCTGAAAGACATCAAGTTTTCTCACATCTATAAAATGGGTAATTTTGAAGGCTAGTCACATGCACATTATACTGTAGTATACAGTATACTACATAACAAAGCTGTAGTAATCAAAACAGCATGGTATCGGCATAGAAGTAGTCAGATCAATGGAATGAATTTAAGAGTCTAAAAAGAAACCCATATGTCTATATACGTGTATATACATCTAGATTTTGATCAATGTAATAAGAATACATATCATAAAAGCAGAATTTGGAAAACACAGTCTTTTCATTGAAGATTAATTAACTAATTAGTTAATGTTCTGAGAAAGTTGAATACATACATACCTGCAACAGAACAAGACTCGAATGCCCTCTCTCAGCAGTTAAAAAAAAAAAAAACAACCCAAAAGGAATAAACGATGTAAATATAGAAAAATGTTTGAAAACATTGGGATGTTTGGGTAGGATCCTAAAGCACAGGAAAAAAAGCAAAATCTGACACATGATTCCATCAAACTGAAAGGCTTCCGGAAAGCCTAGGAAATGATCCTAAGGTGGTGAGATGTCTGGAGTGTAGGAGTGAGTAGGATGAGCATTGACAAATCACAGAGACAGTATCCAGGACACATGGACCACACTCTACATCAATAGCAAAAGCCAAGCACCTAATGAAAAGTAATTACCTCTGAAGGACATGTAGAAGTGAATAGCAGGTATTCAAAAAGGCCCAACATCACTAATCTGCAGAAAAATCCAAATTCAATAACAATATGTCATTTTGCCCCAGTAAAGAATGTCCCTGATAACCAGACATGGCTGCCCACTTTCTCCCTAAATATAAAATTAACTCAAACAAATCAATGGCCTTTCTCTACGCAAAGGATAAACGGGCTGAGAAAGAAATTAGAGAAACTGCACTCTTCACAATTGCCACAAATAATATAAAATACCTTGGTGTGACTCTAACTAAGGAAGTCAAAGATATGTATGAGAAGAACTCAAGTCTCTGAAGAAAGAAATTGAAGAAGATCTCAGAAGATGGAAAGATCTCTCATGCTCATGGATTGGCAGGATTAATATAGTAAAAATGGCTATCCTGCCGAAAGCAATCTACAGATTCAATGAAATCCCCATCAAAATTCCAACCAAATTCTTCACTGAGAAAGGGCAATTTGCAAATTCATATGGGATAATAAAAAATCTAGGATAGCAAAAACTATTCTCATCAATAAAAAAACCTCTGGAGGAATCACCATGCCTGACCTCAAGCTGAACTACAGAGCAATTGTGATTAAAAACTACATGGTACTGGCACAGCAACAGACAGGTAGATCAATGGAATAGAATTGAAGACCCAGAAATGAACCCACACACCTATTTATAGTCACTTGATCTTTGACAAGGGAGCTAAAACAATCCAGTGGAAAAAAAGACAGCATTTTCAACAAATGGTCCTGGCACAACTGGCGGTTATCATGTAGAAGAATGTGAATTGATCCATTCTTATCTCCTTGTACAAAGCTCAAGTCTAAGTGGATCAAAGAACTCCACATAAAACCAGAGACACTGAAATTTATAGAGGAGAAAATGGGGAAAAGCCTTGAAGATATGGGCACTGGGGAAAAATTTCTAAACAGAACAGCAATGGCTTGAGCTGTAAGATCAAGAATTGACAAATGGGACCTTATGAAATTGCAAAGCTTCTGTAAGGCAAAAGACACTGTTAATAAGACAAAAAGGCCACCAAAAGGTTGGGAAAGGATTTTTAGCAATCCTAAATGCGATAGGGGACTAATATCCAATACATACAAAGAGCTCAAGAAGCTGGACTACAGAAATTCAAATAACCCCATTAAAAATGGGATACAGAGCTAAACAAAGAATTCTCAAGTGAGGAATACTGAAAGGTTGATCTGAAAAAATGTTCATCATCCTTAATCATCAGGGAAATGTAAATCAAAACAACCTTGAGATTCCATCTCATACCTGTCAGAATGGCTAAGATCAAAACTTCAGGTGACAGCAGATGCTGGCAAGGATGTGTAGGAAGAGGAACACTCCTCCATTGCTGGTGGGATTGCAAGCTTGTACAACCACTCTGGAAATCAGTCTGGAGGTTCCTCAGAAAATTAGACGTACTACTACCAGAAGATCCAACAATACCTCTCCTGGGCATATACCCAGAAGATGATCCAACTGGTAATAAGGACACATGTTCCACTATGTTCATAGAAGCCTTATTTATAATAGCCAGAAGCTGGAAAGAACCCAGATGTCCCTCAACAGAGGAATGGATACAGAAAATGTGGTAAATTTACACAATGGAGTACTACTCAGCTATTAAAAACAATGAATTTATGATATTCTTGGGCAAATTGATGTATCTGGAGGATATCATCCTTAGTGATGTAACCCAATCACAAAAGAAGTCACTTGTTATGCACTCACTGATAAGCAGATATTAGCCCAGAAACTTAGAATACCCAAGATACAATTTGCAAAACCCAGGAAAATCAAGAAGAAGGAAGACCAAAGTGTGGATATGTCATTCCTCTTTAGAATAGGGAACAAAACACCCATGGAAGGAGTTACAGAGACAAAGTTTGGAGCTAAGACGAAAGAATGGACCATCCAGAGACTACCCCATCTGGGGATCCATCCCATAATCAGACACCAAACCCAGACACTATTGCATATGCCAACAACATTTTCCTGAAAGGACCCTGATATATCTGTCTCGAGTAAGGCTATGCCAGTGTCTAGCAAATACAGAAGTGGATGCTCACAGTCATTTAGAGGATGGAACACAGGGCCCCCAATGGAGAAGCTAGAGAAAGCACCCAAGGAGCTGAAGGGTCTGCAACCCTATAGGTAGAACAACAAAATGAACTAACCAGTACCCCCAGAGCTTGTGTCTCTAGCTGCATATGTAGCAGAAGATGGCCTAGTCGGCCATCATTGGGAAGAGAGGCCCCTTGGTCTTGCAAACTTTATACCCCAGTACAGGGGAATGTCAGGGCCAAGAAGTGGGAGTGGGTGGGGTGGGTAGGGGAGCTGGGTGGGGGGAGGGTATAGGGAACTTTGGGGATAGCATTTGAAATGTAAATGAAGAAAATATCTAATGTAAAAATATAAAGAAAACAAACAAACAAACAAACAAACAAACAACAACAAAAAAAGAGTGTCCCTGATAAAAAAAGATTAGAGGTAGTTTTGTACACAAACTTAAAAATATATTAACAAGTGGCTACCCTCTCTCTGCTGGGGAGGGGAAGGGAGCAGTTGCTGGCCAGGAAAGGGAGGAAGGCAGCCCTGATGCAGAATGGAAAGTAGTGTGGTGATTATGGCAAACACCAAGGAAGTTCCCAGAATGTTACACTAGGACTACCATGTGATCTGGCCCAGTGATCTCCCTCCCAGGCAAATGCTAGTGTTCACAAGAGATACTGGACACTCAGTTTATTGCAGTAGAATTCAAGTAGGTAAGAAATGGAGACAGCCATTAACTGATGGATATATGAAAACATAGCCTGGGTAAATAGTTGAATATTATTCAGCTATATGAATAGAATTCTGTCTATCACATGGCAACTTGGATAGAAATAGATCAATTAGTGAAATAAGCCAGGCACAGAAAAACAAGTATCCCGAGGTTCTTTTGCACATGGCATATAAGAAAGTTGATCTCATATAAACTCCAGAGCATAGTGTTAACCAGATACCAAGGAGATGAGGGGAGAGAAGAACAGGAAAAATAAGCCTGCTCATATGAATAAATGGTGGACTCAGAAGGCCAGAAGAAAGGATTTTATATATTTCTACGATGAATAAATGTGTTTAGCCCAATTAAACATTATACAATGTGTATACAAATCAAAGTATAACATTAGCCCATTGAGATTTTAATGTATCAATGAAAAGCTCATTTAAATAAAAAGAAAAATGTAAATTATCTGGATATTTTTGGGGGGAAGGGAGGAAAGGGTCTGTTCAGCTTATGCTTCCCACATTGCTGTTCACCACCAAAGGAAGTCAGGACTGGAACTCAAGCAGGTCAGGAAGCAGGAACTAATGCAGAGGCCATGGAGGGATGTTCTTTACTGGCTTCCTTCTCCTGGCTTGCTCAGCCTGCTTTCTTATAGAACCCAAGACTACCAGCCCAGGGATGGCACCACCCACAATGGGCCCTCCCACCCTTGATCACTAATTGAGAAAATGCCTTACAGTTGGATCTCATGGAGGCATTTCCTCAACTGAAGCTCCTTTCTCTGTGATAACTCCAGCTTGTGTCAAGTTGACACACAAGCTCAACCAGCTGCTACACATAATTATCTTGATTTTAATGGATATGATATATCGATATATCTATTGAGCTAGCATACTGTATCCTATAAACATGTGAAATTCTAAATTTATCAAAAATGTGCTATTGTAGGACTGTTGTGGTTTGACTGATGAGGCTTCCATGGCAAAGCTCTGATTTTAATCCTGAGCATAAATGGGGTGGGTGGCTCATGTGCATTATCACAGCACTTGTGGGATGGAGGAGATTCAGAAGTTCAAGGCCATCTTGAGCCACATAGTAAGTTTTACACCAGACTGAGAACATAAGACCCTGGGCTAGAAATGTGGGAAGCGAAAACAACAAAATACCAGTCTCTGTGTCCAGCATGGCTTGGATCTATAAACCTGACTGGGGAGTCAAGGGAATGAAGAAGGCCAGACACTAAAGAAACAGACACTGAAAAGCTTCATCTGATGGTCCCTGTCTACTCTGAAGGAGTGTCACCCAGTTGTCCCCACCCCCATCCCCCTTTAACTGCTTTTTGTGTGGAGCTCAGGAGGAGGGGTTGGTCTTAGGTGGAGATCTCTGTGGTGCACCAGTCTGGGCTGCAAATATCTGGAAGGAAGAAGCTGCAGTTACTGATTTTTGCACACATGGTCAATTGTTGTTAGGCATTGGTTGCTGCCCATGTCAACAATACACATTCATTCAGAACTTCATTTGCTTTTTACACGTTCACTTCAGGCTTCTTCAGGAGCCTATGACCAGCTATCAAATAATATACATGTGTATATATATATATATATATATATATATATATATATATGTGTGTGTGTGTGTGTAATTTAATATTGATTTATTTAATTTTTTGTTGTACTTTTCTCCACTATACTGTGCTATTTTAAATTTTAATATATATAATTTTTATAAAGATGGTTACTGTCAATAGATTGTATTTAATTTCTAGCTCTCTGATCTCCATGCTGGTTGTTCAGGCTTATATTATTTTTAATGTTTATCCCCCCACCCCCCCTGTGCCTCCTCATTTTCTTTTCTTCCCCACCACCACTGTCTCATCCCTGACCTTCCTTTTCTGTCCTTTCTCTTCCCTTATTTTTCTTTATTTCCTTCGTTAAGGCAGGATCTCATTGTGTAGACCAGGCTGGCCTTGAACTCTTTACTGCCTTAGCTCCAAAATGCTGAATCTTTAAGGATCTAGTCACCAAGGCCCAAACATATTTTAAAAATGATCATATAATTTGCATACCTGTGGTTTATCAAGGAGGAGAATATTATACTACACTTACTAAGATTATTATCTCACCATTTTAGTTGTCCATTTTTTGTTGTTTTGATCTTCCTTTTTCTTCTTTTGCCTTTGCTTTTTTTTTTTTTTTTTTTTTTTGACAGTAGTGCACTGAGTATCACCTGCTGTTCTGTCTCATTTAATGCTGGGATCACAGGCTAAGACACCACATCCACCCATCCACCTTGGTTTTTTGTTTGTTTGTTTGTTTTGTTTTGTTTTGTTTTAGTCAGATACAGTTTTGAAGGCATTTATCTGGGAACTCTAAAGTAAAAAAAAAAAAAAATCACAAGATCAATTGACACTTCCATCTGCTTTAGTTAGCAAGACTTATGCTAGATGATTTTAAAGCCATAGAGTCCATTATGTCAGAATATAAAGCGAGCGCAGTATTATATGGTGCATATGAGCTGAGGTTGGGAGTAGACAGAAGAAGTGGGAGGAGGGGTATCCTGTGAATACTGAGGAACATGTGGTCTGCTGGGAAATGCACTGGTTACTTGGCTCCTGTCAGGCTAGGGACTGCTAATCCTGGGGAAACACAGTAACACTTTACTCTTTTTTTTGTGAATTGTAGCTGACTTTGGCCTGGCAAAGCAAAAACAGGAAAGCAGTAAGCTTACATCTATGGTGGGAACGATCCTCTATTCTTGGTAAGGATAATTGTTTTATGATTTCAAGTGTCACACTTGACTATTTTGTGTTTTTGTTAACTATTGTTGGATTGCAAAGAAAATAGTATTAAAAGGAAGTTTATTTAGTAAGTTTTGTATTTCTAGGTAGTTCACATGAAAAAATTATGTATCATTATGTATTTAGAGCAGCAACCACAGGTGTAGCCCATTTATAACCTATCTCTATCCCTTTGGGGTACTATTTTCTCTAATTTCTGATTGAAACAGTCATGAACACATAACTCTGCAGATGCACGAGGGCACAAGTGGCCCACAGGACCCCAGCCAGAGGCATTCCATCCCCTGACTTTCATGCACCAACTTGGTATCTTCCTACCTGGGTCAGGATTCTGGGTCCTCTTACCTGCCTTTTAGCTGGACAATGACAGGGCCTGGATCAGTGCTGTTGCAGCTCGAGGAGATGATGAGGCAGGTGCTTTGACCCCAGCCCCAAAGACTAGACAGGTGAGTGTTCTGCTTGATGAACAGACAGCTGTGGTTTATTGAAAGCACTGTGAAGGGTCCTTTGACAGCTGTTTTCACAACCTGAGACTGTCATGCAGCTTGTCACATGGCCCCTTCTGTGTGAACATGCATGAGAGTAAGATAACAGATTCTCAGAGAAAATTTCTGAACTCTCTCTTAACAACCAACTAACCAAGAAGCCTACAGTTCTCCTCCGTCTAGCCAACTGCTATAAATGGAATCCTAAGAAGAGAGCTAAAAATGGTCTTAAGGATGTTACAAACTTGTCTGGAAACAATAATGCTGCGTTGCCAAATCCCTTCATGAAGCACTCAGAGAACGGTTCACAGAGGATGGGCTTCTGCTTATCTTCCTAGAACTGCCCTGTATGTTTTAGAAACTCACGCATGAGAAGACGAACAGATTCTGCTGATCTTCCCAGCATGTCTTAGGCACTGGGGCTGATCTTCACACTTAAGTTCTTAAGCACAAGGCTGGCCTACTTGGACTCAATCCTGGGATAATTTTGTCATAAAACATTAACTATTCATGTGTTCAGTCTCAGTAGATCTCAATCCCAAAAGTGCATGTCAATGAGATACAGAGTTAAATTTCAGCTAGTTATTATTTGATATTACATTTTTATTGCAGACTATGAACTAAATTTAGACTGCTAATACAATAGTTCTAGATTTTTAGTTAGTGTAAAAATGCTAGATTTCATTATGACACATGCATGTATATATATATATATATATATATATATATATATATAATTTTACTTTGCCCAGACTTGCCCTAACTACCTTTCAATCCATCTCCTACGAGTTTCCTCATTCCTGAAATTATGTCCCTTATGTCCTCATGCCATGTATGTATGCACAGAGGAACTTGTGGCTCTAGCTGCATATGCAGCAGAGGATGGCCTAGTTGGTCATGAATGGGAGGAGAGGCCCTTGGTCTTGTGAAGGTTCTATGCTCCAGTATAGGGGAATGCCTGGGCCAGGAAGCAGAAGTGGGTGGGTTGGGGAGCGGGGGGAGGGGGGGTGGGGAGGATAGAGGATTTTCAGAGGGGAAACTAGAAAAGAGGATAACATTTGAAATGTAAGTAAAGAAAATATCTAAGAAAAAAGAATATAGAGTTGAATTTAGATTCTGCATATGAGAGAAAACACTTGTCTTTTTATAACCTATTATCTCCCCCTTGTCATTCCTCTTCTTTTATTAGATTCCTTCTCCTTATCTTCTAGTCCTCTACTTTTATGCTATTCACTCATTCACTCATTTATTCAAACCTAGAATCTGCATATGAGAGAAAACATGTGCTTAGTCACCTTTCTTTCTTTCTTTTTTTTTTTTTTTTGCAGTCCCAGTGACAGTTTATTAGGTACACACCATGTCTAATACTTAGGTCAATTTGAATAGGACTGGAAATATAGCTCAATGTCAGAGTGCAATAGAAAAGTAACTGACTCATGTCCATATAAAAATTAAAATCTAGAATCTGCATATGAGATAGAATACACAGCATTTGTTCTTTGCTGTCTGTTTTACCTCACTTAATACAATTATTTCCAGATTCACCCATTTTTCTCTCAATTTTCATTCATCTATATAGATATATAAAATTCTTCTGTGTGTATGAACCACATTGTCATCATCCACTAGTCTATTGAAGTTAGTCATATTTCTAAGGATGACTTATAATGCAATGTTCTCCAGCTCCACTGTATCTTCTTCACCAATTTTATCTGTTGACAAACATGTAGGCTTATTACATATCTTGGCTATTGTGAAAAATTCAATCATAAAGTTGAACTTGCAAGCAACTCAGTGGTTTCTCGAATTATTCTTTCCACAGTAGTTTTTTTTTAATGTCTATAAGTATCTGTCTGTAAGTTCCATACATGCACCATGTGTGTCTGGTACCTGCAGAGCCCAGAAAAGTTGTGCTCCATCATGTGGGTGCAGGGAATCAAACCTAGGTCCTCTGAAAGGGCAACAAATACTCTTAACTGCTGAGTCATCTCTTCAGCTCCTAAGCAGTTTCCTGACCCTATTTAGAAAGACTGTTATCTGTGGGGTTTTCCTGAATCCTGAATCTCCAGATGTAAGGGCTATCCTGGATGGAAACAAACAGCAGGGGGAGGATGAGAAACCCATGTCTAATCCAATGAGGTCGAGCACAGCTGCCGAATTGGGGGTCTCATTTTTTGAGATTGGGAGGTCTTGATGTCCTCTGGAACCTAACAGAGCACTGTCCTGTTAGGGTTGATGTGTATGAAGAAGAGTCATTTTTAAGTGGAGGAATGAAAGGTTTGAGGTGAGACAGATGGACCCAATGAGAGGGTCCCTTGAGTTTAGCAGTTGTAGGGGTTATGAGAATTATCTTAAAAGGGCCCTGCCATTTCGGAGAGAGGGGTGAGGGACGATAGTCTGGAGGGGAGAGAAGAACCTGGTCTCCAATGTTGACAGGCAGTGGACAGGAGACAAAGAGTGGTCACAGTAGATGGTGGTCAGCAAAGTTCCATAGGAAAGAATGGAGGTGGCAATGTAATGGGGTGAGTAGATGCTCTGGGAGGGGAGAACATTTAGGTGAAAGAGCAGGAGTTAGGACTGGACGTCCATACATAAGTTCAAAGGGTGAGATGAGGAGAGGTCACCAGGGGAGAGCTTGTAGCCTGAAAAGAACCAAAGGTAGAAGTTTTACCCAATCAAGTTGAAATTCCTGTGACAGCTTAACAAGAGTCATTTTTAAAGAGCGGTTGGTTTTTTCTACCTTCCCTGAAGATTGAGGGTGGTAGGGAATATGAAAATGCCAGGGAATGTCTAGGGGCTTAGATAGAATTTGAGAAATTTGGGAGGTAAATTCAGGGCCATTGTCAGACTGGAGGGAGGCTGGGACACCAAATCAGGGGATGATCTCTTGAAGGAGGAGATCAGAGACTGTCTGAGTCCTTTTGTTAGTTGTGGGAAATGGCTCCATCCACTCCAAGAAAGTTCCACTAAGACCAAGAGGTACTTGGCATATTTGACAGTGGGCATGTGGGTAAATCAAGTTGCCAGTCAGTTCTAGGAAGGCAACCTTTAGTCTGATGGGTAGGAAAAGGTGTGCTATGCTATCTTGAGTTGGAGTCAGACATCTGACAAATTTGAAAGAAGCAGTGATAGATTTTAAGAAACTCAAGTCTCAGAAATAGGCTATATGTGGGTCTTAACAAAAGAAGACAATACTTGGCTGTTAGGATGAAAAAGTTGGCGAAGATGAGTGTCAGGGAGTGAAGGTGGGGATGTGAATTGTTGTGTAAAGATGTCCTGGGGAAGATGAGACAAGTCTAGGCCCAAAAGGGCCACAGTTCTGGCTGCCTTGTCAGCTTGGATGTTTCCCTTGGAGACAATAGAGTCATCCATCTGGTGGGATCTGCAGTGGACAATCCCAATAGCTGTGGGGAGATGGGAGGCCTTTAGCATGGCCATAATGTGGTTTGCATTAGTTACTGATCCTCCTTTTGTGGTAAGTAACCCACATTCCTTCCAAGATAGCAGCATGGGACAGGAGGATATGGAAAGCATATTTGGAATCTGTGTAGATGTTGAGGGATTGTCTGTGTGCCAGTTGAAAGGCATGGATAAGGGCTATTAGTTCAGCCTATTGATTGTTGGCATTGTAAGACTCTGGCAAGCTTTAGCTTACCAGGGACTCCCTGAGTGGATGACATAGAGCCAGGAATCAATGCAAAAAGCAAGAGAAATTTATTGTTCCAACACATTGGGTTTGCCCTGCATATGGAGAGAGAATGATCATGAACAGCCTATCCAGCAAGCCTTTATACAATTCTCCAGGCAACAGTCATTAGGCACAATGTGATTTGCAGAGCAGTGTGACTTTTAAACTGATTTGTCTATAGGGAATGAAGTGGGTGGCCAAGAGTCTCAGAATGTGTCTCTGTGCTCAGGTGGTCTGTTCCTCCTCCCTGTGGTCTGAAGGATGTCATTAGCCCTCCCTTCTGGAGGAAGGGTTGCCTCTGTTCTTTATAACCCTTTGCTTCCAGGAGGGGAGGAGTCCGGTGGAATTTTCTAAAGTTCCTGAGCTGTCCTTATCAGTATGAGCAGGAAGGGCCTGTGCCTCCACTTCCTCTGTGTCCAACACTATGACATAGCCAGCCCCTTCATATAGAAAGGAGCTGTCATCTGTATACCAGGTGTAGATGGCCTGAGACAATGTGTCCTCCTGTATGTGTGAGTGATTAGGTAGTAGTTCCTCTAAAGTTTCAGTGCAGGAGTGAGATAGGGAGGGGTCAGTTATTTGGTTGAGGAAGAAGATTGGAAATAGTAAGAGGTGGGCATGATTGGAAGGTGAGTGTGGGGTCTTCTATTAGAGCTACCTGAAGAAAAGGAACCCTGGAGGGAGATAGAGTCTTTAAGCCTTGGTAAGTTAGGCACTGTGATAGGTTATGAGAAGAGAAGATAATTATAAGTGAACCAAAGTTTAGCTTTTTTGACTCTCAGATAAGTAGTTCAATGGCTGCTAATGTATGGATACAAGTTTTCCATCCCTGGATGGTTAGGTCTAGTTTTTTGTTTTGTTTTGTTTTGTTTTGTTTTGTTTTGTTTTGTTTTTTGGACAAGTACACTATGGGTATGAAAGAAGGTCCCAGTTGGTGACCAAGACTCCAAGGGCAAATCCCTCTTTTTTAGTTATGTAGAGGGGAAAAGGACGAGTCAGGTCAGGGACATGTAAGGCCTGGGCCTTAAGGAGAGCCTGATTGAGCCTTTGAAAGGGCTTGGTAACAGGTTTGAGAAGAGGTTCATGGGTGGGGCCTAATGCTGCTTCATATAAGCAGCAAAAAAGGAGGGAAAAGGAAGGAACCCAGGAATGTAAAAAATTAACTATTCCTAGGAATGATAAAATCTCTTCCTTTGTAGAAGGATCAGTTAGAGACTGAATCAGATTCTTTCTATCTAAGGTAATTGTGGGTTGGAGCAATTGTTAGTCCCAAATAGGTGATCTAGGGAGTGGACAGTTGAACTTTAGAAAGTGAGACCCTGTAGCTTTGACTGGAAAAGAAATTCAGAAGAGCAGAGGTGTCAGCTTGGCTAATCTCTAGAGAGGAGCTATAGAGAACGACATCTTCTACACACAGTACAGCCTTAGATTTAGGGGGAGATAAAGAGAGTAAGTCAGAAGCCAGGGCCTGACCAAATAGTTGTAGACCATCTTGGAATCCCTGAGGCAGAACAGTCCAGGTAAGTTGGGTAGAAGAGTGGGTGTCTGGATCTGTCCATGTAAAGGCAAATATGTTCTGGGACTGGGCATCTGGAGGGATAGAGAAAAATGCATCCTTGAGATCTAGGACTGAGAAATGGGAAGTCCCTGAGGGGATAGTGGAAAGAAGTGTATAAGGGTTAGCAACAACAAGATGGAGGGGAACCACTAAAGAATTAATGCTTCTGAGGTCTTGAACCAGGCGATAGGTTCCATTAGGTTTTTTAACTACTAGTACAGGGGTCTTAAGTGTGAAGAGGGTGGGCAAAGGAGCTTTTTTCCTCAAGAGGTCAGAAATGATAGGTTTAAGTCCCCTGAAGCTCTGGAGACAGAGAGGGTATTGAGCTTGGGTTATGTACCTGGTAGAGTCCAGTAATTGGATAACAACAGGAGAATGGTGTTTAGCAACAGAGGGGTTCTGGATGTCCCAGACTTGGAGATCTACCTGAGAAGCTGGTAAAGGATACAACATGTTAGTGTTAGTAGGTTGACTGGGTAGAAGAAGGAGCAGAGGAACTGCTGGTGACCTTGGGTTTATGGGAATGGGTGGGAGCAAAGGAAATAGAGGCTGCCAACCTCCCTACAAGATCTTTTCCCAAGAAGGGGACAGGACATGTTGGCACTACCAAAAAGGAATGGGTGAGAGGTACACCCCTAGAAATGCAACTAAGTGGTAAGGTCTGATGAGGAATGTAAGGTTGCCCTCATACCTTGACAATAGGTAAATGAGAGGGGGAAGTGGGTCCACAAAACACCATCAGGACAGAGGACTAAGTAGCCCCAGTGTCCAAGAGGAAGGAGATGGGCCGCCCACATACCATGATGCCTACCTGTGGCTACCTGCTAGTGATGGCAGTTGTCAGGTCAAGGAGCTCAGGTCTCCTCATTAGGCTATAGCCAAACTTAGGAGATCAGTTGGAGGGTTATCTGGGAGTGATGTGAAACATAAGGGTAATTGATAGCCCAATGTCCCTCTTGATGGTGCCTAGGCCATGGTCCACTTGGCTTGAGGAAGCTAGAGAAAGCTCTTACCCAGTGACCTGGTTGACCCCATTTGTAGCAGAAGCCTGGTGGTCTCTGAGTCTTTGAAGACCAGGAGTCCAGGCTGGGGTTGGTCAGACAGCCTTTGCCAGCATATGGTATTTTTGTTTGTGGCCTTTCTCACCTCTCTCATGGTACACCTTGAAGGCCAGCACTAAATTTTCGCCTGTGAAGTTAGGGGTCCCCTCTCCAGCTTTCTGTTTGGCTTTTATGTCGGGGTAGCTCTGGGGAAAGAAGTAGGTCATCAGAAATTGCTTACCTTTTGGGTTTTCAGGGTCCAGATTGGTATACAGCAATACAGTCTTTTGAGGTGTTCTAAATATTGAGATGGATTTTCCTGTTTGTACTGGACAACCTCTTGGAATTTTCAAAATTTACTGCCTTTCTTAGGCTAGCCAGAAGGCAATTTATAAATATATCTCTGGCTAAAATACTTCCCATGGAAGTATAATTCCTTCAAGGATCCCGGTCAGGCACTGCCTCAGATCTGATTGGATATGTTCTATCTGTTTGATGAATTTCATCTGCATATGTTCTTGCTTGCTCCCAAACTCTCCTGAGTTCCTCAGTAAGCAAGTTATTAGGAAGGATAATATGTACATCATGGAAAGGCAAGCTATAAGGTTAATAATATACTGAAACTCTTTAATAAAGGTGGAGGAGTTAGAGGTGTAGGAGCCCAGTTTGCTTTCTATTTGAGAAAGTTCACTCAGCGAGAAATGAACATGTATTCTGACAAGGCCATCCACCCCAGATACTTCCCTTCAAGGAAACACCGATGCTGGGTCAAGTGTTTGGCTGTGGTCTTAGAGTGCGTGATAGGAGGGGTAAAGTTCGGTGCCAATGTAGGGCATTTTGAGTGACCGGCAGCTTGCACAAAAGAGGAGGGATCTGGTGAGGTCGAGCTAGTAGGCTTTGGAGTATCCTGGTGAGAAGGAGAAACCGAGGCAGCAGTTTGAGTTTTGGCGGTGTGGCAGCTGGATCAAGCGTTGTAGCACCATCTAGTGGAGGTAGTGTAGGCTTCATGGGGAACAAGAGGAGCACATGGAAGAATTGGAGTGAAGATAGAGGAATGCTTTGACATAGGGGGCTTCTTTCCATTTATCAGACCACTGGTAGTATGTGTGAAGATGCCTTAAAATAACTGGGTCTAGTGTGCCATGAAGTGGCCATTTGAAGCTATTATCTAACTGGTACTGAATCCAGACCTTATTGCCAAGGTGTACTGATCTTGATTCCCTCAAGTCAGGTGTTAGCTTCAGAGATTTGAGATTGTCCAGGAGACATCTCAGTAAGGTACCTAGAGATACATTCAAAGACATCACATCACCCATTGGAGAGTAATTGGATTATTCATACTGGCGTCCTGAGAATAATTCAATAACCAAAAATTGAGCCAGGCTAGAGGCCTAAATCATCACTAAGGCCCCCTGGAGGCTATACACGGTAAGTCCTGAACTTACCAGAAGGCATCTCACCTTAGGCCTAGGGGTTTCTTAGACAGTTGCAAGAGCCCAGAGTGGGAGGGGTGGGAGAGGCACTTTCGAGGGCTATGTTCTGGAGGCTGGTCCACTTCACTGCAGTCAGTCACAGTCCCCAGTGCTTATGCTAGTCACCTCCTGGGCTAACATAGCAACAGCTGCTGGAGGGTACCACTGAGTCCCCAGTTTCAGCACCAATCATATGTTGGAATGGTGGCTCATGTCCAGACAAAAACCACCAGGCCAAAGAGGTTTATTGGAGACAAAAAGAGGAAAGAGAGAAAGACAAAGGAAAAAAGGGTTGATGGTGGGAAAGATCTGTCTTTTATTTAGGCTGTGATGTAATCTGTTAATAGGTACGTGTAGAAAATAGACTCTGGGAAGGTATGTGGTTGTCTTGGCAACAGGTGTCACCTATGTGTGACATTCCTGAGTATGGAGCCAGTCTGCCAAACTGGTTCTTAATACCAACAATTGCTCTGTAGTACAACTTGAGGTCAGGAATGGTCGTTCCCCCAGAAGTTCTTTTATTGTTGAGAATAGTTTTCACTATCCTGGGTTCTTGGTTATTCCAAATTAATTTGCAAGTTTCTCTTTCTAACTCTATGAAGAATTAGGGTAGAATTTTGATGGTGATTGCATTGAATCTGTAGATTGCCTTCAGCCAGATGGCCATTTTTTTTATTACGTATTTTCCTCAATTACATTTCCAGTGCTATCCCAAATGTCCCCCATACACTCTCCCCTACTTCCCTACCCACCCATTCCCATTTTTTTGGCCCTGGCGTTCCCCTGTACTGGGGCATATAAAGTTTGTGTGTCCAATGGGCCTCTCTTTCCAGTGATGGCCGACTAGCAGATGGCCATTTTTTACTATATTAATCCTACCAATCCATGAGAATGGGAAATTCCATCTTCTGAAATCTGCAATTTCTTTCTTCAGAGACTTGCAGGTCTTGCCGTACAGATTTTTCACTTGTTTGGTTAGAATCACACCAAGGTATTTTATATTATTTGTGACTATTATGAAGGGTGTTGTTTCCCTAATTTCTTTCTCAGTCTGTTTATCCTTTGAAGGCTACTGATTTGTTTGCATTAATTTTATATCCAGTCCCTTTGCTGAAGTTATCAGCTGAAGGTGTTTTCTAGTGGAAATTTTGGGGTCACTTGAACTATCATATCATCTGCAAATAGTGATATTTTGACTTCATCCTTTCCAATTTGTATCCCTTTGACCTCCTCTTGTCTAATTGTTCTGGCTAGGGCTTCGGGTACTATATTGAATAGGTAGGGAGAGAATAGGCAGCCTTGTCTGGTCCCTGATTTTAGTGGGATTGCCTCAAGTTTCTCTTTATTTAGTTTGATTGGTTACTGTTTTCTTGTATATTTGCTTTTACTGTGCTAAGGTGTGAGCCTTGTATTCCTGATCTTTCTAAGACTTTTACCATGAAGGGGTATTGAATTTTGTCAAATGCTTTCTCAGCATCTACTGGATGATCATGTGGTTTTATTCTTTGAGGTTTTTTTTTTTTTTTTTTTTTTAAGATTTATTTATTTATGTGAGTACACTGTAGCTGTCTTTGGACACACCAGAAGAGGGCATCAGGTCCCATTACAAATGGTTGTGAGCCACCATGTGGTTGGTGGAAATTGAACTCAGGACCTCTGGAAGAGCAGTCAGTGCTCTTAACTGCTGAGCCATCTCTCCAGCTATTTTTTTTTTTAAATGATTTTATTTTTTTGTACATTGATGTTTTGCCTATATGTGTGTTTGATCCCCTGGAACTGGAGTTACAGACATTTGTGAGCTGTCTGGGGATTGAGTGAGTGCTGGGAATTGAAACTGGGTCCTCCAGAAGAGCAGCCAGTGCTATTAACAGCTCTCTCCAGTTTCTTTTTGGAGGCACTGAGAACTAGGAGTTTTCCTATTAGCACTGCTTTCATTGTGTCCCATAAGTTTGGGTATGATGTGCCTTCATTTTCATTAAATTCTAAAAAGTCTTTAATTTCTTTATTTCTTCCTTGACCAAGTTCTCATTGAGTAGAATATTGTTCAGTTTTCATGTGTATGTGGGCTTTCCATTTTTTTTTTTTTTTTTTTTGTTATCGCCTTAGTCCATGGTGATCTGGTGGGATGCATGGATTATTTCAATCTTCTTGTATCTGTTGAGGGCTGTTTTGTGACCAACTATATGGTCAGTTTTGGAGAAGGTACCATGAGGTGCTGAGAAGAAGGTTTATTCTTTTGTTGTAGGATGAAATGTTCTATAGATCTTTGTTAAATCCTTTTGGTTCATAACTTCTGTTAGTTTCACTGTGTCTCTGTTTAGTTTCTGTCACCATGTTTTGTCCATTGCTGAGAGTGGGGTGTTGAAATTTCCCACTATTATTGTGTGAGATGCAATGTGTGCTTTGAGATTTAGTAAAGTTTCTTTTGCATTTGGAGCATAGATGCTCAGAATTGAGAGTTCATCTTGGTAGATTTTTCCTTTGATGAGTATGAAGTGTCCTTCCTTGTCCTTTTTGATAACTTTTTGATAGGTTGGAAGTCAATTTTACTTGATATTAGAATGGCTACTCCAGCCTGTTTCTTTGGACCATTTGCTTGGAAAATTGTTTTCCAGCCATTTACTCTGAGGTAGCTTCTGTCTTTGTCACTGATGTGCGTTTCCTGTATGTAGCAAAATGCTTGGTCCCTTTTATGTATCCAGTCTTTTAGTCTATGTCTTTTTATTGGTGAACTGAGTCCATTGATGTTAAGAGATATTAAGGAAAAGTGATTGTTGCTTCTTGTTATTTTTGTTATTAGAGGTAGAATAATGTTTGTGTGGTTATCTTCTTTTGGGTTGATTGCAAGATTACTTTCTTGCTTTTTCTAGGGTGTAGTTTTCCTCCTTGTGTTGGTGTTTTCCATCTATTATCCTTTGTAGGGCTGGTCTTGTTGAAAGATATTGTGTGAATTTGTGTTTGTCATGGAATATCTTGGCTTCTCTATCTATGGTAATTGAGAGTTTTGCTGGGTATAGTAGCCTGGGCTGGCATTTGTGTTCTCTTAGTGTCTGTATAACATCTGTCCAGGATCTTCTGGCTTTCATAGTCTCTGGTGAGAAGTCTGGAGTAATTATAATAGGCCTGCCTTTATATGTTACTTGACCTTTTCACCTTACTGCTTTTAAAATTCTTTGTTTAGTGCATTTGGTGTTTTGATTATTATGTGACAATTTCTTTTCTGGTCCAGTCTATTTGGAGTTCTGGCTTTGTGTATGTTCATGGGCATCTGTTTCTTTAGGTTAGGGAAGTTTTCTTCTATAATTTTGTTGAAGATATTTACTGACCCTTTAAGTTGGGAATCTTCACTTTCTTCTATAGCTATCATCCTTAGGTTCGGTCTTCTCATTGTGTCCTGGATTTTCTGGATATTTTGGGTTAGGAACTTTTTGCTTTTTGTGTTTTCTTTTCTTCTTTTTCTTTTTTTCTTTCTTTTTTCTTTTCTTTCTTTTTATTTATTTATTTATTTATTTTTGTTTTGTTTTGTTTTCGAGACAGGGTTTCTCTGTATAGCCCTGGCTGTCCTGGAACTCACTTTGTAGACCAGGCTGGCCTCGAACTCAGAAATCTGCCTGCCTCTGCCTCCCAAGTGCTGGGATTAAAGGTGTGCACCACCACAGCCCGGCTTCTTTTTGTGTTTTCTTTGACTGTTTTGTCAATGTTTTCTATGGTATCTTCTGCACCCGAGATTCTCTCTTCTATCACTTGTTTTCTGTTGGTGATTCCTGATCTCTTACCTATGTTTTCTAACTCCAGGGTTTTCTCCCTTTGTGATTTCTGTATTGTTTCTATTTCCATTTTTAGATCCTGGATGGTTTTGTTCAATTCCTTCACCTGTTTGATTGTGTTTTCTTGTAATTCTTTAAGCAATTTTTGTTTTTCCTCTTTAAGTGCTTTTACCTATTTACCTGTGTTTTCCTGTATTTCTTTAAGGGAGATATTTATGTCTTTCTTAAATTCCTCTATCATCATCATGAGATTTGATTTCAAATCTGAATCTTGCTTTCCGGTGTGATTGGGTATCCATGACTTGCCAATGGTGGGAGAACTGGGTTCTGATGACGCCAAGTAACCTTGGTTTCTGTTGCTTATGTTCTTGTGCTTGCCTCTCACCATCTGGTTATCTCTAGTGCTACCTTCACTAACTGTCTTTGACTGGAGCCTGTCCCTTTTTTTTATCTTAGTTGAATCAGAACTCCTCAGACTCCTGTGATGCTGTGATCCTGACATCCTGGTTGTAAGAGCTCGTAAGTGGAGCTCTCTCTTGGTATTGTGGGACTTGATGCAGAGCTAGTGCCCAGTGTGTGTCAGGAACCTGTGCCACTGGCTGTTTGGGGGTTGCTGTGTCCCTGGATCCCCGGGGTCCCAGTTACTTCTGGTGTTGGGGTGGATGTTGTGGCCTCCTCACCTAAGATCCTAGGCATGTTTGAGTAAAGTTGAATAACTGTCTTTTACATTCAAATTTTCTTTGTGTTTTTTATTACTGAGATTTTTAGGTTTGACTCTCAATTTTATCTCATTTGTCCTTATGGGCATTCTTAGGTGTGCCCTATAGTGTCAACAACTGTAGCTTTATAATATGTTTTAATTGTAGTGTGCACAAGGCCTCCAATGTTGTTTTTTATTTTCCAAGAGTTTTGTCTATTCTGAATTCCATTGTTTTCATATGAGTTTTAGGATCAGTGTAAATTTCCATAAAAGTCAGCTGTTTTAAATGGCAGAAAGGTGACTCAGGTTTCAAGAGGCTACACCTGTGAATATGTTGTCCAACAGTGAAGGGGAATTAAGATGGAAGATGGATTTGAGGGTGTGCAGTAAAGTGGAAGGTAGCTTTCAACACAGAAAATGAGGCAGAGGAAGTAATGGGAGGGTGAGTGATGGAAGGAGCCTGAATTACAGCAGCTGACATCCAGTCTCAGCCAAGGAGCATGCCACTCTCAGGAAAACTTAAAGAGCAGGGCAATGAAACTCCCCATAGTCTTCAGAAAGGAACACAATCATATTATACCAAACGCAGCTTTAACCCAACAAGAACCACTACAGAATGATCTAACTAAATTTTCCTTACGCTTCTAAAGATCTGATGTCACAGGACCTAATGAAAACCACAGAGCTGTTTATGCAATAGCAAGTCATTAAAGTTTTGGATACAGGATTCTTTTTTACCTCTTTAGGCTTTTGAAAAAAAAAAAAGACGATATTAGGTAGTTTTCAGTGTATATATTACATATTTTTCATAATCCAATTATCTCTTTTAACTTCTTGGATCTATTGATTATGTAGGGGTATTTTTTTTTAATTCATATCTTTTCTAAATTTTATGACAAAGCATTTACCAAAACACACGGATTTATAAGAGACTTATCATCTATTTACTCTGCATTTGGGAAGGAGCTTTATGAGCACAGCTAGCTCACTGTGCTGTGTTAATGGGGTGAGGAGGAGGCACTGGCTGATGAGTGGATCCCCCACTGACTTATATATGACCTCTCTTTGGCTGCACTGGCCCTATATTTTAATGTTCTGGATTTGGGAACTAAGAGATAATGTACCAGAAGTTTAGAAAATATAACACTCCCAGACATGTGCTTATATCATGCTTGCCAGTATCTTATTGCCTAGAGCCACTCACATGATCAAACCTAGATGTAGAAGGGACTCCTAATGTCACACAGACCAGTCAAGCTGTGTTCTTTTCAGAACACTAAGTGACGATCTGTCATACTTGATTTGTAAGAGTGTTATAAATTCATCAAAAAGTAGGTACTTTGTTTTCAGACCAGTGTTCAATATGTATGTATTCAGCTGTACATGAAAAGTTATTCAAGTTTGCTATAGCTTCATTTATGTAAAGGACGCATTATGTTTTTATCTCTGTATGTTATTAAATCTACTCTTTTTAACTTAAAAATAGTAAATTAGCATGTATAGTCGTTTCTGTTTTGTGTCTGTAGGGGTTTATGTAAGCATTCTAAATCTGAACTTGTCCCTCCCACCACTAACAAATAGCTGCTATGCTAGGGATTTTGTTTCCTTGTCCCAAATGCTGTGTTTTGTTGCTATGGTCGATTATTATTTTCATTGCCATCCTCAGTCATCTTAACTTTTTTGTGTTGAATTTGTAATGACTCTGTCTGGCTAACTTGTCTCTCATTATTTACGGACATCTCTTCTGGGCAGCTCTTCTTTCAGAAAGCTCACCAAGTTGTTCTTTCTGCTTTATTTTTTTTATCCAATGAGGTGATCATTTCTAAAGTTTCCTAAGCAATGCACAACTGGCAATCCTTAGTCCATCTTTTATCTCTCCTTCATTCCACCATTTTAAGTATTCAAGAAAAGGCAGAGGTAAAAATTACTTTAGTAAAGACATCCTTGGCCTTATTTTAAACAGTATTAGATTTTACAGCTCTTTAAATCTGAAAGAAAGCTGAGCAAGAAGCTGCTCCATCCCTGGGCATCACTGTATCCAGCCACACAGAGCCCTGACCATCACTCTGCTATTCCCTCCAGCCATGCAGACTCTTAGCCATCCCTGTAGTTTCCCCTTTAGCTACACAGAGCCTCCACTACAGAAGGAAGCAGGGCAAATCTGGAGCCAAGTAAAGTACTTTGTTCCTGCCTGATCTGAAGTCCCCAGTAAGTATGCTGAGAGACAGAACAGGGGATTACTTTCACTTCTGTTGAGTGGTGGTCACAGTGCTATAAGGAGGTTGGGCATATGGAAGTCAGTCCTATAGGCAGGTGCCCTTAGACCACTGGTCTTCAACTTTTCTAGTGCTGTGGCCCTTTAATACAGCTCCTCATCTTGTGTTGACCCCCAACAATAGATATTGCTATGTCATAACTGTAATTCTACTATATTTAAAAATCACAGTGTAAGTATCTGATAGGTGACCCCCCCCCCCCCCCAAGGGGTTAGGACCTACAGATTGAGAACCATTGCTGGAGTCAGAGATACTGGGTAATGGCTTATTTTTTTTAAACTTCAGTTTCTAGTCAGGCTGGTTGAGATAGTAAGTGGCAAACTAGAATGTCAACAAAGCAGAACTTAATTTGTTGTTGAGACAGTATCTCTCTTTAGCCCAGACTGACATGGAACTTGCAGTTCCAAGAGCCACAGCCTCAAAAGAGAGCACCTCCTGCCGGAGTCACAGAAGCTGCAGAGTCACAGATGCTAAGGAACTCTTGAGGAAGAGGTCTTCCACCTTTCTCTCCCCATTCCGTCTCTACTCCACAACCTTCGGGAAATTGCTATACCAATGCCTTACCATGCAGCTTTGACACCATGTAGGCATATTAGGCTGTTGCCAGATTGTTTATCACTATCCAATCATGATCAAATGCACATATGCTGGCCCTGGATGTCCCAGGTTTAAGGAGACATCTCCGACTGTGAGAACTCAGATGTTTCCTCATTTACGTTAGGGGATGGGATTTTCTTTTTTTCTTTCTTTTTATTAGATATTTCCTTCATTTACAATTCAAATGTTATCCTGAAAGTCCCCTATACCTTCCCCCTGCCCTGATCCCCCCCCCACTCCCACTTCCTGGCCCTGGCATTCCCCTGTACTGGGGGGCATATGATCTTAAAAAGAACAAGGACCTCTCCTCCCATTGTTGGCCGACTAGGCCATCCTCTGCTACATATGCAACTAGAGACACAATCTCTGGGGGGTACTGGTTAGTGCATATTGTTGTTCCCCCTATATGGTTGCAGACCCCTTTAGCTCCTTGGGTACTTTCTCTAGCTCCTCCATTGGGGGCCCTGTGTTCCATCCAATAGATGACTGGGCACATTTACTTCTGTATTTGCCAAGCACTGGCATAGCCTCACAAGAGATAGCTATATCAGGGTCCTGTCAGCAAAATCTTTATGGCATATGCAATAGTGTTTGGTGGTTGATTATGGGATAGATCCCCAGGTGGGGCAGTCTCTGGATGGTCTTTCCTTCTGTCTCAGCTCCAAACTTGTCTCTGTAACTCCTTCCATGGGTATTTTGTTCCCCCTTCTAAGAAGGATCCAAGTATCCACACTTTGGTCTTCATTCTTCTTGAGTTTTATGTGTTTTGCAAATTTTATCTTAGCTATTCTAAGTTTCTGGGCTAATATCTGCTTATCAATGAGTGCATAAGTGTATGCGATTTTCTTCATCCTCTTCAAGCTACATGACTTTTGTTTTGCGTTTGTTGATAGTTCTCTGTATACATCTCAGAGAAAGGTTTACAGTAGATGGTGGGGATTTAATATAAAATAGCCCATAGCTAGCACCTGCTGTACCACCCACAACCAGGGTCTTTTCCATTCTCCATTAAGAAAAGAACATTCATTTCTTGCGATCTTCAGCCTCATGGGAGTGTCCAGTTTAGATTTATTTACCTAGCATATTCTGAGCAAACAATAACCATTCAGCTTAAGGCATCCATTACCTGTCTTGCAGAATAAGAAATTCCTGCTTTAAAAAAAATAATAAAATGTATTAGTTCTGTACTGGCTGGCCACAATGGCACACTCTGAAATCCTGAGAGGTTGAGGCAGGAGCATCTTCTGAATTCAATGCCAGCCTGAGCTATGTAGTCAGCTCCTGTCTTAAAACAAAAACAAAAACAAAAACAAAAACAAAAACTTTACATTCTTAGGATTTAAAAAATATTTACTCATACCACCCTCTCCTTTAAATAGCCAAAGAGTATGGCAATGCCAGTTTATGAGGTAAACTTTATATTTTAAAGTAGTCTATTTTTTATGGATATATATATATATATGATATATTTTATTTTTATTTTTATGTATGTGAGTACACTGTTGCTGTCCTCAGACACACCAGAAGCAGGAATCAGATCCCATTACAACTTGAACTCATGTGGTTTGCTGGGAATTGAACTTAGGACCTCTACAAGAGCAGTCAGTTCTCAACCACTGAACTCCAGCCCCCAGTTCATATATTTTTATTAACTTATGTGTTAGTCTTCTAAGCTAGAATATGAATTCTCCAAGGCCAGGGCTATGTGTGGGCCTTGCTTGTCCCTGTGTAGCCAAGTCTGGTAGCAGCATGAGTCATTGAGTACTTGCTCAGTAAAGATGTTCATTGACTGACTGAGAGGATGACTATATGGAGAAGCTGAAGCATGTCTGTGCTGTTAGAGTTTGTTGCAGACTACTCCTGCAGACCTGTATGGTGAGAACCTACTTTCCCCATAGGTGGGACCTGCCTGGGCTAGAGGCCATAGTTCTGAGGGCAAGTGTGCTGCTAGGAGGCACTGAGTGCAAGAGTCACAAGGAAAGCCAAAGATCAGGAGAAAGGTTGACTTGGGTGGAGCAGCTGAGAGAGGTTACTTCCTGATCCCAAACTGGGCTTGCAGGAAAGGACAGCTTGATGTCACTGTCCCCACTAACAACTTTTACATAGGATAATGAAAGTTCCCGACTGGAGCCATGGACTGTCTGAAACAAATTTATTTACTTTATACTTCTTGCCTGTAGATGCAATGTGACCACTTCCTTGAGTCCCACCCCTGTGACTTATCTGCCATGATAGAATATAACTCTGTGGGTAGAGTAAACTCTTTCTCTCTTAAGTCATTTTTACTAAGTGATTTTTTTTTATTTGCTTCTTTCTTTCTTTTCTTTTTTTGATTGTTTTTGTATTTTTGAGATAGACTTTCTCTGTGTAGCCCAGGCTGTTCTGGAACTTGCTCTGTAGACCAGGATTGCCTTGAACTCACAGAGATCTGCCAGCCTCTGTCTCCTGAGTGCTGGGATTAAAGGTGTGTGCCATCACACCTGGCTCAAAGTTGTTGTTGTTTAATCCCAGCAACAAGAAAAGAAACTATGATATCATTTTTTCCCCTGATGAGTTTGTATTTCAAACTCATGTGCCCAACAAGCACATCTTGTCTATCTTTTTGATATCAGCTGGTGCCTGTGAGCTCAGAGCAGTGTGGTGCCAGTCTGTAGACAATGGTGGCTCCTGGAGAAGGCTGTAAACACTGTTGACAAACAGCACAATGTTAGCTATCACTGGACCTAGCCATGGGTGGGCTATGACTGGTAGCCATGGGTGCCAGCATGACTATTATACTCCAGCTGTTATAATTTCTTCCTCTATGTCTGTTTCTCCTGTCTCTATGTTAAGGACAGCATTGTCCTTAACTGAGGACATTGAACTAAGCCAGAGACCTGGGAACCAGGAGGAGGAGGGAGAGGGAAGGTGGGAAGGAGGAAAGGAGGAGAGGAGGAGAAGAAAGGAGGAAGAGGAGGAGGAAGAGGAGGAAGAGGAGAAGTGGAAGGAAGAGGGGGAAGAGGAGAAGGAGGAGAAAGAGGAAGGGGGAGGAGGAGGGGGGAGAGGAGGAGGGAGAGGAGGAGGAAGGGGAGGAGGAGAAGGAGCAGGAGGAGAATCCTTCCCATCTCTCATTTAGTCAGTGCTGAAGTTCAGAGGTTTCCAAGTGTTAGCACCGTGGTGGAGGCCTAGCAGCCTTCTAGCTCTGTACTGTCACTCTTCCACAGGGTGTCAGGGTGCCCTCTGCCTTTTGCTCAATAAGTAAGGCATAGTTATCTCATGGTGCTTCTGAGAGCCTGCTTTTTTTTTTTTGTTTTTTAAAACCAAGCCTTGCCTTTCATCAGATACCCTAGCAACATGTTTTTATCTTTTCAGTAAATGCATCCAGATGAAGATCCCACTCAGTACCCCAACTACCTTCCTCATTAATTCTCATTGAGCTACACCCCACCATGGTGATTACCTTTGATCCATTTCTCAGCAATAGTTTATCTATGTCAAGCAAACACAAACAGGCACACAGGCATTTACATGGATATAAATGTATATGTAAACATAGATACACACATTTTAGGCTCTTTGTAAGTTAAATCTTCAACTGAACCACCTCGAGCTCTCCACAGACTACTTTCTAGTCCAAATTAAACATATATGCCAGTATATACCATTTTCATGTCATCTTTGTTAGATTATACACTCACGGTGTAGGGGAAGGAAGCTTGGTCTCCATGCCTGCCTAGCACAGATTCCTTATCATTGAGAAGAGTTTTTGCTATCCTACGTTTTTTGTTATTCCAAATGAATTTGCAAATTGCCCTTTCAAACTCAGTGAAGATTTGAATTGGAATTTTGATGGGGATTGCATTGAATCTGTTGATTGCTTTCGGCAAGAGAGCCATTTTGACTATATTGATCCTGCCAATCCATGAGCATGGGAGATCATTCGATCTTCTGAGATCTTCAATTTCTTTCTTTAGAGACTTGAAGTTCATATCATACAGATCTTTCACTACCTTAGTTAGAGTCACACCAAGGTATTTTATATTATTTGTGACTATTTTGAAGGGTGTTGTATGAAGTTCCCCTCCTTGTCTTTTTTGATAACTTTCAGTTGGAAGTCAATTTTATTTGATAGTAGAATGGCTACTCCATTCTAATGGTCTTTGGACCATTTGCTTGGAAAATTGTTTTCCAGGCTTTTACTCTCAGGTGAGTGGAATGCAACTTCTGTTCTAAAAAACCCAAAGGGTTTTGTGATAGCAAGAACAGGGACAAAGGAAACCTACACGACCAGTGGCTGGGGTTGTTTCTGGTTGGCTCCAGCCCCAAGCAATCTTGGGCTTGAACTTGGCAGGCCCTAGCATACCAAGAATCTTGGAATCACTGAGCCAGACAGTCTGTCTTTTTCCCTGAGGTGGGTTTTCTGTAAGCAGCAAAAATTTTGTCCTGTTTATGTTGCCAGTCTGTTAGTCTATGTCATTTTATATGGGTAATGAGTCCATTGATATTAAGAGATATTAAGGAAAAGTAATTGTTGCTTTCTATCATTTTTGTTGTTAGAGTTGGGATTCTGTCCTTGTGGCTGTCTTCTTTTAGGTTTGTTGAAGGATTACTCTCTTGCTTTTTGTAGGGTGTATTTTCCCTCCTTGTATTGGAGCTTTCCCCAAAGGATAATAAATCCTTTGAAGGGCTGGATTCATGGAAAGATATTGTGTGAATTTGGTTTTGTCATGGAATACTTTGGTTTCTCCATCTATGGTAATTGAGAGTTTTGCTAAGTATAGTAGCCTGGGCTGGCATTTGTGTTCTCTTAGGGTCTGTATAACATCTGTCCAGGATCTTCTGGCGTTCATAGTCTATGGTGAGAAGTCTGGTATAATTCTTTCTTTCTTTCTTTCTTTCTTTCTTTCTTTCTTTCTTTCTTTCTTTCTTTCTTTCTTTCTTTTTTTAAATTTTTTTTTATTTTGTTTTTTTCGAGACAGGGTTTCTTTGTTGACAGCCCTTGCTGTCCTGGAACTCACTGTGTAGACCAGGCTGGCTTCCAACTCAGAAATCTGCCTGCCTCTGCCTCCCAAGTGTGGGGATTAAAAGTGTGCACTACCACTGCCCTGGCAAGTAAATAAATTAATGGAAAAATGTATTTGCCTCTTAGTATCAGTTCTTTTGTAGAAAGCCTTAACATCTCTCTACAATAGGATAATCCTGAAGAGAGTTTTCTCAGTGGAACTCCCCAGATTCTCTTCTCCATTCACTTGAGCCCTTTGGCATCCATTCACCAGTCCTCCAGCATACCTGGATCTTTAGCTACTTACTGTCTCCTCTCTCTTCATCTTCCAGGTCTCTGTGATCAGGTGAGCCCTGCACATGAGAAAGAGATTCTTCAGAAGGAATTCTTTTTACCCCCTATTTTTATTAGGTATTTACTTCATTTACATTTCAAATGCTATCCCCCAAAGTTCCCTATATGCCCCCCCCTCCCCTACTCACCCACTCCTAATTCTTGGCCCTGGTGTTTCCCCTGTACTGGGGCATATAAAGTTTGCAAGACCAAGGGGCCTCTCTTCCCAGTGATGGCTGACTAGGCCATCTACTGCTACAAATGCAGCTTGAGATACGAGCTCTGGGGGTTAGTTCATAATGTTGTTCCTCCTATAGGGTTGCAGACCCCTTTAGCTCCTTGGGTACTTTCTCTAGCTCCTCCACTGGGGGCCCAAATTGATCCATTCTTATCTCCTTGTACAAAACTGAAGTCCAAGTGGATCAAGGACCTCCACATACAACTAGATACACTGAATCTAATGGAAGAGAAATTGGAGAAAAGTCTTGAATACTTGGGCAAAGGGGAAAATTTCCTGAACAGAACACCAATAACTTATATTTTAAGATCAACGTTCGACAAATGCCAGTTGGAACATCTGGATATTTGCCCAGGAGAGGTATTGCTGGGTCCTCCGGTAGTACTATGTCCAATTTTCTTAGGAACCACCGGACTGATTTACAGAGTGGTTGTACCAGCTTGCAATTCCACCAGCAATGGAGGAGTGTTCCTCTTTCTCCACAGCCTTGCCAGCATCTGCAGTCACATGAATTTTTAATCTTAGCCATTCTGACTGGTGTGAGGTAGAATATCAGGGTTGTTTTGATTTGCATTTCCCTGGTTTGTTGAAGGATTACTCTTTTGCTTTTTCTAGGGCTTAGTTTCTGTTCTTGTATCAGTATTTTCCTGTGATTATCCTTTGAAGGGTTGGTTTTATGGAAAGATATTCTACGAATTTGGTTTTGCCATGGAATACTTTGGTTTCTCTATTTATGGTAATTGAGAGTTTGGCTGGGTATAGTAGCCTGGGCTGGGAACTGTGTTCTTTTAGTGTCTGTATAACATCTGTCCAGGATTTTCTGGCTTTCATAGTCTCTGGTGAGAAGTCTGAAGTAATTCTAATAGGCATGCCTTTATATGTTACTTAACCTTTTTTCCTTACTGCTTTTAATATTCTGTCTTTATTTAGTGCATTTGTTCTGATTATTATGTGTCGGGAGAAATTTCTTTTCTGGTCCAGTCTATTTGGAATTCTGTAGGCTTCTTATATGTTCATGGGCATCTCTTTCTTTAAGTTTGGGAAGTTTTCTTCTATAATTTTGTTGAAGATATTTGCTGGCCCGTTAAATTGAAAATCTTCATTCTCTTCTACTCCTATTATCCGTAGGTTTGGTCTTCTCATTATGTCCTAGATTTCCTTGATATTTTGAGTTTGGGTCTTTTTACATTTTGCATTTTCTTTGATTGTTGTGTCCATGTTCTCTATGGAATCTTCTGCATCTGAGATTCTCTCTTCCATCTCTTTTATTCTGTTGCTGATGCTCAAATCTATGGTTCCAGTTTTCTTTTCCTAGGGTTTCTATCTCCAGAGTTGTCTCCCTTTGGGTTTTCTTTATTGGTTGGGAGACTATTAATGACTGCTTCTATTTCTTTAAAGGAAGTGGGACTGTTTAGATCATTAATCTAATCTTGAATTAAATTTGTTACCTGGTATCTGTCTAGAAATTTTTCCATTTCATCCAGGTTTTCCAGTTTTGTTGAGTATAGCCTTTTTTTTTTTTTTGTTTTGTTTTGTTTTGTTTTTAGATCCTGTATGGTTTTGTTCAATTCCATCACCTGTTTGGTAGTGTTTTCCTGTAACTCTCTAAGGGAATTTTTTGTTTCCTCTTTAAAGGCTTCTAGCTGTTTACCTGTGTTTTCCTGTATTTCCTTCTTAAAGTCCTCCATCACCATCATGAGAAATGACTTTAGATCCATGTCTTGTTTTTCTTGTGTGATGGTGTATTTAGGGCTTGTTATGGTGAGATAGTTTGGTTCTGATGATGCCAAGTAACCATGGTTTCTGTTGCTTCTGTTCTTATGCTTGCCTCCTGCCATCTGATTATATTTCAAGTGCTTGCTGCCCTCAATATATCTGATTGGAGTCTATCCTTCCTATAATCCCAGTTGATTCAGGACTCCTCAGAGTCCAGCTTTCTCTGTGATCCTTTGATTGTGGGCTCCTGTGACCCTGAGATTCTGGGTGTGTCACAGATTTTGGTAGTCAAGCTTCCTCTGAGATTCTGGTGTGACTCAGCTTTTGTTATCCTGGGATCCTGTTGTCCTAAGATCCTGGGTGTGTTACAGTGACAGGAAGTGGTGTCTCTTTTGAGGACCATAAAGCAGTCTGGTCAGTGATCCTAAGATTGAGTGGAGAGTCCTCTGGGGACTCTGGTGGTGTCCACAGATTCTGTGCCCAAGGTGACTAGATGCTGGAGCCAACCTGAAGGGACTTGTGCTGCTGGTCAAGCCGGTTTTCTGCTTCCTTTCTGCTGTCTCAGGTCCTGCGCGATTGGATTGGAACAGATGTTGTGTTTCATTCACCAGTGATCCTAAGATCTCGTGGAGAGTCTTCTAGGGACCGTGGGGGTGTCCACCGACTCCGCGCCCTAGGTGACAGGATGCTGGCGCTAACCAGGAGGGTCTTGTGCCTCTTGTCAGGCCAGTTTTCTGCTTCCCTTCTTCTATCTCAGGTCCCACGCAGTGATCCTAAGATTTCATGGAGAGTCCTCTAGCGACTGTAGGTGTGTCTCTGACTCCATGCCCTAGGTGACAGGGTGCTGGCCTGGTGTAATTCTAATAGGTCTGCCTTTATATGTTACTTGACCTTTTTCCCTTACTGCTTCTAAAATTCTTTATTTAGTGCATTTGTTGTTCTGATTATTTATGTGTCGGGAGGAATTTCTTTTCTGGTACAATCTATTTGGAGTTTTGTAGGCTTCTTGTGTGTTCATGGGTATCTCTTTCTTTAGGTTAGGGAAGTTTTCTTCTATAATTTTGTTGAAAACATTTACTGGCCCTTTAAGTTGAAATTCTTCATTCTCATCTATACCTATTATCCTTAGGTTTGGTCTTCTCATTGTATCCTGGAATTTCTGGATGTTTTGTGTTAGGATCTTTTAGCATTTTCCATTTTCTTTGATTGTTGTGCCGATGCTCTCTATGGAATCTTCTGTACCTGAGATTCTCTCTTCCATCTCTTGTATTCTTTTGCTGATGCTTGCATCTATGGTTCATGATTTCTTTTGTAGGGTTTCTATTTCCAGAGTTGTCTTCCTTTGGGTTTTCTTCATTCTGTCTACTTCCATTTTTAGATCTCAAATGGTTTTGTTCAATTCCATCACCTGTTTGGTTGTGCCTTCTTGTAATTCTTTAAGGGATTTTTGAATTTCCTCTTTAAGGATTTCTACCTGTTTAGCAGTGTTTTCCTGTAATTCTTCATGGACTTCTACCTGTTTAGTAGTGTTCTCCTGTATTTCATTAAGTGGGTTATTAATGCTCTTCTCAAAATCCTCTACCAGCATCATGAGATATGATTTTAAATCTGAATCTTGCTTTTCGAGTGTGTTGGGGTATCCAGGACTCACTGTGTTGGGCGTACTGGGTTCTAATGATGATGATTGGTCTTGGTTTCTGTTAGTAATATTCTTTTGTTTGCCTTTTGCCATCTGGAAATCTCTGGTGTTAGATGTTCTAGCTGTCTCTGGCTGGAGCGTGTTTCTCCTGTGATTCTTTAGCCTCTGCCAGCACTCTGGAAGTCCAACTCTCTTCTGAGTCCCAGTGGTCAGAGCACTCTCTGAAGGCAAGCTCTCCCCTTGCAGCGAAGGTGCACAGAAATCTGGAGCTCAGATCAACCTTCTGAGTGCTGAGGTCAGAGCCCTCCCTGGAGACTGACTCTCCTCTGGCAGGGAAGGTGCCCAGGGGTCTGGGTCTCAGCTTTGCCTCCTGACTGATGATGAAGGCCTGAAGGGACCCTGTCCAAGAAGCTCTGTTGCTTTTGTCACCCACGTTCTCTCCTGCATAGTCTGGTCTCAGTGATTCCAAGATTCTGGGTGTGCTAGGGCCTGCCAAATTCTCGCCCAAGATGGCGTGGGGCTGGCGCTTTCTGGAACCAACCCCAGCCACTGGTCAGGTAGGTTTCCTTTGTCCCTGTTCCTGCTAGCACAATACCCTCTAGGGTTTTTGGAACAGAAATTGTGTTCCACTCACCAGTGATCTCAAGATCCTGGGTGTGCTAGGGCGCCTGCAGTGTGGAGAGTCCTCTGGGGTCCTTGGGACCCTCTGGAGAGTTAGTGCCCAAGATCAATGAGATATTTTCTTATCGACCATTTTCCAGTTTCGCTCTAAGTACTAATTTCACAGACTACTCAGGCAATGATCTGTCTCAGCCCTTCATAGTCATCTTGAACAGTTTGGTTCTTACAAACTTCTATCCATCAAATATAATCTTGCCTTCTGTTGAACAAACTGATGCTCAGAGGGTAAAAGTGTGAGTCATTAGTGTCAGGTGGAGACACAGTAGGATTTAAGAATCCACATAAAATATCAGATGCGAAGAGACATTGAATCTGAGCATCAGAGAAGTGTCATGGGGGGGAGGGTCAGCAGTCTTGAATGTTTCAGTTTAGGAACAAGCATTTGGAGCACACATGTGATAAGGTAGCAAATGACAGTGGAGGTGGATTGAAAATGGGAATGTTTTCTCAGGAAGAAATGCAGGAGAGAAGCTGGTCAACCAGGGACAATGCTGTAACAACTAGTCTGCATCCTCAGAGAAACTGAACCCTGTGTATACCGTAGGACCAGCCTTGTAAATCCATGAAGCAAAGAAAGGTGTAGACATGAGGATCCTCAGCTCTGGTTTGTAGTAGAGCCAGGTCATTGAACTCTGTGGTGGACTCTAGCTGTCATTGTACCCCAGAGCTCCTGCTTTGTACACAGCCTAGGAATAGGTTGAACGTCCTTCTCTATGGTGTCATGAGCAGTAGACTTAGCTCCAAGAGGTATCAGAAAGTACTTACCTAATTACTTACTTATTTGCATACCTAGTATGATTATGACATTTCAGTCATAATTTGATTTTCTTGATTTTCTTCCTCCCTTTGTGCCCCCATGCTTTTGCCTTTGACTTTGAGCAGCCTCTTGCTCATCTTCTATCTCCTCTTCTATTACCTCCCCTGACCTTCCTGAACACCTTTTGCCTGTCTTATGATCCCTGTGTTAGTTTCATGTCCCATTGCTATGATAAGATACACTGACAAAGGCAACTCAGAGAAGAAAATGTGCTCTGTCCCTGTAGGTGTCAAATGGATCAACTTTGCATTTGGAGAAAGTCCCCTGGTGTCTCTGACGAAGGTAGCCTAGAGCAGGAGGACATCTCTTCTTTTAGGGTGAACCCTACTGTGTTTGGGTACAAGTGACCACCAGTTCCTTTTCCTTCACATGATTCTACTTGTTCTGCATCCCACCAGCTTCACGGGGACATATCTGTCCCCTCAAGGAGCTCTTTCTTATCCTATGTTTCCAGGCAGGGGACATGTTTGCCTCCTGGTGCTGGTGCTACCCATCACAGAGTGCAGAGGAGTGATGGTTTTCCCCACCCATCCATGTCTCCAATTTTCCCTCTGCTGGACTCCATTTGGAGATTCAAATACCAGGAATCATTGTCTTGAAAGCAAGCTGAGTCCTGCTTTCTCCATCCTCTCTTATCCCACCAGCTCCTGATCCATCCCTACCCTTTCCAGATATAAGTCCTTAGGTAAATTATCTAAACTCAAGAAGAACCAAATGCACACACTGGGGTTCTCTACCCTCTAGTCTTCCCCAGCATCTGTCTATTCCATCCTCCCTACCCCCGGACCACCTCAGACTTGTAAGAAACAGTTGATACTGAGGTGGGGGCCTCAACTTGGCCTCTTTCCTCAGTGTGAGGGTGTGGTGTGAAAGTGTGAGCAATCAATAAGGCCAGCTGGGGTGATCCTTTGCAATAGGCAGGACCAAATGCCCCAAGATGTCAGATGGTTGGCTCTGAGAGCCATCATTTATAACAAAACCCTGTGTTGTTTCCACCACCTCTCAGTATCATCAGGCTGAGGAATAAGCCTTTAGCATTTGGGCCTTTGAGGGAAACTTGAGCTCCAACCTGCCGCAAGAGAGGACAAAATGCATCGAGTAACTGTGTGTAAGGGAAAGAGTGGGAATTTGGAGGTGCTTGTCTTGTCTCAGGTTACGTCAGGGAGGCACATGTTTTTATTTGTGCCACTTGGGGAAGCACATGTCTTTGCAGGAAGCCACTTTCAGAAATCTAGAAGTCTGGCTGGGTAAGTGTGAGATTAAGTATTGATATTTCAACAATATTCAATACTACAATCTATGTGTTTCAGAAATTCAGTGTTATCATATGTGGTTCTTCAAAGTGTTCATATTGAGGCTCTAACTGCCATGTAGGCACGTTTGGAGGGGAGCTTGTGAGGATGAGCCTCATGGTCAGATCAGTGCCTTTCATCAAGTGGACAATAGAGGGATTGATTCCTTTCCCTCTGCCCCATAAGAGGACATAGTGAGGAAGGTCTGTCTTCCAGGAAGGAATGAGCTCTCACTGGGGAGTTGAACTGGTGGGCACCACACTCATGCACTTTCAAGTCTCTAGAGCCTTGAAGAAATAGCCACTGTTTGCTGTTGTCTATGGCATGTTGCTAATGGCATTCAACTTGATTAGCAAACTATTTACTGTGTTGTTCAGACTGCCCCAGGTCTTGCCTCTGTATCTGTGGGATATATTCCATTCACTATGAAGAGATTTGTTTGCTTCTTCTGTTTTGAATAACCTTATAGATTTTTTACCTTAGCTCAAGAACCAGCCATTCCTGAAACGAGATCTGATTTTTTTTCTTTTTTAATGAAGGAAAAGGATCAAAAGCTGAGGTTTGATGCTTTGTGATGCTGCTGGGCCTTGTGTTTCTGAGCCTCTGCTGACTTGATGTTTCTATGCATTCAGACACCTGCAACTCCATGAAGCTAAACAGAGTTCCTTCTGTAGTCTCCAATCTTTTGGGGATAGACTACCTCTATTAACTTCCCACTGCATAGCTAACCAGGTTTTAGCCATGAATTATTGCCTTCTTTTATTTTAATGCACCTGTACAGATGTGGCGGAATGGTTGCTCTGTGCTTTTGTGGAAAACAACTTGATTAGTTCAAGTATCATTTTAATACATATTTCTGCCTGGTTTTTACATTAGTGATTTCAAAGCCTTGTATGCTTCAAACATGTGCATGCCTTGTGCAGGGTTCATAACAGTCTTTAGTCTTCTCTCTTCCACTCATCAGGGTAGGTGTGTGTATGACAGTGTGTGTGTGTGTGTATGTATTTATATGAGTGTGTATGTATGTGTGTATGTGCATATGAATGTGTGTATGTGTGTATTGTGTGTATGTGTGTATATCTATGTATGTGTGTATGTATATGTATATATGTGCATATGTGTGTATCATGTGTGTATATATGTGCATGTGTTTATGTGTATATGTGTGTATGTATATGTATGTGTGTATATATTTGCATATGTGTGTATTGTATGTACATGTGTATATGTGTGTATTGTGTGTGTATATGTATATGTGCATGTGTATGTATGTGTATATGTGTGTATGTATGTATATATGTGTATGTATGTGTATATTTTCATATTTGTATGTATTTGTGTGTGTGTGTGTGTGTGTGTGTGAGTGTGTGTGTAATGAGTGCAGTGAAACTTTAGCTGCTGAGCATCACTGCTATGGAAAAGAAGAGTCCAGTCCTACACACGAGGTTTTCAGCATGCGTAAATCTCATTTTGTTCACTTAGTTCTATCGAGAAGAAAGTAAATTATTTAAAAAACATCATAATGCCCAGGTCTATCACACTTTGAAATTCACCAAGGTCCAACATTTGTTTCCCTTGTTCAGTGAGTAAATAAGAATTACTTGCAATTAGCAGCTTAATTGATAGTATCACCGAGGGAGCACTCATGAAAAATTAAAATTGAAAAGGTTTGTTTTTGTTTCTTAATTAGATCAAGCCTAGTCATTTTTCTCTCATTTTGTCTTTACTCTTTGTGAAATCACCCTTCTAGACCACATGTGTGTATTGAGTTGTGTGGCATGTGTGTGTATGTGGTGTGGTGTGTGTGTGTGTGTGTGTGATATGTGGTGTGGTATGATGTTTGTATGTTTGTGAATGTTTGTGTGATATTTGTGTGGAGTGTGTGCGGTATGTGTGTGTGGTATGATGTGTGTATGTGTGATGTGTAGTGTGACATTTATATGTGTGTGTGTGTTTGTGTGTGTGAGTGGTGTAGGCTCTAGTGTGTTCAGACAAATGGTATTCCAGCCCCCCTTCTGATCAAGCTAGTTATAAATTATGCTTATTTGACTTCTGGAATTTTTTAGTGGAATGCATGTAGCTCCTTGATATGTACTAAACTCTACACTGCCATCCTGTTCACTTGAACATTTTTATTGTGTATAAAGTACAACATTTACAGTTTCACACACTTAATTAAAGATGTTTTCAGTTTTTCCAAAGATCTCCTATTTTGGTTAAATAACATATACATTGAGCTCTGTGTGTGGGTTGGGCCTTTAAGCCGCAACAGCACAGGCTCCTCTTGGACCAAGAACAAGCCTAGATTAGAATCCTTGACTTTTTTCCTGTGTCTTACATCTGTCTCTAACAAGGAAATTGTTCTCTCTTTTATTAGACAGTTCAGAAAGTATCACATGGGGAAGGAATGAGGGATACTTTACAAAAAAATCTTCATCAGACGGAAGAATCAGGGAAACCACAAGAAAAACCCCAGAATCAACTAAGCAGGTTTTACATGGGGCTCAATGATACTGAACGGTCAACCCAGGAGCCTGCATGGGATTGACCTAGGTCCTCTGCATATAGGCAACAGTTTTTTAGCTTGGTGTTCTTGTGGGACTCTTAATAGTGGGGGCAGAGGCTGCCCCTGACTCTTTTGCCCTATTTTGTGACCCCATTCCTTTTACTTAGTTGCTTCAGCCAGCCTTAATAGGAGGGGAGGTGCCTAGTGTTACTGCAACTTGATATACAATGTTTGGTTGGTATCCAAGGGAGGTTTATCTTTTTCTGAAGAGAACAGAGTAGGAATGGATGGGAGGAGAAAGAGGGGAGGTGGCAGAGAAACTTGGAGAAGAGGGAGGAGAAACTGCAATCATGATAAAAAAAAAAAAAGAAAAGAAAAGAAAAAAGAAAAAAAACCTAAATTAAAGAAATCTTTAGCAGAGCTTTTCAAAGATTTAAGTCACTGGCTTCTGCTGACCCCAGTGGACCCTGAAGCACTCAATACCACAAACACAAAGTCTATCTTCAGGTTGTTTCCATCTCATTGGCTGCTTTTATCAAATTATAATCATAACATATGTATGTGTGTGCATTACTCAGAGTTGGGGACACAGAAGAATGAATAACTATAAAAAAGTTAAGATTAAAGATTACATTAGCTTACATTAGATTACAACCCTTAACCGATACAAGAAGATTGAAATAATGCCATACATCCTGTCAGAGTAGCATGGCCTAAGGCTGGTCTTCAATAACAGCAAAAACTACAGAAAGCCCACATACACATGGAAACTGAATAACTCTTTACTCAGTGATAACTTGATCAGGGAAGAGATAAAGAAAGAAATTAAAGTCTATCTTAAATTAGGAGTGAGGTAGTGTGTGTGTGTGTGTGTGTGTGTGTGTGAGCATATGTGTGTGTTAGGCTATAAATGGTAATTATATGAGAGAATTAGAGGCAAGTAAGGTTGAGTTTTACTTAAAGGCAGATTAAAGTTAGACAGATTCACAGTAGGCTATAGCAGGTTAAGTCAGAAGTGATCTCAGGGTGTATTGTTAACTTGACTGTGAGGGCCAAGAAGGTTCAGACTCTGAGTATAAGAGATGTTTCTAGAAAATTGTATCATCATGGCTTCACACTCATATCTTTCTTCTTAGAAAAGTCTATCTTAAATTAGGAGTGAGGTAGTGTGTGTGTGTGTGTGTGAGCATATGTGTGTGTTTTCATGTATGTGAACATGTGTTTGTAGTGTTTAACTCCTACAGAAGCATTGCTAGGCTTAGTTTTTTATTTCCCTAGTGTGGGTGTGTTATCCATATGAAGAAGTTGAAGGTTATTACAAGACAATAAATTAATTTATAGTTATCATCCAAATAATAACCACACACATATCTGCCACCTCATATGTTTGAAAGTAATGATTAGTGTGACTTCAGCCATATTTCCCAAAGGCTGGTTTCTTTTTGAAGATGAAAAATACTTGAGTAGCCTTTCCTACATAACTCATATTTGTTTGATGGGGCTGACAAAACAGAATACAGGTGACTGGGTGGGTTAGAAAT
The DNA here is from genome assembly GCF_978045245.1 of Mus caroli. Lineage (NCBI taxonomy): Eukaryota > Metazoa > Chordata > Mammalia > Rodentia > Muridae > Mus > Mus caroli. The sequence continues at coordinate 4,381,237 of NW_028227267.1, read as the reverse complement.
CTGAAGTTACTATCTCTTGGATAGTACATGTCTTGGTATATCTGCAAGCCTGGTTTCCTCAGAAGCCTCCATCTTTTGTTTGCTACATGTTCAGATGGCTCTTTGTTACATTGCTAGTGAGTTTGTTGTTTTGTGTTCAGACAGGGTCTCTAGATAGCCCAGGCTAGCCTAGAGCTTGCAATGTAGTCATGGTTGTTCTTTTTCTTTTTTTTTTTTTTGTCTTTCTCCGCTTCTATCATAAACTTTTATTTAGGTGTTCTTTTTTTATTAGGAATTTTCCTCATTTACATTTCCAATGCTATCCCAAAAGTCCCCAATACCCTCCCCCCACCCCCCTAACCACCCACTCCCACTTTTTGGCTCTGGCGTTCCCCTGTACTGGGGCATATAAAGTTTTTTTTTTTTTTTTTTTTTATTACATATTTTCCTCAATTACATTTCCAATACTATCCCAAAAGTCCCCCATAGCGCCCCCCACTTCCCTACCCACCCATTCCCATTCTTTTGGCCCTGGCATTCCCCTATATTGGGGCATATAAAGTTTGCAAGTCCAATGGGCCTCTCTTTCCATTGATGGCCGACTAGGCCATCTTTCGATACATATGCAGCTAGAGACAAGAGCTCCAGGGTTCTGGTTAGTACATTATGTTGTTCCAACAATAGGGTTGCAGATCCCTTTAGCTCCTTGGGTACTTTCTCTAGCTTCTCCATTGGGAGCCCTGTGATACATCCAATAGCTGACTGTGAACATCCACTCCTGTGTTTGCTAGGCCCCGGCATCGTCTCACAAGAGACAGCTATATTTGGGTCCTTTCAGCAAAATCTTGCTAGTGTATGCAATGGTGTCAGCGTTTAGAAGCTGATTATGGTACGGATCCCTGGATACAGCAGTCTCTAGATGGTCCATCCTTTCATCACAGCTACGAACTTTGTCTCTGTAACTCCTTCCCTGGGTGTTTTGTTCCCAATTCTAAGAAGGTGCACAGTGTCCACACTTTGGTCTTCATTCTTCTTGAGTTTCATGCGTTTATCAAATTGTATCTTATATCTTGGGTATCCTAAGTTTTGGGCTAATATCCACTTATCAATGAATACATATTGTGTGAGTTCTTTTGTGATTGTGTTACTTCACTCAAGATGATGCCCTCCAGGTCCATCCATTTGGCTAGGAATTTCATAAATTCATTCTTTTTAATAGCTGAGTAGTACTCCATTGTGTAAATGTACCATAATTTCTGTATCCATTCCTCTGTTGAGGGACATCTGGGTTCTTTCCAGCTTCTGGCTATTATAAATAGGGCTGCTATGAACATAGTGGAGCATGTGTCCTTTTTACCGGTTGGGACATCTTCTGGATATATGCCCAGGAGAGGCATTGCTGGATCCTCCGGTAGTACTATGTCCAATTTTCTGAGGAACTGCCAGACTGATTTCCAGAGTGGTTGTACAAGCTTGCAATCCCACCAACAATGGAGGAGTGTTCCTCTTTCTCCACATCCTCGCCAGCATCTGCTGTCACCTGAATTTTTGATCTTAGCCATTCTGACTGGTGTGAGGTGGAATCTCAGGGTTGTTTTGATTTGCATTTCCCTGATGATTAAGGATGTTGAACATTTTTTCAGGTGCTTCTCTGCCATTCGGTATTCCTCAGGTGAGAATTCTTTGTTCAGTTCTGAGCCCCATTTTTTAATGGGGTTATTTGACTTTCTGGAGTCCACCTTCTTGAGTTCTTTATATATATTGGATATTAGTCCCTTATCTGATTTAGGATTGGTGAAGATCCTTTCCCAATCTGTTGGTGGTTTTTTTGTCTTATTGATGGTGTCTTTAGCCTTGCAGAAGCTTTGTAGTTTCATGAGGTCCCACTTGTCAATTCTCGATCTTACAGCACAAGCCATTACTGTTCTATTCAGGAATTTTTCCCCTGTGCCCATATCTTCAAGGCTTTTCCCCACTTTCTCCTCTATAAGTTTCAGTGTCTCTGGTTTTATGTGAAGTTCCTTGATCCACTTAGACTTGACCTTAGTACAAGGAGATAGGAATGGATCGATTCGCATTCTTCTACATGTTAACAACCAGTTGTACCAGCACCATTTGTTGAAAATGCTGTCTTTCTTCCACTGGATGTTTTTAGCTCCCTTGTCGAAGATCAAGTGACCATAGGTGTGTGGGTTCATTTCTGGGTCTTCAATTCTATTCCATTGGTCTATTTGTCTGTCACTATACCAGTACCATGCAGTTTTTATCACAATTGCTCTGTAGTAGAGCTTTAGGTCCGGCATGGTGATTCCACCAGAGGTTCTTTTATCCTTGAGAAGAGTTTTTGCTATCCTAGGTTTTTTGTTATTCCAGATGAATTTGCAGATTGCACTTTCTAATTCGTTGAAGAATTGATTTGGAATTTTGATGGGGATTGCATTGAATCTGTAGATTGCTTTTGGCAAGATAGTCATTTTTACAATGTTGATCCTGCCAATCCATGAGCATGGGAGATCTTTCCATCTTCTGAGATCTTCTAGAATTTCTTTCTTCAGAGACTTGAAGTTTTTATTATACAGATCTTTCACTTCCTTAGTTAGAGTCACGCCAAGATATTTTATATTATTTGTGACTATTGAGAAGGGTGTTGTTTCCCTAATTTCTTTCTCAGCCTGTTTATTCTTTGTGTAGAGAAAGGCCATTGATTTGTTTGAGTTAATTTTATATCCAGCTACTTCACCGAAGCTGTTTATCAGGCTTAGGAGTTCTCTGGTGGAATTTTTAGGGTCCCTTATATATACTATCATATCATCTGCAAAAAGTGATATTTTGACTTCATCTTTTCCAATTTGTATCCCTTTGATCTCCTTTTGTTGTCGAATTGCTCTGGCTAGGACTTCAAGTACAATGTTGAATAGGTATGGAGAAAGTGGACAGCCTTGTCTAGTCCCTGATTTTAGAGGGATTGCTTCAAGCTTCTCACCATTTACTTTGATGTTGGCTACTGGTTTGCTGTAGATTGCTTTTATCATGTTTAGGTATGGGCCTTGAATTCCTGATCTTTCCAAGACTTTTATCATGAATGGGTGTTGGATCTTGTCAAATGCTTTTTCCGCATCTAACGAGATGACCATGTGGTTTTTGTCTTTGAGTTTGTTTATATACTGGATTACGTTGATGGATTTCCGTATATTGAACCATCCCTGCATCCCTGGGATGAAACCTACTTGGTCAGGATGGATGATTGTTTTGATGTGTTCTTGGATTCGGTTAGCAAGAACTTTATTGAGGATTTTTGCATCAATATTCATAAGGGATATTGGTCTGTAGTTTTCTATCTTTGTTGGGTCTTTTTGTGGTTTAGGTATCAGAGTAATTGTGGCTTCATAGAATGAGTTGGGTAGAGTACCTTCTGTTTCTATTTTGTGGAATAGTTTGTGAAGAACTGGGATTAGATCTTCTTTGAAGGTCTGATAGAACTCTGCACTAAACCCATCTGGTCCTGGGCTTTTTTTAGTTGGGAGACTATTAATGACTGCTTCTATTTCTTTGGGGGATATAGGGCTGTTTAGATCATTAACCTGATCTTGATTCAACTTTGGTACCTGGTATCTGTCTAGGAACTTCTCCATTTCATCCAGGTTCTCCAGTTTTGTTGAGTATAGCCTTTGGTAGAAGGATCTGATGGTGTTTTGGATGTCTTCAGGATCTGTTGTTATGTCTCCTTTTTCATTTCTGATTTTGTTAATTAGGATGCTTTCCCTGTGCCCTCTAGTGAGTCTGGCTAAGGGTTTATCTATCTTGTTGATTTTCTCAAAGAACCAGCTCCTTGATTGGTTGATTCTTTGAATAGTTTTTCTTGTTTCCACTTGGTTGATTTCACCCCTGAGTTTGATTATTTCCTGCCGTCTACTCCTCTTGGGTGAATTTGCTTCCTTTTGTTCTAGTGCTTTTAGGTGTGTTGTCAAGCTGCTAATGTGTGCTCTCTCTAGTTTCCTTTTGGAGGCACTCATAGCTATGAGTTTTCCTCTTAGAAATGCTTTCATTGCGTCCCATAAGTTTGGGTATGTTGTGGCATCATTTTCATTGAACTCTAAAAAGTCCTTAATTTCTTTCTTTATTCCTTCCTTGACCAAGGTATCATTGAGAAGAGTGTTGTTCAGTTTCCACGTGAAGGTTGGCTTTCTATTATTTATTCTGTTATTGAAGATCAGCCTTAGTCCATGGTGATCTGATAGGATGCATGGGACAATTTCAATATTTTTATATCTGTTGAGGCCTGCTTTGTGACCAATTATGTGGTCAATTTTGGAGAAGGTACCATGAGGTGCTGAAAAGAAGGTATATCCTTTTGTTTTAGGATAGAATGTTCTGTAGATATCTGCCAGATCCATTTGATTCATAATTTCTCTTAGTTTCACTGTGTCCCTGTTTAGTTTCTGTTTCCATGATCTGTCCATTGGTGAAAGTGGTGTGTTGAAGTCTCCCACTATTATTGTATGAGGTGCAATGTGTGCTTTGAGATTTACTAAAGTTTCTTTAATGAATGTGGCTGCCTTTGTATTTGGAGCATAGATATTCAGGATTGATAGTTCCTCTTGGAGGATTTTACCTTTGATGAGTATGAAGTGTCCCTCCCTGTCTTTTTTAATGACTTTGGGTTGGAAGTCAATCTTATCAGATATTAGAATGGCTACTCCAGCTTGTTTCTTCATGCCATTTGCTTGGAAAATTGTTTTCCAGCCTTTCATTCTGAGGTAGTGTCTATCCTTTTCTCTGAGATGAGTTTCCTGTAAGCAGCAAAATGTTGGGTCTTGTTTGTGTAGCCAGTTTGTTAGTCTATGTCTTTTTATCGGGGAGTTGAGTCCATTGATATTAAGAGATATTAAGGAAAAGTAATTGTTGTTTCCTGTTATTTTTGTTGTTAAAGTTGGCATTTTGTTCTTGTGGCTGTCTTCTTTTAGGTTTGTTGAGGGATTACCTTCTTGTTGTTTCTAGGGTGTGGTTCCTGTCCTTGTATTGGTTTTTTTCTGTTATTATCCTTTGAAGGGCTGGATTCGTGGAGAGATAATGTGTGAATTTGGTTTTGTCGTGGAATACTTTGGTTTCTCCATCTATGTTAATTGAGAGTTTGGCTGGGTATAGTAGCCTGGGCTGGAATTTGTGTTCTTTTAGTGTCTGTATAATATCCGTCCAGGATCTTCTGGCTTTCATAGTCTCTGGTGAAAAATCTGGTGTAATTCTGATAGGCTTGCCTTTATATGTTACTTGGCCTTTTTCTCTTACTGCTTTTAGTATTCTATCTTTATTTAGAGCATTTGTTGCTCTGATTATAATGTGTCGGGAGGTATTTCTTTTCTGGTCCAGTCTATTTGGAGTTCTGTAGGCTTCTTGTATGTTCATGGGCATCTCTTTCTTTAGATTTGGGAAGTTTTCTTCTATAATTTTGTTGAAGATGTTTGCTGGTCCTTTGAGTTGAAAAATCTTCATTCTCATCCACTCCTATTATCCGTAGGTTTGGTCTTCTCATTGCGTCCTGTATTTCTTGGATGTTTTGAGTTAGGATCTTTTTGCATTTTACATTTTCCTTGATTGTTGTGCCGATGTTCTCTATGGAATCTTCTGTATCTGAGATTCTCTCTTCCATCTCTTGTATTCTGTTGCTGATGCTCGTATCTATGGTTCCAGATTTCTTTCCTAGGGTTTCTATCTCCAGTGTTGCCTCATTTTGGGTTTTCTTTATTGTGTCTACTTCCCTTTTTAGGTCTAGTAAGGTTTTGTTCATTTCCATCATCTGTTTGGATGTGTTTTCCTGTTTTTCTGTAAGGACTTCTACCTGTTTGATTATGTTATCCTGTTTTTCTTTAAGGATTTGTAACTCTTTAGCAGTGTTCTCCTGAAATTCTTTAAGGGATTTTTGTGCTTCCTCTTTATTGTCTTCTGCCTGTTTAGCAGTGTTCTCCTGCATTTCTTTAAGTGTGTTATTAACGTCCTTCTTGAAGTCCTCTATCATCATCAGGAGATATGCTTTTAAATCCGTGTCTAACTTTTCCGGTGTGTTGGGGTGCCCTGGACTGGGCGAAGTGGGGGTGCTGGGTTCTGATGATGGTGGGTGGTCTTGGTTTCTGTTAGTAAGATTATTACGTTTACCTTTCGCCATCTGGTAATCTCTGGGGTTAGTTGTTATCGTTGTCACTGTTTAAAGATTGGAGCAGAAGCTGTGTTCCACTCACCAGCAGTCTCTAAATCCTGCGGCGGGGGTCGTGGGTAGCTGATGGTACCCCGGTGCTGGTCCAGCCGGAAGAGGCCTGTGGTCCTACTCAGGCCGTTTTTCTGCTTCCCTAACTAATGCAGTCTCTGGTCCCGCGTGCAATTGGATTGGAGCAGAAGCTGTGTTCCACTCTCCAGAAGTCTTAAGATCCTGTGGTGGGTGTTGTGGGTAGCTGGTGAGTGTCAGCCGACCCTGCGCCCCAGCTGCCCAGGTGCTTTTCTGACCGGAAGAGGGTTGTGGCCCTATGTAGGCTGGATTTCTCTTTCCCCAACCAGCGCAGTCTGAGGTCCCGGGTGATTGGACTGGAGCAGAAGCTGTGTTCCACTCACCAGCAGTCCCAAAATCCTGCGGCGGGGGTCGTGGGTAGCTGGCGGGTGTCAGGCAACCCTGCGCTCCTGCTACCCGGCACTAATCCGGCTGGATGAGGCCTGTGGCCCTACTCAGGCCGGTTTCTGCTTCCCTAACTAATGCAGTCTCAGGTCCCGCGCAATTGGATTGGAGCAGAAGCTGTGTTCCACTCACCAGCAGTCCCAAAATCCTGAGGCGGGGGTCGTGGGTAGCTGGCGGGTGTCAGGCAACCCTGCGCTCCCGCTACCCCGGCACTGATCCGGCCGGATGAGGCCTGTGGCCCTACTCAGGCCGGTTTCTGCTTCCCTAACTAATGCAGTCTCAGGTCCCGCGCAATTGGATTGGAGCAGAAGCTGTGTTCCACTCACCAGCAGTCCCAAAATCCTGCGGCGGGGGTCGTGGGTAGCTGGCGGGTGTCAGGCAACCCTGCGCTCCCGCTACCCCGGCGCTGATCTGGCCGGATGAGGCCTGTGGCCCTACTCAGGCCGGTTTCTGCTTCCCTAACTAATGCAGTCTCAGGTCCCGCGCAATTGGATTGGAGCAGAAGCTGTGTTCCACTCACCAGCAGTCCCAAAATCCTGCGGCGGGGGTCGTGGGTAGCTGGTGGGTGTCAGGCAACCCTGCGCTCCCGCTACCCCGGCGCTGATCTGGCCGGATGAGGCCTGTGGCCCTACTCAGGCCGGTTTCTGCCTCCCTAACTAATGCAGTCTCAGGTCCCGCGCAATTGGATTGGAGCAGAAGCTGTGTTCCACTCACCAGCAGTCCCAAAATCCTGCGGTGGGGGTCGTGGGTAGCTGGCGGGTGTCAGGCAACCCTGCGCGCTCCTGCTACCCCAGCACTGATCCGGCTGGATCCATATAAAGTTTGAAAGTCCAATGGGCCTCTCTTTCCAGTGATGGCCAACTAGGCCATCTTTTGATACATATGCAGCTAGAGTCAAGAGCTCCAGGGTACTGGTTAGTTCATAATGTTGTTCCACCTATAGAGTTGCAGATCCCTTTAGCTCCTTGGGTATTTTCTCTAGCTCCTCCATTGGGGGCCCTGTGATCCATCCAATAGCTGACTGTGAGCATCCACATATGTGTTTGCTAGGCCCCGGCATAGCTTCACAAGAGACAGCTATATCAGGGTCCTATCAGCACAATCTTGCTAGTGTATGCAATGGTGTCAGCGTTTGGAGGCTGTTTATGGGATGGATCCCTGGATATGGCAGTCTCTTGATGGTCCATCCTTTTGTCTTAGATCCAAACTTTGTCTCTGTAACTCCTTCCATGGGTGTTTTGTTCCCAATTCTAAGAAGGGGCAAAGTGTCCACACTTTGGTTTTCTTTTTTTTTTTTTTTGAGTTTCATGTGTTTTGCAAATTGTAACTTATATCTTGGGTATTCTAAGTTTCTGGGCTAATATCCACTTATCAGTGAGTACATATCATTTGAGTTCTTTTGTGATTGGGTTACCTCACTCAGGATAATGCCCTCCAGGTCCAACCATTTGCCTAGGAATTTCATAAATGCATTCTTTTTAATAACTGAGTAGTACTCCATTGTGTAAATGTACCACATTTTTTTGTATCCATTCCTCTGTTGAGGGGCATCTGGGTTCTTTCCAGCTTCTGGCTATTATAAATAAGGCTGCTATGAACATAGTGGAGCATGTTTCTTTCTTACTAGTTGGAACATCTTCTGGATATATGCCCAGGAGAGGTATTGCGGGATCCTCCGGTAGTACCATGTCCAATTTTCTGAGAAACCGCCACACTGATTTCCAGAGTGGTTGTACAAGCTTGCAATCCCACCAACAGTGGAGGAGTGTTCCTCTTTCTCCACATCCTCGCCAGCCTCTGCTATCACCTGAATTTTTGATCTTAGCCATTCTGACTGGTGTGAGGTGGAATCTCAGGGTTGTTTTTATTTGCATTTCCCTGATGATTAAGGATGCTGAACATTTTTTCAGGTGTTTCTCAGCCATTCAGTATTCCTTAGTTGAGAATTCTTTGTTTAGCTCTGAGCCCCATTTTTAATGGGGTTATTTGATTTTCTGGAGTCCACCTTCTTGAGTTCTTTATATATATTAGATATTAGTCCTCTATCTGATTTAGGATAGGTAAAGATCCTTTCCCAATCTGTTGGTTAGCCATGGTTGTTCTTGAACTCCTAATCTTACTGTTTCAGTTTCCTGAGTGTCAGTATTACCAGTGTGCACATCTGACATTTCTTCCTCTTTTTACAATCTTTCTCAACCAGCTTCATTTTGTTTTTTTTTTTTTTTTTTTTTTTTTTTTGGTTTTTCGAGACAGGGTTTCTCTGTGTAGCCCTGGCTGTCCTGGAACTCACTCTGTAGACCAGGCTGGCCTCGAACTCAGAAATTCGCCTGCCTCTGCCTCCCAAGTGCTGGGATTAAAAGCATGCACCACCAAGCCCGGCTGGTTTTTTGTTTTGTTTTGTTTTTTTCAACCAGCTTCATTTTAACTCTCTAATCCCTTTATAGACCAAGGAAAGCTAACTTCAATGGGAGTTAGTTCTGACAGGCTATCTCTCGACTTAGTGGCTTCATACAGTTAACTGTCCCTACCCATACATGGGGTTGGTTCCAGCTAAGACTGTGGATCAGTGTTGGCCAGCCCACTAATGCTCTGTCAGTCCATGTGTCACCTCAAGTAAGCTGCTGTGAAGGGGCCAGTGGAGTTAGATGCTCATCACCCAGGAGGCAGGCCTAGGGGCAGTTGCATGGCTGTGTTCACAGTATTTCAAGAGCTGGAAGAGAGAGCAAATACCTTGCAAGTCTTTTCCTGCATCACTTTTGCCAAAGCCAATCATGTAGCCAACCTCAGGCACCAGAACTGGAGAGTCTCCTAGCTTATAACAGAGGGCAAGCCTGGGATTTGGGAACTTTGTGGTGTCATTGAGGAAGAGGAGAGACAACACCGAGATAAATAAGCTGTGTTGCCCTTACACATATGCATTACCTTGTCTCATATTTTGAGTTCCTAGTTGAACTATGCTCTACAAAGTGAGGAATGTTATTAATAGAGCTACACTCCACTTCACACTAAAGTAAATGGAAATGCCAAATCTAAAACCTCTCTTAAATCCACGTACAGGTTGTTGAAGTTGCATGGTATTTCAAAAGAGATACCCAAGGTAGATACTACCATTTCTCACAATGGATTTAAAGGTGGTCACCCTCACACCCTACTTATAGCCAGATGGAAGAGACCACATTCTTATATTTTAAAAATTATAATCCTGCATTTTTATTCATCACAGAATAAAGGTCATCACATGACCTTCAGCAATAAGCATTTATTATTAGACACATAGGCCCATGGGTCTGCAGACTTTAGGCTATAGATTATGAGCTCTTTGGAGAAGTTCTGTACCCAGTATATTGTTTCAGGCAGACTGTGATGGGCAAAATGACTTGGGACATTTTCTGGTAGTGGACATAAGCTCATTGGGTTACTATTGCTGAGATGAAACACCATGGCCAAAAGCAACTTGAGGGAAAAGAGTTTATTTGACTTACATTTACTATTCATCACTGAAGAAAGTCAGGACAGGAACTTAGGCAGGTAGGAACCTGGAGGCAGGAGCTGATGCAGAGGCTTGTGGAGGAGAGCTGTTTACTAGACACCTTCCCATGGCTTGCTCAGTCTGCTTTCTTATAGAACACAGGACCATGACCCAGGATGGCACCACCCACAATAAGCTGTGCCTCATATCCATCAGTAATTAAAATATGCCCTGCAGACTTGTGTGCTTGTATATATTTTATGGAGACAGTTTCTTAATTGAGGTTCTCTCCTCTCAGATGACTTTAGCTAGTGTCAAGTTGACATAAAACTATCCAGCACAAACTAAACTGCTTGAGTGTTTCTGAATTTTTCTGAGGCCAACACAGTTCAGGGACATTATTTATGTGCCTATTTGTGTCCTGTAGTATGGGCAATTGAATGTAGAATCTTCCACATGCTGGGCACACATTTTACTATTGAGTCATGTCCCAAGTCTCAAAAAAACTCTTTGATATGTTTACTTGAAGCAGTAATTAAGAATTTAAGTAATTAGTTTTTAAATTTAAACATTTCACTTTTACATTTACATTTTACATTTATATGTATGCGTGTGGGAGTATTTGTAGAAGTCAGAATACAAATTGTGTTAGTCTTTCTCTTTCCACCCTATGGGTCTTGGAAATCAAACTCATAACATCATTTTTGGTGGCAGGCACCTGTACTGATTAAATCATTTCAGCTCTTGTACTTGTCAGCCCTCAAGTACAAGTGTATCTTAAATGATATTTTTATTAACTCTTTGAGAATGTCATACAATGTAATTTGAATCTATTCTTCCACTCACCTCCTCCCATAACTACATTCTCCAACCTCCTATCCCTTCCTACCCAACTCTACTTGCTTGCTCTCCCTCCCTCCCTCCCTCCCTCCCTCCCTCCCTCCCTCCCTCCCTCCCTCCTTCCTTCCTTCCTTCCTTCCTTCCTTCCTTCCTTCCTTCCTTCCTTCCTTCTTTCCTTCCTTCCTTGTCTTTCCTCATAAAGTCCAGTTTATATTGCCCAGCTATTCTTGGCAGTGATGTGGGATAGACTTATCAGGTATAATATCATTTGAGGAAACAGACTCCATCTCTCCCAGTATCTATCAAATACCAGTAGCTCCTCAGATAGTGGTGGGGTTTTGTGAGCACCTTCCCCCTTCTATGTGGGAATTTTGTCTGTCTGGAACTTGCATAGGTCTTGTGTGTACTGTCACAATTAGTGTAAGTTCATAAGTGCTTCTGCCCTCTTATGTTTGGAAACAGCTCTGTATTTAATGTCATTCACTGCCTCTGAGTCTTAGAATGTTCCTGTCCTATCTCCTGTGAAGATCCTGTGGCTTCAAGGGGTAGGGGTATAATCCATATTTCTTGTTTAGGGATGAGCACTTGACAGTCTTTTACTATCTGTAGAGTGAGTCATTGAGGGTGTCTCAATGTTAATTGCTATCTAATGCAAGGAGACACTCACTCTCCAAAAAGGGCTGAGAGAAGTAGAGATACAGTATAAAGTCCTTAGGGGTCATTTTAATGTCCATTAACTTGTTTTTTTTTTTTATATATATATATATATATCAACACCACCAACTTGAAAACTGGACTTATTCCAGTGCGAGTTTATTTTCTATTCTGTAGTATGTATTAACATTCCTTATGTATTTCAGCCCAGAGGTCCTGAAGAGTGAGCCATATGGAGAGAAGGCTGATGTCTGGGCTGCTGGCTGCATCCTTTATCAGATGGCGACTCTAAGTCCTCCCTTCTGTAGCACCAACATGCTCTCCTTGGCTACTAAAGTAGGCCACCGGGAGCAAAGGGGCATCTGTTGTGACTTACACCATTGTCATTTCAAAGCATGTACTGTTTGATTCCCTACATGACCCATTCTATATCTCCTTTCATCTAAATATCTATTATAGTGAATATATACTTCTATGTAGTTATATTTATTTATCATATAAAATTATAAAAACAGGTTTCTCATTACTGTTTCTTTGTGGTGGTGAAGATGGAGCTCAGGGCCTTCAAATGCTAGGCAAGTGCTTTTCCATTGAGCTATGTCTCCAGGGCATGCTTTAGGCCTACAAGCCACCATATTATGTCATCCCACCTATTAATTTATCATGAGCCTAAGGTTAATTTTATTTCAATTTGGAGAAAATGATTCTCTAGCCTAGAACTGTCTAATTTGCACTGATTTTCATTTGTTGAGATGTTACCATTTCTGATTAAAATTTGTGTATAAAGTTATATTATTTATTAGCAAGCCACATTGTAACCTCAGATGACTGCTCATAGACAACTTGGTCCTTTGACACTGCTACTGTTTTCTGTCTTGCAGATAGTGGAGGCTGTATATGAGCCAGTGCCAGAAGGTATCTACTCTGAAAAAGTGACAGATACCATTAGAAGGTAAATAGTCTTACAACTTACAACATAAAGCAACCGCCATGAAATACATAAGGTCTCCATGTGTATGTTCACTGCATATGAGTAACTACTTATGAAAGGCTCTCCAGGTAATCCAAATCTAGCAAGGTGTTTAAGCATCCTTAGTAATAGTGTCTCCTTGAAAACCACTGGGACATCTGAGAGGAAGTTGGGATCCTGTACAGCTATTAGGCCGATCTACAAGACATTATGTCAACATGAAAAATGTGTGTGCGAAACAAGTTAAAAGTATGAAAATCTATCTTTGTGAAATAAACAAAATATACACAAATATGGAAGAATGAGTAACAACATAAGCTCAAAAGAGCTGTGAACAATGATAAAACTGAAAATATTTTTAAATGTTAGTAATACTATATTTTATACTAAGTTCTCAAAAAATGAGAGGTTTTCCCAATTAATATAGCCAGAGTTTAATAAAGGTTATTGTCCCTCTGTACCCCCAGAGCAGTGTCAAGCCCCTCCTGAATTTAGGACCTTGTCCTTGAGTGCCTCACTTGGTTGATCGTGTCTGCTGCTCTCAGGTTCCAGCTACTCCTCATAACCCTTCACCTGCTGACCCTTTCTTCTTCTCTCAGACACATGCACGCTTCTCGCCCTCAGTCCCTCAGATTACAACAGAAGCACCTCAGACCAGAAAACTACTCCAACTACCCCACTGTCTTGGTGCCCTTCTGCCCGCTTAAAAACCACAGTGTCTGTAATTCTGTGATCATTAACTTTTGTTGTCAATTTGAATGGATTGGGAATCACCTCAGGGTCATACTTTCGGGTTTATCTGTGGAAGAGTTTCCAGAAATGTTAAACCGATAAGGGAAGACCTACCCTGGATATGGGCAGTACCACCATATGGGATGGGACCCCAGACTGAAGAAAGGGAGCTGAGCACAGACGTTCTCTCTCCTCACACAATGTGTGTAGTCACATCACACCTGACCTCATGCTTTTCCATCATGAGATGAGCCAAAATGAACCCCTTTTCCTTGAGTTGCTTTTGTTTGGCAATTTGATTGTGAAGCCAAGGGGGGAAAACAGAAAATTGGTACTGACAGTGGCATTGTTGCTGGGAGAAACCTGAATACATATTTACAGACCTTTGTGTGACTGCTTTCTGGAACAAAAATGGAAAAGCTTGTAGGAGTGGGCTAAAGAAGCTCCAGTGTGCTATAGGCAGAGCTCCTGGGCCACTCCCGAAGTTTCAGGAAGGAACACAAATCTTGCCAGAAACTGGACTAGAACTGCTCATGTTTCACTGCCTCATGCTCCTGCTACCGTGCTGTTCTACCATGGTGGATTGTATCCTGCCTTAAGCATGAGCATAAATAAACCCTTCCTTCATTCCTTAAGCTGCTTTTTGACAGGTATTAATATTTGGTGACAGCAATAAGAATAACTTATTGCTGATAGCAATAAAAAAATAGCTAATGCCCCTAAAATATCGTACATAAGCACACATGCTTGCTGTTATGTGCTTCATTCTCGTTCAGTAACTAGACTTGAAAGCAGACACTTGTTACCTTGGTTCTGACCTGGTTAGTAGCAGAGGTTAATACACCAGACCCCCAGTCAACACTGCGTTGGGAGGTTATGGCTGACAACTTGTTTCAATATCAAGGACATCTTGGTACTTGCACAGCACCAACAATATCTTTCTGCTCCATCAAGCTGAACTGAATCTTTTCTATTTTGGATGTTCAAAGTCCCAGAGTTCCCTAGGTGGACAAGTTTCTGCCTCTTTCTAAGATTCTGAAACTCTGGTCTCATATTGGTCCTATATGTATCACCATCCCCAGTGATTTTCCGTAGGCACACTACAGTGACCATTCTTCTGGCCCTTTGGCTACTCTTTCAGTTTTATACTAGTTAATTCTTCACCTGTTTGTATTTCTTGGCCGTCTCCATGTTTACCTAACACAGACCTAATCTTAGGAGTCTCAAATTCTACAGAACATCTTGGTCATAGCAAACCCCTGTGTACCGAATATGCTGGTCAAGTTTTCTATATCTGTTTCATCATTTGGTGGAATAGGGGTTGTCACTAAGGGTGACAAGCAGAGTGGTACATAGTGACACCATCTCTAGTAAAGCTCATGTTGGTGGGCTCATGAAGAACAGGTAAAGTGGAAGGAAAAGGGAGAAAAAAAAGATTCCATTGAATACAGAGAGCTAATGGTGATGTTGATGGTGAGATGGAATGGGTGGGGAAACATTGCTTGCACTGTGGTTGTGGGCACAGTGCTAAAAAGACTAAAACTACTTCTGTTAGCTGGAGAAGTGGACTGATTCTGGAGATAGGAGCAACTGGATTTATTCAGTTACAACTTTGAGACAAGACCAGGGGAAGAGTAAATGTCACCAGCAAGATAAAGACAGGCCATCATCATGAAATTCACCCCAGGATGAGCAATGGCTGCCTAGATGAAGCTTTAAGATGGGGCTGCAGGAGAAGGCTTCATGGTAGGTCCTGTGTTCACTTCAATTATGATGTTTCAAAGGATGAGTGGCATTTATTGGGGGTTCCAGATTAAGTGCTTTGTTGCTGTTATATCGCATTAAATGAGTATGTGGTGTTGTGGTGTGCATATATATGTGTATTTGCATGTGTGTGTGTATGCATATGGATGTATACAAACATATTTGTATACATGTGCACATATGTGCAGGTACACGTGTGTGGGCACATGTGTCTGGAGTTCAATGGTGATGCTTGATGTCCTTTTAAATCATTCTTTACTTTGTTGAGTCTGAGTCTCTCAATTGAACTCAGAGCTCATCAATTAGATAGTCCAATTGGCCAATTTGTCTTGGATATTCCCTTCTCTCTAGCTTCTAAGTGTGTCTTTTATATGGGTTCTTGGGATCCAATCTCTGGTCCTTGCCCCTTTGTTGACAAGTGCTTTATTCACTGATCCAGCCCCCAGATCAAATGTTTTTCAAGGTGTTTATCATTTAAAATATTAAGAAATGACAGTAAGTTAGACCTGGCAATTTAACCATATAGCTAACTATAAGTTAAGATTGCACGGCATATACTGTAGCAGACATTATTTTCATTTAAAATTCAAGATTCCTCATTTTCTACATTTACCCTGGGAAATTTTTAATCTCTAGAAAACTTCAAGCCAAAATCAATTGTGTGTTGAATGCAGTTGTAAGTTTAATTTGCTTTGAATTTATAGTGTTGAAAAACTAAGTTCTACAAGAATTAGAGCATAATTTCTGATTTGCCATTTTCTTAGTCTCTCGTTTTCTACCAAATATTGGTGGAAGATTTCATATATATATATAAAACCATCAGCAACTCAGCAAATTATCAGGTTCAGAGTCAGTTGCCAGCAACTAGACAGAGCCTTGGAATACAAAAAATACCTGATATAATTTAGTGATTATTTTTTTTCTTTTAGATAGAACCCTGCTATTTAAGCCAGGCTGGCCTAGGCTTATCCTCCTGTCTCAGCCTCCTGGCTGCTGACTTACAGGCCAGCAGCTGCTCTTACAGTCACTCTTAAACTCTGTGTTATTTCCAGCCACACACACCTCATTTCTCAGCACCCCAGTTTTACTTTGCGCATTATTGTCAAGCACAGCCCACAGTATTTGCATTTTTATTCACATATTTTGTTATCAAAACTTTTCTTTTTTAGGCAATCTTTTAAATTGGGAGAATTATTTAGCAGCCCTGAAGAGTCTGGAACAAAGCCAGACAGCATCTTGCTGTTTTTCCCAGGCAGTATATGGAGAAGCTGCATGGAGGCAGCCGAGTTACTCTCCTGTCTTCCTTTCTTTCCCTTTTCTTCTCCAAGGAAGAATATTTCCTTTTATGCAAACCTATTCCAAGTGTGTGAGTTTTGCTTTGTGCCTGGCTGCATAAGCTGTCTGTTGCTTTGTTTCCAAGCAGACGTGATGATTAGAGAGGCAGTTGTGAGTTCTGCTAACAATGGAGTCCTTACAGGCTTGAATTGCCTCCAACTCTGTTTCATAAAACATGACATGAAGACAGTCGAACAGTATTACTTGCAATTTTTCCATCTCATCTGACTGGAGCACAATTTTGTTGAAGAGAGCAATATTCTAGGGTTTCCCCTCTGCCCCCTAGAACATGATTTCATGCTTATTTGCTTAGGGGATCTTTGGAGAGTACCCCATGCCAATCTTTAGCATATATGTGTCTCTGAAGAAGATGTCTGAGATACTCAAGTGAGCAATGGAGCTCCATGGGAACCTTTGCCAGTGTGTTTCTGGAGGCCCATAAGTCTGTGATCAGACATCTTGATTAAGGATAGATTAAATTGTATAGACGTTAGGCTGTGTTGACCCATTCATGGATTCATTTGGTCATTCACCAAATAGTTCTCAGGAGCCAGGTTGCATCTTAAATGCTATTCAATGTCTTCGTGAAGGGGCACTGTGGGCCTGAGTACCAGAGGCTTTCCACAAAGATCTCTGACTAGGCTTGGTGCAAGGGTTCTAGCGAAGGGAAGTGAGTGCTGGCAGGGAGGGGAAATCCCTCCACCTCTGTCATGCAGTAATTCCATGCTGCCCTGCACTGAGTCCTGTCTGGCTGGGCCTATGAGAAGCCAACTAGCCAGTGAGGAGTGCTGCAGAGCCTCAGGTGGCACTTTGGGAGAGCAGATCTTTCCCCAAGTGTTACAGCTCTTAGGACAAAAGGCTCAGAAAATGGAGCAGTTCTCCCACACCTTTTATTCGCTGGGTAGGATTTATATACAGTTTGGGAGATGATTCAGTGTTTGACAGCAGGTATTTCTCATTGGCTTGGACAGAGAGTTTGGGGAAACCTTATTTGCATGTGGGAGGGCTTGGTGCAGCTACTATGAGTTTGATGCCCATACCTCTCTGCAGGGGAGCTGTAGCTACTCCGACCTGAGCCAGGTGCACAGGAGGCATGGCTGAACTCCTTCTGTCCCATGCAGGTGAAAATCACCACCCACCAGGGCTCTGGGATTCCAGACCTATGCTCAACTGGGGACGAGGCTGTCTGTGCACAGCCCATCACTCCACAGGGCACAGCCTTCTCTCAAGAAGTTGGCAGTGATGAATTAAAACATTACAATCCCATCGTGCAATAGTTTATAAACTGAAATGCAAACAGTGCAGTGATCTTGCCAGTTGACTCCATGGCTGTATTAATCGCTTTCTGACAGTAGCTAGATGAAATGTGAATGGCAGTCACTTCACCATTCCTGATAATATTCTCTGCCTCCAAGACCACAGAAACATTAGCATTCAATGTGTCAAGTTACTTAAGCAAAAGTTCTTAAGAAAAAATGAGGACATATTCCAATCAAGATAACAGTGTATCCCTACTTAAGTTATCTCTGTGCCCCTGAAATTTTATTATCAGAAGTAAAACACAGAATATTAGTATAAGATCCTCATGAACAAGACCAAGTGAAATGAAATTAATCAGGCAGAATGAGTGCAAACACCTCTGCTGACCTTGAAAGGAATGAGAAAGCTCATAGTTGTAAGAAAGGTCGAAATGCTCCCTGCTTTATATTTAATCAGCTTTTGCACATCAGCTTTTCATCTTTAGCTCAGATCCTTGCAGTTTGTGAACCGTTCTTTTATACACCAAGATAAGCTATAATCTTAAAAAAATTAAAATTATTTTTAAATGACCCCCCTCCCCTTTCAAAGATACTGCATCCTGGATTGGCCTTAAGCTCATGATCTTCCTGACTCAGACTCCCGAGTGGTGGGAGTTTACTTTTAACTATAGAAATATCTCACACCTCTAAGTCACTGGATTTTATATTTGTCTGTGTTTTGTAAGACCCTCTACCCTGTGTTAATGTTGACTGAATATAGCTGGAAAAGGTACAAAAAGCTGTGACCTCCCAGAAACTTTCTTCCCTTAACTTGTATCAAGGGGGCCCTGTTTGTTTTATTGATTAGTGAGCAGGCTGTAATTTTGGAAGGCAGTCAAGCATGCAGGAGAATATGACTCCTTCTTTCACCTGGAGATGAGACCTTGGATTCAAGACCTGCCTACAACCCTGGGCTATGAGCTCAAGTTCAAAGCCCCCTTTCCCCAGAATTCAGATATCTTTTGATTAGTGATGGATTCAGAGCTATGTCTGATGCTTGTTTTGTCCCAGCTGCTCTTGGGTGCAGATTCCATGCACTGAACTTGACCTCTCTCAATCCCAATGGTATCACTTCGATGACTTTTGTTACAATACTTTGTCTTTTCTTAGGTGCCTCACTCCTGATGCGGAAGCCCGTCCAGATATTGTAGAAGTTAGTTCCATGATATCAGATGTCATGATGAAGTATTTAGACAGATTATCCACATCCCAGCTAGCCTTGGAGAGGAAACTGGAAAGGGAGCGGAGGCGCACACAGAGATACTTTATGGAAGCCAACAGAAATGCTGTCACATGTCACCATGAGCTGGCTCTTCTGTCCCAGGTAACTAGAAATCTCTTGATCCTACATGAGGCCTTCTCATAGTCTATCTGAAGTTTTTCATTTTTGTCGTAAGAAAGACGTGCCCATAGTAAGGAAAATAGTCAAAATCTGAAGTGTTTAATCATTATATAGCTACATATTTGTATCCATTGTTATTTTCTATAAATCAGGAAGTGCTCTTAGACAGTGCTTATGTTAACATATGGTCTGTATGTATAGCACCTAGTGCTCAGATATATTGATTTTCCTTAGTCATCTTGTTGCACTTTAGGATAAACAGGTAAGTTTATTCAGAGAAGAAAGTAATATTTGCCTTTCAATTTTTTCTTTCTGGTCTGTGTAACCTCTCTGTCTGCTGCTGGTGTAATGACCTTGTTGCAAAGTCTCAAATCTGAATACTTTTGAGTTTTCTTTCCAGTTTTTCTTTGACCTGTAGAATATTTTGGTATCTAGTGTATCCCTGAGCAAAGTTTAAGGACCCTGGAGCTTGTGCCTGGGCATGTGGTGGCTGGCAATGCTTTTGATCTGCCTGACTTTCCTTTCCTGGAGCTTGGTAGTCCACTTACTGCTGTGGATACCCCTCAGCAGCTACTCAGAAATGCTTCTCCTGTACCAAGGGTGGGACAGCAGGCCACAGGACCACAGGACTCATTCTTGGTCATTATATCTGGTCATTGAGTCCTTCCCACTGTCCTTAAACTTTGGTGTCTGTGAGGGAATGAGGCAAGAAGTCAATCTCAAAGAAGAGACAGTTCTGACTTCTTCAGTAACAGCATTTCAAAGGTGTTCTAGAGGGAAGGAAAGCATTGCTGTGGTGTGAGCTTGTCCCAATGGCTGTGATGTGAGCTTGTCCCCAAGGCTGTGGAGTGAGCTTGTCCTCATTGTGTGGTGTGAGCTTGTGCTGACTCACCCATCTTGAAGTTGAGGACTTCATGTTTTTGGTTTTGGGGGAAGACTCCTCATTACTTTTAACTGCTGAGCTCAGCTATGACTCCAGGCTGATATACAATGGCTTTCTGATGTTAGGACAGGGTGACCTGGAACTGTGGCTCTCATTGCTGTTGAGCACCATGTTGGGGAGCAAGGGTCACCTTCTTTTTCCCTGTTATTTTCCACCGGACTTCATAAGATCAGGCAGCAGTATGACACACTCTCTGATGCACATTACATACCTTTAGTTGATTAAGATACAGGAGATTTAGCTGTTTCTTCCTTAATGAGACTATACAGCTTGGCATTAAATTCTGGGATGCACAGCTCTTAGCCAGTTTATAGTTGGATATGAAAGGGTCATTTTTTTTATTAGATTAACATGGGAATGGGAAAAATTTGCTTAACACTGAATAATAGAAACCCTCTTCTCTTTAGCAAAGCACCTAGAGAAGGACCATTTTGTATATTTATTTTCAGTTCTAAGCTATAAAAATATACCTGTAAAAAATCTCAAACATATCTGTTCCATATCCTTCCCGCTCCAGCCTCTCTCAGATCACTTTAACAAATCCCAGACGCACACAACTGTACACATCGGTGTATTCTTATGTGTTTGGAGATCAGGTTCAGCTGGAGACATCAGACTCTCAGACCATGTCCAGAAAAATGGGGCACTCTGTGGACTTCAAGGAGGGGTTTGAAGAAGTATTTACCAACTTTGGAGAATATTGGGGTCAAAAATCTACAGTGTAACTTCAAAAGTCAAATACAAGTTTTTGAAGGATTTGCTTTACTTCCATATGATTATGTCAGAAATTCTTTAGTTGTAAGCATGCATTTTTGAAGACTTTACATCTTGAGTGGTCTGTGGATCTATGGCATAAGAATTATATCTAAAATTACTGACCTAAGTGACCTTCAATAAGGCAGTGCTTTGCTTTGCTTTCCTTTGCTTTCCTTTCCATTTCTTCTCTTTGCTACTTTTTTTTTCTTGTTAAAAGATTTATTTATTTATTTATTTATTTATTTATTTATTTATTTATTCATTCATTTTGTGTTGAATTAAAGTCCTAGCTAGCATTCTTCCCATCCTCCCAAAGCCAGTCTTCCCTTTACAGGAAGCAATAATGCCTTAATCTGGTCCTGATGTTTTAAAGCAAAAATGGGAAAACCAATCCTCATTTGATGAACTCTACTTTTAAAGACTCTTTTTAAAATATTGTTATTAGATAGTTTCTTTGTTTACATTTCAAAAGTTATCCTCTTTCCTGGTATCCCCTCCGAAAACCCTCTATCCCCCTCCCTCCACCTGTTTACCAACCCACCTACTCTGGCTTCCTGGTCCTGGCATTCCCCTACACTAGGGCATCGAGTGTTCATGAGACCAAGGGCCTCTTCTCCCATTGATGATCAACAAGGCCATCCTCTGCTACATGTTCGGCTGGAGCCATTGGTCACTCCATGTGTACTTATTGGTTGGTAGTTTAGTCCCTGGGTGCTCTGGGGATACTGGCTGGTTCATATTGTTGTTCCTCCTATGGGGCTGCAAACCTCTTCAGCTCCTTGAGTCCTTTCTCTAGATCCTCAGTACAATCGTTGTCTGAGACCATCTACCTCTGAATTTGTCAGGCACTGGTAGAGCCTCTCAGGTGACAGCTATATCAAGCTCCTGTCAGCAAGCACTTGTTGGCATCCATAATAGTGTCTGGGTTTGGTAACTGTATATGGGATGGATCCCCAGGTGGGGAAGTGTCTCTGGATGGCCTTTCCATCAGTCTCTGCTCCACACTGTGTATCTCCTCCCATGGGTATTTTGTTCCCACTTCTAAGAAGGACTGAACTATTTACACTTTGGTCTTCCTTCTTTTTGAGCTTCATGTGGTCTGTGAATTGCATCTTGGGTATTCTGAACTTCTGGGCTACTATCCACTTATCAGTGAGTGCATACCACAATGTGTTCTTTTGTGATTGGGTTACCTCACTCAGAATATTTTCTAGTTCCAACCATTTGCCTAAGAATTTCATAAATTCGTTGTTTTTAATAGCTGAGTAGTACCACATTGTATAAATGTACCACATTTTTTATAGCCATTCCTCTGTTGAATGACATCTGGGTTTTTTTCCAGCTATTACAAATAAGGCTGCTATGAAAATAGTAGAGCATGTGCACTTGTTATATGTTGGAAAGTCGTCTGGGTATATGCGCTATTATATACTCAGGAGTGGTATAGCTGGGTGCTCAGGTAATACTATGTCCCATTTTCTGAGGAACCACTAGACTGATTTCCAGCTTGCAACACCACCAGCAATGGAGGAGTGTTCCTCTTTCTCCACATCCTTGACAGCATCTGCTGTTTTTGATCTTAGCCATTCTGACTGGTGTGAGGTGGGGGTCTCAGGGTTGTTCTGATTAGCATTTCCCTGCTAAGTAAGGATGTTGAACATTTCTTTAGATGCTTCTCAGCCATTTTGTATTCCTCAGTTGAGAGTTCTTTGTTATCTCTGTACCCCATGTTTTAATAGGGTTATTTGGTTCTCTGGAGTCTAACTTATTGAGTTCTTTGTATATATTGTATATTAGCCCTTTATCATATGTAGGGTTTGTAAAGATCTTTTTCCAATCTGTTGGTTGCTGTTTTGTCCTATTCACAGTATCCTTTGCCTCTTGCAATTTTATGAGGCCCCATTTGTCAGTTGTTGATCTTAAAGCATAGGCCATTGGTATTCTGTTCAGGAAGTTTCCCCCTGTGCCCATATGTTTGAGGCTCTTCCCTGCTTTCTTCTCTATATGGTTCAGTGTCTCTGGTTTTAGGTGGAGATCCTTGATCCACTTGGATTTGAGCTTTGTAGAAGGAGATAAGAATAAATCCATTTGTATTCTTCTACCTGCTGACCTCCAGTTGAACCAGCACCATTTGTTGAAAATGTAGTCTTTTTTCCCATTCAACTGTTTTAGCTCCTTTGTCAAATATCAAGTGACCATAGGTGTGTGGGTTCATTTCTGGGCCTTCAATTCTATTCCATTGATCTACCTGCCTGTCACTGTACCAATACCATGTGGTTTTTATCACAATTGCTCTGTAGTAAACTTGAGGTCAGAAATCGTGATTCTGCCAGAAGTTATTTTATTTATTTGAGAATAGTTTTCACTATCCTGGGTGTTTTATTATTCCAAATGAATTTGAAAATTGCTCTTTCTAACTCTATGAAGAATTGAGTTGGAATTTTGATGAAGATAGCATTAAATCTATAAATTGCTTTCAGCCAGATGGCCCTTTTTACTATATTAATCTTGCCAATGCATTAGCATGGGAGATTTTTCCATCTTCTGAGATCTCCTTCATTTTTTTCTTCAGAGACTTGAAGTTCTTATCGTACATATCTTTCACTTGCTTAGTAAGAGTCACAGCAAGGTATTTTATATTATTCATGACTATAGTGAAGGGTATTGTTTCCCTAATTTCATTCTCATCCTTTTTATCCTTTGTGTAGAGGAGGTCAATAATTTATTTGAATTAATTTTATATCCAGCCACTTTGCTGAAGTTGTTTATCAGCTGAAGGTGTTCTCTGGTGGACTTTTGGGGGTCACTTATGTATAATTATTATATCATCTGCAAATAGCAGTTTTTTTGACTTTTTCGTTTTCAATTTGTATCCCTTTGACCTCCTTTTGTTGTCTAATTGCTCTGGCTAGGACTTTGAGTACTATATTGAATAGATAGGGAGAGAGAAGGCAGCCTTGTCTAGTCCCTGATTTTAGTGAGATTGCTTCAAGTTTCTCTATTTAGTTTGATGTTGGCTACTGGTTGGCTTTACATTGCTTTTACTATGTTTAGGTATGGGCCTGGAATTTGTGATCTTTTCAAGACTTTTAACATGAGATGTTCAATTTTGTCAAATGCTTTTCAGCTTCTAATATAAGGTTCATGTGGTGTTTCTTTTGAGTTTATTTAAATAGTGGGTTACATTGATGGATATCCATATATTGAACCATCCATGCATCACTGGAATGGAGCCTACTTGATCATGATGGATGATCAGTTTTCTGTTTTTGCATTCAGTTTTTTTCAGAAATTTATTGAGTGTTTTTGCATTGATATTCATAAAAGAAATTGGTCTGAAGTACTCTTTCATCATTGGGTCTTTGTGTGGATTGGTATCAGCGTTCTTGTGGCTTCATAGAATGAATGGGTAGTATTCCTTCTGGGGCTCTTTTTGTGGAATAGTTTGAAGAGTATTGGTCTTAAGTCTTCTTTGAAGGCCTGATAGAACTCTGCACTAAACCCATCTGGTCCTGTTATTGTTGTTGTTGTTTGGTTGGGAGACTAATAATGCCTGTTTCTATTTCTTTAGGGGTTATGGGACTGTTTAGATCAATAGATCTGATCCTGATTTAATTTTGGTACCTGGTATCTGTTCAGAAAATTGTCCATTTCATCCAGATTTTAGTAGGATCTGATGGTTTTTAAAATTTCCTCAGTTTACATTGTTGTATCTCCCTTTTCATTCCTGATTTTCTTGATTTGGATACTGTCTCTGTGCCCTCTGGTTAGTCTGGCTAAGGGTCTACCTATCTTCTTGATTTTCTTGAAGAACCAGCTCCTGGTTTTGTTTATTCTTTGTATAGTTTTTTGTTTCAACTTGGTTGATTTCAGCCCTGAGTTTGATTATTTCCTGCTCTCTACTCCTCTTAGTTGTATTTGCTTCCTTGTGTTCTAGAGCTTATAGGTGTGCTGTAAAGCTGCTAGTGTGTGCTCTCTCTAGTTTCTTTTTGAAGGCACTCAGTGCTATGAGTTTTCTTCTTAGGAATGCTTTCATTGTGTCCCATAAGTTTGGGTATGTTGTGGCTTTATTTTTATTAGTCTCTAAAAAACCTTTAATTTCTTTCTTTATTTCTTCATTGACCACGTTTCATTGAGTAGAGCGTTGTTCCACTTTCATGTGTATGTATGTGGGCTTTCTATTGTTTATGTCGTTATTGAAGACCAGCCTTAGTCTGTGATGATCTGATAGGATGGGATTATTTCATTCTTCTTGTTTCTGTTTGTTGCCTAGTTTGTGACCAATTATATGGTCAATTTTGAAACAGGTACCATGAGGTGCTGAGAAGAAGGTATATTCTTTTGTTTTAGGATAAAATGTTCTCTATATATATCTGTTTAATCTATTTGTTTCATAACTTCTGTTAGTTTCACTGTGTCCCTGTTTAGTTTCTGTTTCCATGATCTGTCCATTGGTGAAAGTGGTGTGTTGAAGTCTCCCACTATTATTGTGTGAGGTTCAATGTGTGCTTTGTGCTTTAGTAAAGTTTCTTTTATGAATGTGGCTGCCCTTACATTTGGAGCATAGATATTCAGAATTGAGAGTTCTTGGTAGATCTTTCCTTTGACGAGTATGAATTGTCTTTCATTATCTTTTTTTACAACTTCAGTTTGAAAGTGAATTTTATTTGATATTAGAATGGCTACTCCAGCTTGTTTCTTGGGACCATTTCCTTGGAGAATTGTTTTCCAGCCTTTTACTCTGAGCTAATGTCTGTCTTTGTCACTGACATGCATTTCCTGTATGCAGCAAAAATGCTGGGTCCTGTGTTCGTATTCAATCTGTTAGTCTGTCTTTTTATTGGGAAATTGAGTCCATTGATATTAAGAGATATTATGGAAAAGTGATTGTTGCTTCCTGTTATTTTTTTTTTTTTATTTTTGTTGTTAGAGGTGGAATTATGTTTATGTGGTTATCTTTTTTTTTTTTTTGCTTGTTTGTTTGTTGTAAGAACATTCCTTTCCTGCTTTTTCTAGGGTGTACTTTCCCTCCTTGTACTGTAGTTTTCCATCTATTATCCGTTGTAGGGCTGGATTTGTGGAAAGATATGGTGTAAATTTGGTTTTGTCATAGAATATCTTGATCTCTCCATCTGTGGTAACTGAGAGTTTTGCTGAGTATAGTAGCCTGTGCTGGCACTTGTGGGTTGTTTTAGAGTCTTTATGATATCTGCTCAGAATCTTCTGGCTTTCATAGTCTCTGGTGAGAAGTCTGGTGTGATTCTGATAGGTCTGCCTTATATGTTATTTGACATTTTCTCCTTACTGCTCTTAATATTCTTTCTTTGTGGTATGCATTTGGTGTTTTGATTATTATGTGATGAGAGGAATTTCTTTTCTGGTCCAGTCTATTTGGAGTTCTGTAGGCATCTTGTATGTTCATGGGCATCTCTTTCTTTAGGTTAGGGCAGTTTTCTTCAATAATTTGATTTACTTGCCCTTTTAGATGGGAATCTTCCCTCTCTTCTATACCTATTATCCTTAGGCTTGCTCTTCTCATTCTGTCTTGGTTTTCCTGGATTTTGGGGGTTAGGAGGGTTTTGCCTTTTGCCTTTTCTTTGACTGTTGTGTCCATCTTTTCCATGGTATCTTCTACAACTGAGATTCTCTTTTATATCTCTTATATTCTGCTGATGATGCTTTTATCTATGACTCCTTATTT
Source organism: Mus caroli (assembly GCF_978045245.1). NCBI lineage: Eukaryota > Metazoa > Chordata > Mammalia > Rodentia > Muridae > Mus > Mus caroli. The sequence goes on along the minus strand of NW_028227267.1, from coordinate 4,354,793 downwards.
CTTTCCTAGGTTTTCTATCTCCAGAGTTGTCTCCCTTTGTGATTTCTTTATTGTTTCTACTTCCATTTTTATATCTTGGATTGTTGTGTTCAATTCTTTCACTTGTTTGTGTTTTCCTGTAATTCTTTAAGTGATTTTTGTTTATCCTCTTTAAGAGCTTCTACTTGTTTACCTGTGTTCTTCTGTATTTTTTTTAAGAGAGTTATTTATTTCCTTCTTAATATCCTCTATCAGCTTCATGAGATGTGATTTTAAAACCATATCTTGCTTTTCTGGTGTCTTAGGGTATCCAGGACTTGCTGTGTTGGGAGAACTTTGTTCTGATGATGCTAAACCAAGTAGCCTTGGTTTCTGTTGGTAAGATACTTGTGCTTGCCTTTTGCCATCTGGTTATCTTTCGTGTTAGTTAGTCTTGCTGTCTCTGGCTGGAGTTTGTCCCTTCTATGGGCCTGTAAACCTGTGTCAGCACTCCTGGAATACCAGATCTCTCCTGGCAGAACTTTTGTACAGAGGGTTGTGGAACAGTCTAAGCTCTTGGTGCAGATGGTGATGTGAAGGATCCTTTTCCAGCTGCTCCACTGTTTCTGTGTCCTGCTTGTTCCTGGTTGGCCCTGCTCCAGACAGTTATTAGAGAGAAAGTGGAGATCTCACCTCTTGGCTGGGGAATGTGAACACTCCTGGGAGACCAGCTCTCTCCTGGAGGAACTTATGTACAGAGGGCTGTGGAACAGTCCAAGTTCTAGGAACAGATGGTGATGGGAAGGATCCTGTCCCAGCAGCTCCATTGTTCCTGCCCCTCCCTGGACACTTATTAAAGAGAAAGTGACTATCTCACCTCTGAGTCTGGGAGTGACAGTACTCCTAGGAGACCAGCTTTCTCCTGGTGGACCCATGCAGAGTGAGTGGGCTGTGGGACAACTTCAGCTCTCTGGTGCAGTTGGAGATTGGAAGTATCCTCAACAGTGCTTTTCATAAGCATTGTAGCAGCACATTTTCTGTTGAAAAACAAAATACCCAGGAGACAAGAATGGCTTAGTAGTAAAGAGAACCTGGCTACTCTCCCAGAGGATCAAATTTTGATTCCTACCACCCGTATGGTGGCTTGCAACTACCTGTAATTCCAGTCTCAGTGGATCTAAGACCCTAATCTGCTCCCTGTAAGCACTGTCTGTATACAGTACACAGGTACATAGGCAGTGAAAACACCCATACACATAAAAGCAAAAATAAATAAAATGTTCAATTTTTTTTTTTAAAAATGGAAAAACCGGGCAAGAGAGATGTTAATAAAGTGCTTACCTTTCTTTTTTCTTTTCTTTATTTGCATTTCAAATGTTTTCCCCTTTCCAGGTCTCTCCTTAGAAAACCACCTATCTGCCCCCCTAACTCCTGCTTCTGTGAGGATGCTTCCCCACCTACTCTCTCTTCCATCCCTGGCATCCCCCTACACTGGGGCATCGAACACCCTCTGGCTCAAGGGCTTCTTCTCCCACTGATATCCAACAAGGCCATCCTCTGCCACATATGCGGCCAGCCACCACCATGGGTCCCTCCATGTGTGTTCTTTGGTTGGTAATCCATTCCTGGGAGTTCCAGGACAGGTGGCCGGTTGACATTGTTGCTCTCTCCATGGGGCTGCAAACTGCCTCAGTTCCTTCATCCCTTCTCCAACTCCTCCATTGTGGACTCTGCACTCAGTCCAATGGTTGCCTGAGACAATCTACCCTCTATATTTGTCAGGCACTGGCAGAGCCTCTCTGGAGACAGCCATATCAGGCTTCCATCAGCAAGTGCTTACCTTTCAAGAGTTAGGAGCTGAGTTCAATCCTGGTACTGCTGCATGACTCTTCCTAGGAGAAGTGAAAGATGTCTACTTACACCAGATAGGGATCCAACAGCAGAGCAGTGCATCCACCAGAGTCTGACTTAGCAAATTAATGAAGGCTACTTACTGGAATGTAGATAAAGAGTTACATAGAAATGCAGACATGATTCAGATGCTGCTGTATCACCAAAGGGACGCCCCAGAGTGATTGACAGCTCATGACCACTGCACACTTGGAGTTCTTCGAGTGACTTGCAAGTAACTTGGCTGGTGGTGGGAGAGTATCCCAGAAGCCATTTTCCTGTATCTGCATTCAGGGAAAGGCTTGTGAATCTGACTATCTTCAGGAACTTCATGTTAGTTGTGAGTTATATACTTCTCCAGTCCCATGAGCTCCCCCATTAATTTCTTTTACTCAAAAGAAAATCAATGCATAATAAATACATAAAAAACAAAAGACAAAACTCACTGACCAGGACCTGCTTGATGCCTGGAGTGAAACATTTGCTTCCCTGCTTTATCTACTTGAGAGTGATTCCCAAAACTCCTGTAGAGGCAGATGGAGAGAACTGAATCCACAAAAATGTCCTCTGATCTCCACATGTGTTCTGCAGCATCCTCCTCAGGCCCACACATGTGCCATGCACAGATAAGCACACATAAAACTGCAGACACCATGGCAAATCCTTGCAATCCCTACATTGTTAAGGTGGGGAAAGGCAGATACTGGGCTCATCTTCCAGCCAGACTGCGACTGCCTGCTGAACTCCAGTACTGTAAGAGACCCTTCCTCAAAACTAAGATGGGGCTGCTGAGAGTTGGGAGGTTAATGGTGCTTGACACTAAGCAGAGTAAGTGGAATTTGATCCTGCGGAGAGAGAGTAGGAGGAAAGAAGTTACTCTATAAGGTTTCCTCTGACCTCCACATACATACATACCATGCACATGTTCATACACACACACACACACACACACACACACACACACACACACACACACACACAAAGCAATAAATTTAAAAAAATTAAAGGAATGACCTGAGGTTGTTCCCTAGCATTAACACACATGAACACAAATGCACAGGTGTACACACCCAGAACCATATGCCAAACACACACCAGCAATTTAAAAAGAAAGAAAAAACAAAACAAAACAATTGTGCCTTGTTTATAGTTCCTATGGCTCATGTCCTGGCTAAGTGACATACGATTTGAAATGGCATTGGTTATATCAGATGGGAAATGCCTGCATTAGAAGGGCAGTTTTAACCTGTTGCTGACTTGTCCAAGTGGCAGCTCTGCACTAAATCATTGCATGTCAATCATGTGGATAAACACAGTGACTAGGTCCCTGATCTGGCACAAGGTGCTTCATGGGGTGTTCAGTCTTTATGGACCATTGAGAGATGCTTGATTTCAAACCCATCTTCTGTGGCCACCTTAAAGAAACACAAAACACTTCTTTCCTTGTACTGTCTTTTTTTTTTTTTTTCGAGACAGGGTTTCTTTGTGTAGTCCTGGCTGTCCTGGAACTCACTTTGTAGACCAGGCTGGCCTCAAACTCTGAAATCTGCCTGCCTCTATCTTAAGCGCACTAATAATCTTTCCCTTTCAAAATCCATCAAATATTAAGAGAAAAACAGCTTTGTGAAAGAACCACCAAGAACATGCTAGTGCATCTCAATAAGAAGGTAGTCTGCATTACCCTCATTGGGCACCCATTGGTATTATTATTATTTTTCTCTTACTTCATTGTTGTTTTTATTCTAATTAAAATGTTCAATTAGCATGTGCAGAGTTGAATTTCACTGTGGCACTTGTAAACAGTCTTCTTAGTTGACTCTCTTCCCTCTCTTCTCTCTACTCTGTTCCCCCTGATACCTGCTGACCTCCTCCAAGTAACCCCTTTGTGCCTTGAGGTAGCATGGGAACTATTGCCTTCTCCATTATTCCAACTGTGTCTAACACTGTCTTTACTTTCCTAAAGCAATATTAGTATTGTTCCAAGTATGTGGAAGGCTGTCCCAGAGCAGTTGGTATCAATAATGCAGCCGCACAGCTCATTACGCTCTAGTGCCTAAAGGAAGCGGCATTAGCAGAACCCTGCAATCTCCCCAGAAGGAGGTGTGTGGTGAATTGGCTGAATGCTAGATTAGTGGGTTGGCTCATATCTGCCAGAAAACATTACACAGACCTCCATCTCTTAGGGCATGTACTATTTATTCCCATACTTTACTTATTCTTAATTATGAAAATTTTCACAATATGCTGCTAAAGATGAGTATAAATATATATTTCAGAAGAGCCAAGGAAACATCATTAACTACCTTCCTACTGGGTCTGCAGTTACCTACTGTGAAATTGCAAATGAGAACTGATGCAGAGATCTGTTAAGAATGAGAAATAATTAGAATAGAATAATGTATAGGCTTTACTCAAATGCCTAATTATGAGAGGTATGTGGGATGGATTGGAAACTGTGACAGTCTTATAATGTTTGGGGTTCTGGCACTGCTCACAATGCATTGAGCTCACACTCATTACCCTGTGGATATTAGTTTAGATCTGGGACAGAAAATTCATATGAGTATTATAGAGAGGACTTTGGTGAGTTCTTTAAAACTGATAGGTGGTAGGCATTTGTGTTGGGATTGCAGGTACGTGCTTAACCAGGATGTCAGGCTAAGCTTTCCATGTGGGTGCTGGGATGAGAACTCAGGTCCTCACACTTGTGTAGCAAGCACATTAGCAACTCTGACTATATGCTTTATTTTATAAGAATCTGGGTAGAAGTTAGGTATGCAGCCACTATCCCTGCTGGGGGCAGCAGGAGGTAGATGTAGCCAGTGTTGATTTAAGATTTGGCTCTTAGGATCTAAACGTTTGTTTTTCACTTTGAGAGTTCTGATCTCCAACTCCTCTTGCCAAGATGGCTGCTGGGTATAGGAGGAGGCTGAGGCATGCTTACACCAGTGGGAAGAGAGGCCATCCTGGATGCCTGGGGTGGTCTCTGCTGACCTCCACCACCGTGAACCTACTTCTGTGGTTTGGTGACATTAACCTTCTTTGTTAAATGTTTATGTTACATGTGCTCCTTCAAACCTAATCCCCAACACGTGGATCACAATTCCTGCCCTGCCTCTGAGACCTGCTTGTGACTTTTCACTGGGACCCATGAGAGCTTGAGATGCCTGTCCATGCCACGCACATATCACAGGCATCTCAGTGGGAGTTGGAGGCCAGCTCAGGTAGCTCCCCATTCTTCCTCCTCTCCTGGTTCAGGTGCCATTCATTTATCCATTCAACAGTCACCCACTGTGGGCCTCCTAGGTGTCAGGCAGTATTGTAGGCAGCAATGGTACCATAGTACTCAGAGAGTACTAGGCCTTGGCTCTCGTGGACTTTTTAATAAATATCGAGAGCAAGTGAAGCATTGTGGTGGGCTTGGACTGTTCTGAAGTGCCCCTATCTTCTCTGACTGCAGTCAGACTTTTCTCAAACCCTTCTGTATTTCTACTAACACTAGAATCTAGTCTTGGGGTTGAGCTGTGCTGGAGCAGCAGAGAGGAGTAAAGTTGGGGTCACTTGCTGCAAACCCACCACTGGGCTCTCACTCCTGTTCTGCCTGAGCGTCAGAATCTCGCCATTCTTCTCTGAAACAGTCACCTCCATCTGAAACAGTCACCTCCATCTGCCACAGTCTCATTTAGTCTTTTCTTCATTCCACTTTTCTTGCTCTGTGGTTGCAGCATCATGGCCTGGTCTCAGCAGTTAAGAGTTTTGGGATGCGTGAGTGCACGAGCCATTTTAACATAGCAATTGTATGTTTGTATGTTGACATGTAGTCACTGTATGTCACAGCCCTAGCCTCCAGCTGACTTATCTGACCTGAGCCTTACCTCAGGTGATATCCACCTATATGACTAACATACACAGAATTGAAGTAAGTCTCGTGATGTAATTAGGCAGGTTCTATAAAGGAACATAGCCAATAGAATATTTATATATTATAAAAGGTATTTTACCCAGGTAGTGGTGATACATGCTTTAATTCCAGAGGTAGAGGCAGGTGGGTCTCTCTGAGTTTGAGGCCAGCATGGCCTGCAAAGTGAGTTCCAGGACAGCTATAGCTACACAGCAAAACTCTGCCTCGAAAAAGCAAAAAACCAACCAAACAACAATAACAAAAAAGAGATCCTCTAGATTGGCTTATACAGAAAGTTCTGGGTAGTTTAACAATGGTTGTCTACATACCAGAGAGACTGAGAAACTCTAGCTTTCCAGTCCAGAGGGCTAGATGCCTCAGCAGCCACAGTTTGCACTAAAGGCCAGTGCTTTAGCCAGGATGTCACCTCTGCACTTTCTGCCTACCAGAGACCAGGAGTCACTAGGGAATGTGGCAGGGAAACATGTAGCAGGCAGTCATTGTGACTTTGAATGCAGTAGGCATTTAAAGTGTCACTATGGTTTCTAACTGCCTAATACAACACAGGTCTGTACTAATAGATTTTTGAGGAACTGGCTTGTGTGCCTGAAGGAGCAGGACAGGCCATCATAAGGACAGGTGTGGAAAGAGCAAGCTGAGCTGCTATGTGAGAGCTGCAGATGCTAGCAACTGGTAGGTAGATCGTCCTCACCTGGGGGGGGGAGCTCAGTTGTGCATAAAACACTGTGCCCACAGATTCAGTCAGCTCCATCCAAACTATCTAAGATTTGTCTTCCCTTCTCAGCCTTCCTTCACAAGCCCACCAAAGTTATCATTTGTAAAAGAAACCCATACACTTGACATTGGTAAATTATTCTACAGTTAAGATGATGTTTGTGTCCTAGAAAGTTGCATCTTTCAGTGGATTGTTTGTGATAATGTGGTACAGTCAGGCAGCCTAAGTATGCCATCTTAAATCCCACTTGCAGAGCAGAGCAGCTGGTGTACTAATTAACAGTAAACATCATGTTTAAAATCATGAGTCTTTCACAAACTCACATCATGATGGGATTCTGATAATAACTTTCTAACACATTGTGCTCTACAGTCTTAGAATTCTTTATTGACAGAGATCTGATTTTTTTTCTTAAATTCTCAGATATCTTTACAGTGGGGTGCTGAAACTGAAGAGCATGCAAGCAGCTGGATGCTCTTTTTTGTTTTAGTATACTTGGACTTTTAAAATTTGCCATTTATCTATCCATTTGCCTTGTTTTTATTATACCATATGTCATTCACAAATGCTGAGCCTACTGCTAAAAGCTTGTGTCTGGAATCCTCTGCTAAGAGATTAAATTAAGCCATGCAGAAAATCATGTGTTTTAAAAGGACAGTATTTTGGTGAACAATTTTGCTTTTATAGTCTGCTTAATTGCTGATTGAGTTTCTCCCAGGGCCATGAAAATGCAACAAGCAATGATGTAGGGAAAGAAATATCAGAAATTAGGAAATCTCCGCTTGTTGGGAAATGTTCTTTGGTTACTATGTTTTAAGAAAACAAGTCTTTCAACAGCTCTGCTCTCTCCAAATAGATACAATTCTCTCATCCACTCTTCCTCTTAAAATTAGCATAATTTGCATATACATAGTGTTAGTGTGTTTAAGTGCTGAACATAATGGCTTTTAACATATACACTCATTCCCCCCCCCCACAATCTTGTACACATCCATCTGAAAGGTCCTGCACACCATATGAGATGACTCCTACCTGGGGCTGGGGCTGGAGGTCTGGTGGACTTCATACACATCTAACCTATGAATTCTAGCCATATCTACAGAGTTCTCCGTGTTATGCAAGTTAGTTCTATTTGCGTTAGGTTGTATCCCAACTCAACCTGATGGTTTCTTTTAGGTAATACTCAGAAATAGAACTTCTCAGTCATAAGGAGTTGTGTGCTTTCTTCCAAAAAGAAACTTCTAGCTTTCCAGCCATACATTGCTTAACAGTCCCTAGAGCAGGGTGGTGGTCTGAATGAAATGCCCGTATAACTCTCAAGCATTTGAATACTTGATCCCCAGTTGGTGGTTGTTTGAGGAGCACAAGGAGTTATAGCTTTGCTGAAGGGGTTGTGCCACTGAGGTCAAGCTTTGAGGTTCCAAAAGACTCACACCATTGCCAGTGTACTCTCTGGTTCCTGCTTGTGGATTACAAGGTGGGCTCTCAGCTGATCCTGCTGCCTTTGCTCCACTATCACGGACTCTAACACTCTGAAACCAGAAACTCACTGCCTTGCTCATGGTTGACACTTTTTATACATATTTATCTTACACTGAAAAGTACACACTGTGGACTGTTTACAATGAAAAAATACATTTTCCGTGTAGTGTAGTTGTCATGTTGTCTCCGCTCTCAAAGTTTTGAGGACACAGTATACTGTAGCATCCTGGGCATCCTGTGGGGCTGCCTTTCTTTCTAGCTAAAGTTCTGCTTGTGTGTGAAGAGTTACACTGTCTGTGCTGAAATTGGGCTAAGTTCCCAGTTTTGCTGTTTTTCTGTCAACTTTGATTTGAATGGTGTGGGTCTCCTGGTTTTTAGAATTAGCCTCTTTATGCTCTTTTTCTTTAGGTGTACACAACATGATGAGTCCACCACAGGGCCTCACTACTTGTTTTGTTTTTATTGGTCCTCCTCCTCTATCCATGGCCACAGATAAAACCCATTGCTGCCAGATTTGCAGGTCTTCACATCTAGTTGCACTGATGCCATAAGAAAAGGTCTCAGACTGTGCTATCATGTTGTGAATTGTATCTTGATCATGATAGACAGAAACTCTGTCCCTCATCCACACCCCCACTCTCTTCTCAGTATTGACACATATTGAGTAGAGTCTTTAGAAGGGTCTGAAATGCCAAGTGTTGGTCTTTACAGTGCAGTGGGAGATGACAGCATATTTAGGTTGATGTGCATGAGCACAAAGCTAAAAGTAAGCTGTTGATTTCTAGGACAGTTTCTCCTGGATAGCAGTTGAGAAAAGTTAGAAGAAACAGAATTCTGTGTGTTTGTTTAGAGGAAGAAAAACAGGCTAGTACAGAGAATGCTGAATAAAAATTTGGGCCTTAGAAGGTGGTCTTAGGTTTAGAATCAGGAACTGATATTTAACATCTGGCTGAGCAGAGATGTTAGAAATCTCTCAAGCAATGGGGGACTTAATCCAGGCTCATCAAAGTATCATGGACACTGGCTGGAAGACTAGTTACAGAAAATCCATTTAGAAGTGTGTTTCTTTAACTCACATACTGGTTTCAACAAAATAAAAGTTGGTGAACCAAGGAAAGATTGCTGAAAACATCCCAAGGTATAATAGACACCAACTGAGCAGGCAGCCTGCAGTGCACACATGTCCTGCAGGGCAGGCAGCCTACAGTGCACACATGTTGTATTGGACAGGCAGTTTTCAATGCACACATGTCTTGCTGAGGTGACAATGCTGCCGTGGATGTACTAATCATATACCATGAGATCTTGAGTTTTCTTCATCTACAAAGTTTGGCACCAATGGATTCTGAACAACCTGCTCGTTGAGCCTGAGAGTGCTGCTTGAGTTGTAGGAAAATCTGCGAAAAATAAGTCGGCAAACACATACCAGCCTTTCAAAAAGGCTTGCTTTGCTTTGGGCATGTTAGTATCTAAGCAATGATAGACTCATGAGAACAGCATCTGAGAGGTCACCAGAGGGCTTCTCTCTCCAGTGTCACAGCATCTGTCCTGACTCTTCTGCCTGATGTCTGCCCTCTTTCATAGCTTCTTCATTTGTGCCCCAGTTCTGTGTCTTATGTCTGTTGGTGATCATTAGCCAACAGCCCAAGCAGTTCTTTACACTTGCTGTGAATGGGCCCACACAATGCCTGTGCCATTAAACATCTTTATTTTTATTGGACCTAAGAGACATATTGCATATGGTTTATAATACAGTGTGGTGGGATATTGAAGCCCTGGGTCAGATGAATGACTTGGGTGTGGTCTTACAGTCACCTACTTTCATCCCAGAAAGTTCTGGGGGACCTTGTGCTTAGTTCTGCAAAGGGGAAGCTGGAGCCGTAAGTGACTGAGTTCTGATCACTGCTGTCACCTCCCCATGTAGTGGATGTCATTGCTCATTCCTCATGGCCTGGCTTGATTGCTACTAGTGGTCTTTGGAAAACCTTTTAACTGCTATGGGGCTGAGCAGATGCCATTGCAAATATTTGAGGAAAGGCTCAAAGGGGAGAAGTTTCTGGTAAAGTGGCCCCTGAGCTCTGTTCCTCGGAAATACTGTTAGTTTGACAGTTCTCACAGGCCTCTGGTGTGGGTGTCCTTGCTTCTAGTCTTTTTTTTTTTTGTCAGATGGCTGATTTTTAGATTTACTTCTTGATATGGGTTAAATGGGCTCCATGGTGGAAGGTATCACTTCTGCATTAAGTATTTGCAATGATATCTTAGATACTGACATGTTCATAGTAACAAGTGTTAGTTGCTGCAGAGGAAGAGTACATGATGTGCTTAACACCAGAATTCTTCTACCAGGAGACCTTTGAGAAGGCAAGCCTGAGCAGCAGTAGCAGCGGGGCAGCCAGCCTGAAAAGTGAGCTTTCAGAGAGCGCAGAGCTGCCTGGAGAGGGCTGCCACATCCCCTGTGGGAAGGAGGAGGACAGGGTCTGTGAGGAGGTGCTGTCAGAAGACAACTTCCAGCTGGACAGTGTGGAGAAAGGTGGGTGTACTTTGAGCAAGGGGAGGGCAGGAAGGCACCAGGGACCTTCCGCTGCTAGCTGCTAGGCACACTCACCCTCTTCCTCTTTTCCACATGCAGACCTGTATTCTGAGCTAGACGATGAGCTCGACGTCTCGGACAACTGTAGCAGCTCCAGTTCAAGCCCCCTAAAGGAGTCTACATTCAGTAAGCTTGCTGTACAAGTCTGCCTTTGTGTGACTGCCGTGAGTGGGTCCATGGTAGTAAGAGGGTCTCTGGCTCCTGTTTCAGGTGCAGCACTCCTGTGGGTAGAGCCAGAGGCCAGATGCCAGGCAAGGGGGTGCTTTTTCATTTTTACCAGCCAATAGAGACTGTGACTAGGGAGCTGAAATGGTGAGGCTCTAGCCAGCCAATTCACCTTAGGAGTGATGGGTGTGGCATTTCATCAGTCCATGGATTAGAAGAACCAGAAACTTAGGAGAGATATTAGCCATGGTGCAGACTAACTTTTGTACACTTTTTTTCCGCTTTCACCACTCTGGTTTCATTTCTGTCACTATGAAAAAATGCTGACAAAAGCAAGTTACAGGAGGAAGGATTTATTTGACTTCATGGCTCCAGGTCACCATCATTTATAGCAGGGAGTCAAGGATTCAGGGACTTCAGTCATATCACACCCACGGCTGAGAGCAGAGAGACGTGAATGTGTGCATGCTGCTGGTGTTCAGTCCACTTTCTATTCTCACACAGTCCTGGACCAAATCCTGGGAATGTGCCATCCACAACAGGTATACCTTGTTTACCCAATTAAGAAAAACCCTTACTGGAATGCCCACAGGCCAGCCTGGCCGAGGTTTATCTGATACTCTCTTTCCAGGTGATTCTAGAATGCATAAAGTTGATGAATGAGAGCAAACATAAATGAGATGTTTAGTGCATGTACTGGCTAGTTTTGTGTCAACTCGACACAGCTGGAGTTATCACAGAGAAAGGAGCTTCAGTTGAGGAAATGCCTCCATGAGATCCAACTGTAAGGCATTTTCTCAACTAGTGATCAAGGGGGAAAGGCCCCTTGTGGGTGGTGCCATCTCTGGGCTGGTAGTCTTGGATTCTATAAGAGAGCAGGCTGAGCAAGCCAGGGGAGGCAAGCCAATAAAGAACACCCCTCCATGGCCTCTGCATCAGCTCCTGCTTCCTGACCTGCTTGAGTTCCAGTCCTGACTTCTTTGGTGATGAACAGCAGTATGGAAGTGTAAGCCAAATAAACCCTTTCCTCCCCATCTTGCTTCTTGGTTATGATCTTTTGTCCAGGAATAGAAACCCCGACTAAGACAGTGCATCTAAGTAAAATCAATATCTTAACCATCTAGGACCATGAAAAATACAATACATAAATCCAGCCAAATTAGTTTGAAATTGAAACAGTAATAAAAATTTTAAAACATATTGATGAGTAGGAAAGAAAATAAAGTGATATATTTAGGTAAGAACTTGAAGACTACAGAGAAATAGGATCAAATCAACTTGGCAGACATGAAACTGAAAGAAATGTTAAAATAGAAATGGAGAGAAAAATAAACATCTCAGAAGAGTATGTTAACTAGATTTAAGTTTTCTAACTAGAGATACTTTAAAATAATTGAAGTAAAAATACTTCTGTCTCCTCAGCGGTTATGCTATGAAAACCCCAGGAAAGCAGACAGAAAATAGGTTTCCTGAAGATGCATGTGGAGTGCCAAGGGTGTCTTTGTCTTCTCTATACATAATGACTCTAGCAAAATGTTGACTAGATCTTACAGATTTTCTGGGACAATCACCATGTCCAATTCTTTGTTCTATATCTCCTAAAAATTCTTTCCTGAGAGATCAAGTGCCTTGGTTTGTAGTTGCTTACGTAATGATGGGAACTGTGCAGGAGAAACTCTTCATGCACGTAAATGTGTAGCACATTCTAGAAGCACTTCCTTGTTCTGGTGAATGCTGGTGTTATCTCTAGAACAGTGCTGGAGATGTGCAGTGGGGAGGCAGCGAGAGAGGCAAACCTTGACATAAAGATGTCTGCACATAGGCTCAAGGGTGGACATGATGCAGGCATGCTGTTGTGTCAAATACAAACTTCTGTTTACCATCTTTCCTTTGGAAGGAAAACACCATACAATAACAGATCTAGTGCACAGTAATGGGGGTTACACTGAAGAAAAACTGCCAAGACAGAAGAACTGACCAAGTACATAGTAATTTTTAGCGTTATATTTGAGTTAATATTGTCAAAGAGGAAAATGGCCATTACAGTGAAGGGAAATTGCCTGGACCCTTTAAAAAGGGGGTGCTGAAGGCCACAATGCAGCTTGTGGCTGAGCACTGGCTTTGTATACATTGGACCTGGACTCTCTCTCCAGCACTGGAAACAAGCAATACACAGCAACAAAAAAAACAAGTTTCTGCAGCAGTAATTTATGATTATTTCTATTTTCTTGTTTTAGGCATTTTAAAGCGAAGTTTCAGTGCTTCGGGAAGAGAAAGGCATTCACAGGCAAGGTATGTTGTTTTGAGGAGCAGTGGACTTAGAAGTGTATTTATTGTAGGTGGTACTGAGCCACTTGGAACTAAGTTGCCCCATGACTAGCAGAAGTTACTGTGGGTATGTGGACGTAGGCAGCTCTTAGTTTCTGCCTCTCAGAGCTAGCACCTATGGCTGATTAGGGTGCTGAAGGATGCTAAGCCTCAGTATGGACACTGTGTACTCTGCCTTCTGGTTCTGTGACATCCAAACAGCCAGCATTTCTGAGCATACACTGAACCTAGACAATGGAATAGCCATGCTCAGTGAGGGCACCTGGAACAATGGGTCCTTAAGACAGGGGTATATGACCCAGTCCATGGCAAATGTGGGTAAGGTGAGGGACACACACTTCCTCCTGAGGATCTGCCCGCCCCCCAGTAGTGTGCTTGTGACTCCTGCTCACATATAAAGGCAGAACTCCTTTATACAGTCATACCCAGATGAGGACAGTGATCACACACAGACACACAAACACACACACACACAATCATATATATGATATATATGATATTTGATTTATATCATATATATGCATCCTTTGTTAAGAGAAAGGAGAAGTTGTTAAGGGACATCAGTTGTCTCTGTGACAGTAATCTCTTAGGGTAAGAGCTAAAACTAAAGCACTAGATTTGGCCCTTGCAAGTCCCATGATAGTTAGAAGAACAGTTTGGGTGCCATTGGGTGAGAATGGAGGGAACCTCAAAGACTGACTGTAGTAGTCTCAGAAGCTCTAGAGGCAGAAATGGCTGCAGAACAAACATATGCAGTGACTGGGGCAGTTAGCTTCTGGGAATGAGCCTTCTGGCATCAACAGAACTTCAGGGTATGCCTGGGGAGAGGCAGTCTACAGGGAAAACATAATCAGTGGTGATTAATTTCAAAGAGATGGCACCAGATATGTGGGGGGCTGGGCGCAGAGCACCAGATTTCTGTTTGCAGAGAGAAACCCATACAGTTGAGATGGCCAAATGGAGATGAGGCCATTTTTGAGAAAATGCTCTGGGCCAATGCATAGAAGATGGTCTAAATTAGGAATACTTTCATCCAGAAACAACCAGTAAGAAGCTGGGAAAGATGAGCAGATAGCAAAGGGATGTTCAGAGGCAAGAGCATCCTTAATGCTGAAGCACACCTAAGCAGTGACACCACCAGCCAGCAGTATAGTCCAATTCTGACACACAGCTGGATGCCCCAGTTAAGAGGAATTTATATAAAAGGTGGAAATTTCTAACCAGACAAATTCAAACATCTTGAGAGTGCCAAGTAATTATGACCTTGATTTCTAGAAGGATCTGTGGAACTTTGCTCATTTGCAATAGTTCTATTTGCATCTAGCCTTTTGAAAATTATAACACAAAACCCATGGACAAAAAAAAAATAAAACCTCATATTTTATATCGTGAGAGGATTTTTTTTTAATTTTTAATATTTTTATTACATATTTTCCTCAATTACATTTCCAATGCTATCCCAAAAGTCCCCCATAGCGCCCCCCACTTCCCTACCCACCCATTCCCATTCTTTTGGCCCTGGCATTCCCCTATATTGGGGCATATAAAGTTTGCAAGTCCAATGGGCCTCTCTTTCCATTGATGGCCGACTAGGCCATCTTTCCATACATATGCCACTAGAGACAAGAGCTCCGGGGTTCTGGTTAGTACATCATGTTGTTCCAACATAGGGTTGCAGATCCCTTTAGCTCCTTGGTTACTTTCTCTAGCTTCTCCATTGGGAGCCCTGTGATACATCCAATAGCTGACTGTGAACATCCACTCCTGTGTTTGCTAGGCCCCGGCATCATCTCACAAGAGACAGCTATATTTGGGTCCTTTCAGCAAAATCTTGCTAGTGTATGCAATGGTGTCAGCGTTTAGAAGCTGATTATGGGATGGATCCCTGGATACAGCAGTCTCTAAATGGTCCATCCTTTCATCACAGCTACGAACTTTGTCTCTGTAACTCCTTCCCTGGGTGTTTTGTTCCCAATTCTAAGAAGGTGCACAGTGTCCACACTTTGGTCTTCATTCTTCTTGAGTTTCATGCGTTTAGCAAATTGTATCTTATATCTTGGGTATCCTAAGTTTTGGGCTAATATCCACTTATCAGTGAATACATATTGTGTGAGTTCTTTTGTGATTGTGTTACTTCACTCAAGATGATGCCCTCCAGGTCCATCCATTTGGCTAGGAATTTCATAAATTCATTCTTTTTAATAGCTGAGTAGTACTCCATTGTGTAAATGTACCATAATTTCTGTATCCATTCCTCTGTTGAGGGGCATCTGGGTTCTTTCCAGCTTCTGGCTATTATAAATAGGGCTGCTATGAACATAGTGGAGCATGTGTCCTTTTTACCGGTTGGGACATCTTCTGGATATATGCCCAGGAGAGGTATTGCTGGATCCTCCGGTAGTACTATGTCCAATTTTCTGAGGAACCACCAGACTGATTTCCAGAGTGGTTGTACAAGCTTGCAATCCCACCAACAATGGAGGAGTGTTCCTCTTTCTCCACATCCTAGCCAGCATCTGCTGTCACCTGAATTTTTGATCTTAGCCATTCTGACTGGTGTGAGGTGGAATCTCAGGGTTGTTTTGATTTGCATTTCCCTGATGATTAAGGATGTTGAACATTTTTTCAGGTGCTTCTCTGCCATTCGGTATTCCTCAGGTGAAAATTCTTTGTTCAGTTCTGAGCCCCATTTTTTAATGGGGTTATTTGACTTTCTGGAGTCCACCTTCTTGAGTTCTTTATATATATTGGATATTAGTCCCTTATCTGATTTAGGATAGGTGAAGATCCTTTCCCAATCTGTTGGTGGTTTTTTTGTCTTATTGATGGTGTCTTTAGCCTTGCAGAAGCTTTGTAGTTTCATGAGGTCCCACTTGTCAATTCTCGATCTTACAGCACAAGCCATTACTGTTCTATTCAGGAATTTTTCCCCTGTGCCCATATCTTCAAGGCTTTTCCCCACTTTCTCCTCTATAAGTTTCAGTGTCTCTGGTTTTATGTGAAGATCCTTGATCCACTTAGACTTGACCTTAGTACAAGGAGATAGGAATGGATCGATTCGCATTCTTCTACATGTTAAGAACCAGTTGTGCCAGCACCATTTGTTGAAAATGCTGTCTTTCTTCCACTGGATGTTTTTAGCTCCCTTGTCGAAGATCAAGTGACCATAGGTGTGTGGGTTCATTTCTGGGTCTTCAATTCTATTCCATTGGTCTATTTGTCTGTCACTATACCAGTACCATGCAGTTTTTATCACAATTGCTCTGTAGTAGAGCTTTAGGTCCGGCATGGTGATTCCACCAGAGGTTCTTTTATCCTTGAGAAGAGTTTTTGCTATCCTAGGTTTTTTGTTATTCAAGATGAATTTGCAGATTGCACTTTCTAATTCGTTGAAGAATTGAGTTGGAATTTTGATGGGGATTGCATTGAATCTGTAGATTGCTTTTGGCAAGATAGCCATTTTTACAATGTTGATCCTGCCAATCCATGAGCATGGGAGATCTTTCCATCTTCTGAGATCTTCTAGAATTTCTTTCTTCAGAGACTTGAAGTTTTTATTATACAGATCTTTCACTTCCTTAGTTAGAGTCACGCCAAGATATTTTATATTCTTTGTGACTATTGAGAAGGGTGTTGTTTCCCTAATTTCTTTCTCAGCCTGTTTATTCTTTGTGTAGAGAAAGGCCATTGATTTGTTTGAGTTAATTTTATATCCAGCTACTTCACCGAAGCTGTTTATCAGGCTTAGGAGTTCTCTGGTGGAATTTTTAGGGTCACTTATATATACTATCATATCATCTGCAAAAAGTGATATTTTGACTTCATCTTTTCCAATTTGTATCCCTTTGATCTCCTTTTGTTGTCGAATTGCTCTGGCTAGGACTTCAAGTACAATGTTGAATAGGTATGGAGAAAGTGGACAGCCTTGTCTAGTCCCTGATTTTAGAGGGATTGCTTCAAGCTTCTGACCATTTACTTTGATGTTGGCTACTGGTTTGCTGTAGATTGCTTTTATCATGTTTAGGTATGGGCCTTGAATTCCTGATCTTTCCAAGACTTTTATCATGAATGGGTGTTGGATCTTGTCAAATGCTTTTTCCGCATCTAACGAGATGACCATGTGGTTTTTGTCTTTGAGTTTGTTTATACACTGGATTACGTTGATGGATTTCCGTATATTGAACCATCCCTGCATCCCTGGGATGAAACCTACTTGGTCAGGATGGATGATTGTTTTGATGTGTTCTTGGATTCGGTTAGCAAGAACTTTATTGAGGATTTTTGCATCAATATTCATAAGGGATATTGGTCTGAAGTTTTCTATCTTTGTTGGGTTTTTTTGTCGTTTAGGTATCAGAGTAATTGTGGCTTCATAGAATGAGTTGGGTAGAGTACCTTCTGTTTCTATTTTGTGGAATAGTTTGTGAAGAACTGGGATTAGATCTTCTTTGAAGGTCTGATAGAACTCTGCACTAAACCCATCTGGTCCTGGGCTTTTTTTAGTTGGGAGACTATTAATGACTGCTTCTATTTCTTTGGGGGATATAGGGCTGTTTAGATCATTAACCTGATCTTGATTCAACTTTGGTACCTGGTATCTGTCTAGGAACTTCTCCATTTCATCCAGGTTCTCCAGTTTTGTTGAGTATAGCCTTTGGTAGAAGGATCTGATGGTGTTTTGGATGTCTTCAGGATCTGTTGTTATGTCTCCTTTTTCATTTCTGATTTTGTTAATTAGGATGCTTTCCCTGTGCCCTCTAGTGAGTCTGGCTAAGGGTTTATCTATCTTGTTGATTTTCTCAAAGAACCAGCTCCTTGATTGGTTGATTCTTTGAATAGTTTTTCTTGTTTCCACTTGGTTGATTTCACCCCTGAGTTTGATTATTTCCTGCCGTCTACTCCTCTTGGGTGAATTTGCTTCCTTTTGTTCTAGTGCTTTTAGGTGTGTTGTCAAGCTGCTAATGTGTGCTCTCTCTAGTTTCCTTTTGGAGGCACTCAGAGCTATGAGTTTTCCTCTTAGAAATGCTTTCATTGCGTCCCATAAGTTTGGGTATGTTGTGGCTTCATTTTCATTGAACTCTAAAAAGTCCTTAATTTCTTTCTTTATTCCTTCCTTGACCAAGGTATCATTGAGAAGAGTGTTGTTCAGTTTCCACGTGAATGTTGGCTTTCTATTATTTATTTTGTTATTGAAGATCAGCCTTAGTCCATGGTGATCTGATAGGATGCATGGGACAATTTCAATATTTTTGTATCTGTTGAGGCCTGCTTTGTGACCAATTATGTGGTCAATTTTGGAGAAGGTACCATGAGGTGCTGAGAAGAAGGTATATCCTTTTGTTTTAGGATAGAATGTTCTGTAGATATCTGCCAGATCCATTTGATTCATAATTTCTCTTAGTTTCACTGTGTCCCTGTTTAGTTTCTGTTTCCATGATCTGTCCATTGGTGAAAGTGGTGTGTTGAAGTCTCCCACTATTATTGTATGAGGTGCAATGTGTGCTTTGAGATTTACTAAAGTTTCTTTAATGAATGTGGCTGCCTTTGTATTTGGAGCATAGATATTCAGGATTGATAGTTCCTCTTGGAGGATTTTACCTTTGATGAGTATGAAGTGTCCCTCCCTGTCTTTTTTAATGACTTTGGGTTGGAAGTCAATCTTATCAGATATTAGAATGGCTACTCCAGCTTGTTTCTTCATGCCATTTGCTTGGAAAATTGTTTTCCAGCCTTTCATTCTGAGGTAGTGTCTATCCTTTTCTCTGAGATGAGTTTCCTGTAAGCAGCAAAATGTTGGGTCTTGTTTGTGTAGCCAGTTTGTTAGTCTATGTCTTTTTATCGGGGAGTTGAGTCCATTGATATTAAGAGATATTAAGGAAAAGTAATTGTTGTTTCCTGTTATTATTGTTGTTAAAGTTGGCATTTTTTTCTTGTGGCTGTCTTCTTTTAGGTTTGTTGAGGGATTACCTTCTTGTTGTTTCTAGGGCGTGGTTCCTGTCCTTGTATTGGTTTTTTTCTGTTATTATCCTCTGAAGGGCTGGATTCGTGGAGAGATAATGTGTGAATTTGGTTTTGTCGTGGAATACTTTGGTTTCTCCATCTATGTTAATTGAGAGTTTGGCTGGGTATAGTAGCCTGGGCTGTAATTTGTGTTCTTTTAGTGTCTGTATAACATCCGTCCAGGATCTTCTGGCTTTCATAGTCTCTGGTGAAAAATCTGGTGTAATTCTGATAGGCTTGCCTTTATATGTTACTTGGCCTTTTTCTCTTACTGCTTTTAGTATTCTATCTTTATTTAGAGCATTTGTTGTTCTGATTATAATGTGTCGGGAGGTATTTCTTTTCTGGTCCAGTCTTTTTGGAGTTCTGTAGGCTTCTTGTATGTTCATGGGCATCTCTTTCTTTAGATTTGGGAAGTTTTCTTCTATAATTTTGTTGAAGATGTTTGCTGGTCCTTTGAGTTGAAAATCTTCATTCTCATCCACTCCTATTATCCGTAGGTTTGGTCTTCTCATTGCGTCCTGTATTTCTTGGATGTTTTGAGTTAGGATCTTTTTGCATTTTACATTTTCCTTGATTGTTGTGCCGATGTTCTCTATGGAATCTTCTGCACCTGAGATTCTCTCTTCCATCTCTTGTATTCTGTTGCTGATGCTCGTATCTATGGTTCCAGATTTCTTTCCTAGGGTTTCTATCTCCAGCGTTGCCTCATTTTGGGTTTTCTTTATTGTGTCTACTTCCCTTTTTAGGTCTAGTATGGTTTTGTTCATTTCCATCATCTGTTTGGATGTGTTTTCCTGTTTTTCTGTAAGGACTTCTACCTGTTTGATTATGTTATCCTGTTTTTCTTTAAGGATTTGTAACTCTTTAGCTGTGTTCTCCTGCAATTCTTTAAGGGATTTTTGTGCTTCCTCTTTATTGTCTTCTGCCTGTTTAGCAGTGTTCTCCTGCATTTCTTTAAGTGTGTTATTAAAGTCCTTCTTGAAGTCCTCTATCATCATCAGGAGATATGCTTTTAAATCTGTGTCTAGCTTTTCCGGTGTGTTGGGGTGCCCTGGACTGGGCGAAGTGGGGGTGCTGGGTTCTGATGATGGTGAGTGGTCTTGGTTTCTGTTAGTAAGATTATTACGTTTACCTTTCGCCATCTGGTAATCTCTGGGGTTAGTTGTTATCGTTGTCACTGTTTAAAGATTGGAGCAGAAGCTGTGTTCCACTCACCAGCAGTCCCAAAATCTTGAGGCGGCGGTCGTGGGTAGCTGGCGGGTGTCAGGCAACCCTGCTCTCCTGCTACCCCGGCGCTGATCTGGCTGGATGAGGCCTTGGCCCTACTCAGGCCGGTTTCTGCTTCCCTAACTAATGCAGTCTCAGGTCCTGAGCACTTGGATTGGAGCAGAAGCTGTGCTCCACTCACCAGAAGTCTTAAGATCCTGTGGCGGGTGTTGTGGGTAGCTGGCGAGTGTCAGCAGACCCTGTGCCCCAGCTGCCCCGGTGCTTTTCTGACCGGAAGAGGGTTGTGGCCCTATGTAGGCCGGATTCCTCTCTCCCCAACCAGAGCAGTCTCAGGTCCCGCGTGATTGGACTGGAGCAGAAGCTGTGTTCCACTCCCCAGCAGTCCCAAAATCCTGCGGCGGGGGTCGTGGGTAGCTGGCGGGTGTCAGGCAACCCTGGGCTCCCGCTACCCCGGCGCTGATCCGGCTGGATGAGGCCTGTGGCCCTACTCAGGCCGGTTTCTGCTTCCCTAACTAATGCAGTCTCAGGTCCCGCGCAATTGGATTGGAGCAGAAGCTGTGCTCCACTCTCCAGAAGTCTTAAGATCCTGTGGTGGGTGTTGTGAGTACCTGGCAAGTGTCAGCCGACCCTGCGCCCCAGCTGCCCTGGTGCTTTTCTGACCGGAAGAGGGTTGTGGCCCTGTGTAGGCCGGATTTCTCTCTCCCCAACCAGAGCAGTCTCAGGTCCCGCGTGATTGGACTGGATCAGAAGCTGTGTTCCACTCACCAGCAGTCCCAAAATCCTGCGGTGGGGGTCGTGGGTAGCTGGCGGGTGTCAGGCAACCCTGCGCTCCCGCTACCCCTGCGCTGATCTGGCAGGATGAGGCCTGTGGCCCTACTCAGGCCGGTTTCTGCTTCCCTAACTAATGCAGTCTCAGGTCCCGCGCAATTGGATTGGAGCAGAAGCTGTGCTCCACTCACCAGAAGTCTTAAGATCCTGTGGCGGGTGTTGTGGGTAGCTGGCGAGTGTCAGCAGACCCTGCGCCCCAGCTGCCCCGGTGCTTTTCTCGAGAGGATTTTTTAAAAATAAAATCTAAAAATTAGTTAAGTGTTTTGTAACATATTATATAAATCAGAGTTAGTGGGTAAAAGTTCATCCAGATGCAGGGACTCTGTAGTCATGTCTTTACCATGTACTTATGAATCAGTGAACACAAGTGGCCAAAACATCCAAAACCCTGTTCCAGGGTGGCTGAGAACTGTCCTTAAAGCCCTTTTCTGTATCTGTGTCACATAGTGGGATATGCTGTGTGACAAGCCAGCAGGAAGCACAGTTTTCACGGCAGCTACAGTATAGACTGGGCAAATTGGCACAAGGCAGACCAGGGCGGGGCTGAGAATGGGGCAGATCAAACAACCCTGTCACACAAAGCAGAGGGAAAGAAATCAAAACGTTCTTTGCTCTTTTCCAGATGGTACTAATGGCTTCTCTGAGTTAAAATCAGAGAACTCTGAAGTATAATTTCTATTTCTCTTACAGGAACTAAGTAAAGCTAACATTCTTTTTTATTTACTTTGCTTAGGATTTTCCTCAGCTTCTTAGTGTATTAATGTGAAAAGTTGAATTAATCTTCTAAAATATGTAGAAACCAGAAGATAAATTTAAATATAAAGGAAGACCACGATACTGCATTCTGTAGTAAAGATAAATAGGAAAGTCAATCCTGTAGATGCGTTTGGCTTTTCTGTAGCCAGCATCACCTAGTGATGAGGTGAGGAGGAGATCCTGAGTGGCTGTGCTTAAACAAAACAGAGAGCATACTGAGGCAAGGGATTCTCAAATTTGATCCACACAGATAGAAACAGAAAGATTTGTGGGAACCATGAGTTCAAGACCAGCTTGGGCAATGTAACAAGAACCCCATCTCAAAAAAGAATCATCTTCTCATGTTACGGTCATTTATTACAGTCTGCCAGGTTTAGTCTGAACTGTGTGTGGGCTCTTCCTTTACTCTCCTGGTACAGTATGTTGCATACAGATGCTGATCCACAGATGTTTGTTGGATGCTTGTATTAGTATATTGATGAATCATCTCATTGCAGTTTCTGAGTTTCTTACTGTAAAAGGTTGAAATCTTGTTCACTTTCTTGAATTAATTTACTGTTAGCCATAGATTAAGGCCCACTTTTTTTTTTTTTTTTTTAATTCTGTAACTTAGGCAACGGGATTTCTCCATGCCTACATCCCTTCTGTTACCAAGGCAACAGGATGTAGATGGCTGGCTGCTCTGAAACATCTGATGTTTGCAGTGTCAGAGACTCTTGCAGTGAACTCCTTCTTTGTGAGCATGATTTCATTAGAGGGTGTGTTCCTGACTCCAGTTTTCATGGGGAGAGATGGCTGCAGAGGACCATGCAGCATCACTGATGTGACCACAAGGGCTCTCTCACTGTCTCAAGATCCATGGTCCTTCTCTCCCAGCAGCCATCTCACCATCTACGTGTCGCTACTCTGTGTCCTCTTCTCATTAATAATCTGGGTCTCATTTTGCTTTTATTAAATGTGTGTGCTTCATCACTGCCTACCAAAACCAACCAGGCCTCAGCCAGTGTCACCATCCAGCAGTCTTCCTAGCCACAGAAAATAAACAGTACTATCCAGCTATGAGAGCAGTGTCCCTTTTCTAAGGCAGTTCTAAGATTGCCTGCTTTTTTGCTTGTTTGTCTTCAACTATCAGTGCAATCTGAAGGGAAGGTGGGAATCTGGTCCCTCCTCCTCACAGTGTTATCAGCTCTGTTAACACTGCAGTGGGTGAAGACCTTGACTAAACACAAGAGCCCAACCCCTATCAAATTCCATGTCACAGCTGTCATAGTGATGGATATTGAGAATTCTAGCTAATTTGTATGTTATGATTGCAGTAAGCTCACAGGATGTGTTCTTAGTGTTGTAAGCCAAGCTTCTCATTTCTGATGATGTAGTTAAAGGATTTCCTTGAGAGAAAATTCTAGAGCATTGTCTATTTCATGGCCTGGATTTTAATGACAAAATAATTATCCAAGTAATTCACACTTTTCTGACAAAATAATTACCAAACCAATTCCCACTGTGCTTGCAGTTCAGAATGAAATCTATTTTAAAAGCCCTGGAATTTGGTTGTATTCTCTGCCTTACTGCCAACTGGAGTGGGTAGACTTATAGACTAAATCTTCAGTCATCACTTCAGACTCTTCAAGGCATACAAGCTGTGGACCAGGTCATACTGAATCCAAGGACAGGTAGAGGTCATGGCCTTCAGTATCCTTTCAGCCTCTAAAACACTGTTACTATCACCAGCTTTGGGAGCTATTTGTGCCCATTTTAAAACTTTCATTAGATGGGCTCTTCAATATGCTTCGTCTTCTCATCAGAAAATATGCCTGAAGCTTCTCCATGGTAAACCATCCCTGTGGACAGCTTGAGCTCTTGCGGGAATATCATTATCTAGAATCACAACACTCCATAGGTCATAAGCAGTCTCTGTGCTTCAGTCTAGACTTTCTTCAGGCTCTGTATCACTTCCACCATCTGTCCATCTATTGCTGGGCATTACCATGGCTTCCATTCACAGTGGATATATGCTTTTTTGGAGTTACAAGTGACTGTCCATCTTTGTGACTGATGATTTATCTTTGAAGAAATTAAGAATTTTTCTTCTGTATTGCACAGTAACCTCAGAAGCCCTGAGACTATGAGGATGGTTTCAATTCATTACTGGTGTGTAGCACAGGTTTCCAAGGAAACAGTGTGTGTGTGTGTTTGTGTTTATGTGTGTATGTCTGTGTGTGGGTGTGATGTTTATGTGAACATTCCCGAATGCTTATTTTTTTAAGATTTATTTTATTCTTATTTTTTAAATGGGATATTTTATTTGCATTTCAAATGTTATTCCCTTTCCCAGTTCTCCCTGAAACACCCTATGACATCCCCCCTGCTTTTATGAGGGTGTTCCCCCAACTACCCACCAACTTCTGCCTTCCCACCCTCAGATTCACCTACCCTAAGGCATCCAGCCTTCACAGGACCAAGGGCCTCTCTGCCCACTGATGACCAACAAGGCCTTCCTCTGCTATATATGCTGCTGGATCCATGGGTCCCTCCATGTATGCTCTTTGATTGGTAGTTTAGTCCCTGGAAGCTCCGGGGAGGTCTGGTTGGTTGATATTGTTCTTCCTATGGGGTTGGAAACCCCTTCAGTTCCTTCATTGAGTCCTTTCTATAACTCCTTCATTGGGGACCCTGTGCTCAGTCCAGTGGTTGGCTGCGAGCCTCTGTGTTTGTCAGACTTTGGCAGAGCCTCAGGAGACAGCTATATCAGGCTCCTGTCAGCCATCACTTTGTGGAATCCACAACAGTGTCTGGGTTTGGTGACTGTCCATGGGGCAGCAAGTCGGGTAGTCTCTGCTTCAATCTCTGCTCTACACTTTGTTTCTGTATTTGCTCCCGTGAGTATAATTGTTCCCCTTCTAAGAAGGACTGAAGCACCCACACTATGGTTTTCCTTCTTAAAGCTTCATGTGGTTTGTAAATTATATCTTGGGTATGACAAACTTCTGGGCTAATATCCACTTATCAATGAGTGCATACCATGAGTGTTCTTTTGTGATTGGGTTACCTCACCCAGGATATTTTCTAGCTCCATCCATTTGCCTAAGAATGTCATAAATTCATTGTTTTTTAATAGCTGAGTAGTACCCCATTATGTAAATGTATCACATTTTCTATATCCATTCCTCTATTGAAAGACATCTGGGTTCTTTCCAGCTTCTGGCTATTACAAATAAGGCTGCTATGAACATAGTGGAACATGCGTCCTTGTTATATATTGGAGAATCTTCTGGGTATATGCCCAGGAGTGGTATAACTGGGTGCTATGTCCCATTTTCTGAGGAACAACTAGTCTGATTTCCAGAGTGGTTGTACCAACTTGCAATCCCACCAGCAATGGAGGAGTGTTCCTCTTTCTCACATCCTTGTCTGCTTTCACCTGAGATTTTGATCTTAGCCATTCTGACTGGTTTGAGTAGGAATCTGAAGGTTGTTTTGATTTGCATTTTTCTGCTGACTAAGGATGTTGAACATTTCTTTAGGTGGTTCTCAGCCATTCTGTATTCCTCACTGGAAAAGTCATTGTGTAGCTCTGTACCCCAAATTCTTGAGTTCTTTGTATATATTGGATATTAGTCCCCGATTAGATTTAGGATTGGTTAAGATTGTTTCCCAATCTGTTGGTTGCCTTTTCTCCTATTGACAGTGTCCTTTGCCTTACAGAAGCTATGTAATTTTATGAGGTCCCTTTTGTCAATTCTTAATCTTAGAGCTTAAACCCTTGGTGTTCTGTTCAGGAAAATTTCCCCTATGTCCACGTGCTCAAGGCTATTCCCTACTTTTTCCTCTATTGTTTTCAGTGTCTCTGGTTTTATGTGGAGGTCTTGATCCATTTGGACTTGAGCCTTGTCCAAAGAGATAAGAATGGATCAATTTGCATTCTTCTACCTGATAGCATTCAATTGAACCAGCACCATTAGTTGAAAACGCTGTCTTTTTTCCATGAATGGTTTTAGCTTTATTGTCAAAGATCAAGTGAACATAGATCTGTGGATTAATTTCTGGGTCTTCAATTCTATTCCATTGATTTTCCTGCCTGTCTCTGTATCAATACCATGCAGTTTTTTTGTTTTTGTTTTTGTTTTAATCACTATTTGCTCTTGATGATAGGGGTGGTGATTCCCCAGAAGTACTTTTATTGTAGAGAATAGTTTTTGTTATCCTGGGTTTTTTGTTATTCCAAATGAATTTGCAAATTGCTCTTTCTAATTCTGTGAAGAATTGAGTTGGAATTTTGACAGGGATTACATTGAATCTGCAGATTGCTTTCAGTAAGATGGCCATTTTTACTATATCAATCCTGCAAATCCATGAGCATGGGAGATCTTTCTATCTTCTGAGATATTCTTTAAGTTTCTTTCTTCAGAGACTTGAAGTCCTTGTCATACAGATCTTTCACTTGCTTGATTAGAGTCACACCAAGGTATTTTCTATTTGTGACTATTGTGAAGGGTATGTTTTCCCTAATTTCTTTCTCAGCTGTTTATTTTTTGAGCAGAGGAAGGCTACGGATTTGTTTAATTTTATGTCCAGCCACTTTGCTGAAGTTGTTTGTTAGCTGTAGGAGTTCTCTTGTAGAATTTTTGGTGTCACTTAAGTATACTATCATCTGCAAATAGTGATATTTTGACTTCTTCCTTTCCAATTTGTATCCCTTTGAACTCCTTTTATTGTCTAATTGCTCTAGCTAGGACTTTGAGTGCTATATTGAGTAGATAGGGAGAGGGAGGACAGACTTGTCTAGTCCCTGATTTTAGTGGGATTACTTCAAGTTTCTCTCCATTTAGTTTGATGTGGGCTACTGGATTGCTGCATATTGCTTCTATTCTGTTTAGGTAAGGGCCTTGAATTCCTGATCTTTCTAAGACTTTTAACATGAAGGGATGGTGAATTTTGTCAAGTGCTTTTTCAACATCTAATGAAATGTTCATGTGGTTTTTTTGTTTGTTTGTTTGTTTGAGTTTATTTATATAGTGGATAACCTTTATGGATTTCTATATGTTGAATCATTCCTGCATCCCTGGAATGAAGCCTATTTGATCATCGTGAATGATTGATCGTTTTGATGTTTTCTTGGATTTCATTTAGGAGAATTTTATTGAGCATTTTTGCATTGATATTCATAAGGGGAATTGGTCGGAAGTTCTCTTTCTTTGTTGGGTCTGTGTGGTTTAGGTAATCAGAGTAATTGTAGCTTCATAGAATAAATTGGGTAGTGTTCCCTCTGTTTATATTTTGTGGAATAGTGTGAAGAGTATTGATAATAGGTCCTCTTTGATGGCCTGATATAATTCTGCACTAAACCCATCTGGTACTGGGCTTTTCTTGATTGGGAGACTTTTAATAACTGCTTGTATTTCTTTAGGGATTATGGCTCTGTTTAGATGCTTTATTTGACCCTGATTTAATTTTGGCACCTGGTATCTGCCTAGATAATTGTCCTTTTCATGCAGATTATCCATTTTTTTGAGTATAGGCTTTTATAATAGGATCTGATTTTTTTTTGAATTTTCTAAGTTTCTGTTGTTATGTCTCCCCTTTCATTTCTGATATTGTTAATTTGGATAATGCCTCTAGTTAGTCTGGCAAACAGTCTATCTTGTTGATTTTCTCAAAGAACTAGTTCCCGGGTGTGTTGATTCCTTGTATAGTTCTTTTTGTTTCTACTTGGTTGATTTTAGCCCTGCATTTGATTACTTCCTGTTGTCAACTCCTCTTGGGTGCATTTGCTTCTTTTTGTTTTAGAACTTTCCGGTGTGCTGTCAAGCTGCTCCTGTATGCTCTCTCCTGTTTCTTTTTGGAGGCATTCAGAGCTATGAAGGTTTTCCTGTTAGCACTGATTTCATTGTATCCCATAAGTTTGGGTATGAGATGTGTCTTCATTTTCATTAATTCTAAAGTCTTTAATTTCTTTATTTCTTCCTTGACCAAGTTATCATTGATTAGAGAGATGTTCAGCTTCTATTTCCGTGTGGGCTTTCCATTGTTTTTGTTGTTATTGGAGACCAACCATTGTCTGTGGTGATCTGATAGGATATGTGGGATCATTTCAATATTCTTGTATCTTGTTGAATCCTGTTTTGTGACTAATTATATGTTCAGTTTTGGAGAAGGTACAATGAGGTGCTGAGAAGAAGGTATATTCTGTTGTTTCAGTATGAAGATTTCTATAAATATCTGTTAAATCCACTTTGTTCATTACTTCTGTTAGTTTCACTGTGTCTCTGTTTAGTTTGTTTCCATGATCTGTTCATCACTGAAAGTGAGGTATTAGAGTCTCCCACTATTATTGTGTGAAGTGTAATGTGTGCTTTGAGCTTTAGTAAAGTTTCTTTTATGAATGTGTATGCTCTTGCATTTGGAGTACAGATGTTCAATATCAAGAGTTCATCTTGGTAGAGTTTTCTTTGATGAGTATAAAGTGCCCTTCCTTATCTTTTTTGATAACCTTTGGTTGAAAGTCTATTTTGTTCCATATTAGAATGGCTACTTCAGCTTGTTTCTTGGGACTATTTGCTTGGAAAATTGTTTTCCAACCTTTTACTCTGAGGTATTGTCTGTCTTTGTCATTGATATGAGTTTCCTGTATGCAGCAAAATGCTGGGTCCTGTTTTCATATCCAGTCTGTTAGCCTATGTGTTTTTATTGGGGAATTGAGTCCATTGATGTTAAAAGATATTATGAAAAATTGATTGTTGCTTCCTGTTATTTTTGTTGTTAGAGGCAGAATTATGTTTATATGGCTATCTTCTTTTTGTTTTGTTGTAAGAATTTTACTTTTGTGCTTTTTCTAGGGTGTAGTTTTCCTTCTTGTGTTGTAGTTTTCCACCTATTATTCTTTGTAGGGCTAGATTTATGGAAAGATTTGGTTTTATCATGGAATATCTTGGTCTCTCCATCTATGGTAATTGAGAGTTTTGCTGGGTATAGTAGCCTGTGCTAGCATTTGTTTTAGGGTCTTTATGATATCTGCCCAGGATCTTCTGGGTTTCACAGTCTCTGGTGAGAAGTCTGGGTAATTCTGATAGGTCTGCCTTTATATGTTACTTGTCTTTTTTTCCTTACTGCCCTTAATATTCTTTCTTTGTTGCGTGCATTTGGTGATTTGATTATTATGTGGTAGGAGGAATTTCTTTTCTGGTTTAGTCTATTAGGAGTTTTGTAGGCTTCTTGTATGTTCATGAGCATCTCTTTGTTTAGTTTAGGGAATTTTTCTTGTATAATTTTGTTGAAGATATTTACTTGCCCTTTATATTGGGTATCTTCACTCTCCTCTATACCTATTATCCTTAGGTTTGGTTTTCTCATTGTGTCCTGGATTTCTAGGGTGTTTTGGGTTAGGAGCTTTTAGCTTTTTGCCTTTTCTTTGACTTTTGTGTCTATGTTTTCTGTGGTATCTACTGCACCTGAGATTCTCTCTTCTATTTCTTGTATTCTGTTGGTGATGCTTGCATCTATGATTCCTGATCACTTTCCTATGTTTTCTAACTCTAGAGTGGTCTCCCTTTGTGATTTCTTTATTGTTTCTATTTCTAGTTTTAGATTCTGTATGATTTTGTTCAGTTTCTTCACCTGTTTGATTGTGTTTTCCTGTAATTCTTTAAGGGTTATTTATATTTCCTCTTTAAGTGCTTCTGTTTACCTGTGTTCTTCTGTATTTTTTAAGGGAGCTATTCATGTCCTTCCTTATTTCCTCTATCATCATCATGAGAAGTTATTTTAGATCCAATTCTTGCTTTTCCAGTGTGACAGGCTATTCAGAACTTGATATGTTTGGAGGGCTGGGTTCTGATGATGCCGAGTAATCTTGGTGTTTGTTGCTTATGTTCTTGCACTTGCCTCTCACCTTCTGGTTATCTCTTGTGCTACCTGCCCTTGCTCTCTGTGACTGGAGCCTGTCCCTCCTGTGATCATGGCTGTGTCAGAACTCCTCAGAGTACAGCTGTCTCTGTGATCCTGTGATTCTGGGATCCTGGGATCCTGAGATCCTGGATGTATCAGAGCTCTTGGGAGTCAAGCTGCCTTTGGGATCCTGAAATCCTGTACTGGCTAAGCTCCTGATAGCCTGTGATTTTATGATCCATGGGCATGCTAGAACACCTGATATTTGAGCTTTCTCTGGGTGTTGTGTGACTGGGTGCAGATCTAGCACTCAAGGTCTGCTTAGGGTACCAGCTCAGACTGGAAGAAACCCATGCCACTGACCTGGTAGAGATTCCTGCATCCCTGGTTCCCACTGGTCTCACTTGATTTATTTTATTTTTAATATGTGTCTGTATTCATGTGCATCTGTGATTATATGTGCCCACTGAAACCAGGAGAGTGTACTGAATCTTCTGGAACTTAGAGTCATAGGAGCGTGTAAGCTGTCTTATATTTTGGGAATGGAACCTAAGTCCTCTTCAGGAGCATTATGTGATGAGCCATGTTTCCAGCCTCCACCTTAAAGCTTACTAAAAAGCAACCTAAAATTCTAGAAAGCAGTTCAAAACTTGGGGCAGCTGAGCATAGTTGCAAGATACAGGTCCTGTGTCCTTTTGCATAGACACTTAATAGGAATATTTAAAATAAAAGACCTTTTAGGACAATGAAATGACCATCCAGCTAACTCAGTTTGTGTATTACCTGCCTTCCAAAACCATACATAAACACAAATAAAAGTTTTCCACAAGTTGCATTTTAATTCACTTCTAGGTGATAAGAGCCGTGAGGTATCAGATATAGCAGCTCAGATACAGCAGCTCAGATACAGCAGCCTGGCTAAAGCAGTGGGTAAGGATGGTGACTAACACCTCCTATAGAAAGGTCTGCAAATTTTAATATGCAGATAGCTAGGCACATGTGTTGACTTGAACAGTCAAGTGCAATGGAGGTACCCCATTTTGAATGTAAAACAGTATAATTATTATTCATTTAAAATATTTCGGGGCTATTTGGTAAAATAAAATACAAGATTAATCTCACCTTTTTACTTTTTGAAAATGTGTCTCCCTAGAACGTTTTAAGTCAGTGGTAAAAGGAGGTAGAAAGCATTAAGGGGAGAAATCATTTGTGAGACTGAGATTCAGGGACTTTTCTAGCAGGTAAACTGGACTGGTTGGTAAATGCATGCCAACTGTGTTATGCATAATAACTTAGGTACAAGTTACAAGTGAGTACTGAAAATCTGTGATTAAATCAAATAGTTGGAGCAAGACAACTGTCAGCCAAGCGTTCTGAGAGTCCGCACATGCAGGGCTGCTGAGCAGAGTCCCACCATGCTCCTCACTCGTGTTCACCAGGTACCTGCTGGATCCTGTGGCATCATGTGGCCTGTTAGGGTGCAGAGAACTACTAAGAAATAGGCTTCACATCCCACTTAGAAGGGTAAGAGGGAAGGTTGTTCATTAGTGTACCTGATAAGGATGAAGGCCACACAGCAGAAGGCTCTGGGGCTGACTTTTAAAATGATCAGACAATCTAAAATTCTGAGACAAGGAGGAAGGATTTTAACAGCACTGGAGACTCTATGGGAGAGCAATTGTTACAATATAAATTAATTTCATCTCATAGAAATATATGGGGTTTAGTTTTTATTTTTCATTTCAAGGACAAATCATGGAAAATACAAGACATAAAAAGTTAATATTAGTTGTTTTAATGCACAAATCACAGCCAGTCAAGATTTAGCTACATGACAAGTTTGAGACTAGCCTGAGCTACATGAAACTCTGCAAATCACATTCATTATATGTGTGTGTGTCTGCTTATATATACACATATATACATATATATATATATACTTAAATATATAATAGATGTTCATACACACACACATATATACGTATGTATGTAAATATACATTTCTCTCTCTCTCTCTGTGTGTGTGTGTGTGTGTGTGTGTGTGTGTGTGTGTGTGTGTGTGAGATATATCCCTGGAAGAACAAGGTGTATCTGTTAACCATTAGATAGTCCATCCTACATTCAAAATGTTGATTTCTCTCTTTACTGAATACAGAAAAATGTAATTCTCAGTAACTGTTCATCATTAGGTAGAACTTTCCTAATGGCTCTTGTCTGATTCTCTTTCCAGGGACTTTATTGCTGGACTAGGATCAAGACCAAGACCAGGTAACTCAAACTGACCGCTGTTAGGCCTTCCTGAAGGCCAGTGTGAGTGAGCTTGTCAGTTCACCACTCTTACCCTTTCTCTTCAGCTTTGCTGCCTCTCCACCTGCTTGGGAAAGTGCCACACCAATGCCCAGGGACCACTTAAGGAAGGAGAGGACAAGTCAGTGCAGGGTGGCAGTTCCAGAGCCTGCCTGCTGTGACTCTCCACAGTCCCAAACATCATGGCAATCCCCAGCAGATCATTTTGATATTAAGTACATAACTACTTAACACAAGTTGAGCCTAATGTATCTTGAATGATCCTCCAGGGAGAACTGTGACACACAGCAGAATTCTGACTGACTTGCTCACCACTGCTGCAGGTCAACGGCACCAAATGAACAAAAAATTTAGGCTGTTTTTCCAAAAATTGCCTTTCTGCCTTCTTGAAACTATTAATTACTTAAGCTATAAAGTATGTATAACTACTCCAAAAATAATGACAGTTTTATATAGGTATTTGAAAACTCAACCTCTCCAATGCCAGGAGATTCTCCCCCCACCTTTTTTTTTACTTGACATAGTTTTTCTTTTTTTTGCTCTGACACAGTTACTTTTCTAGACAGTTATCTTTGTTTGGTTGAAATGAAATTATTCCATAATTTCTTTAAGTTAAAAATTATCTTTAGAATTTATTTTACCTGTATTAGTCTGTCTGGATTTATGTATACCTGCTCTGGTACATGCATACAAGCCAGGGAGCCACTGAGTGGTATCAGGTGTCTCCTTCAATGGCAGTTACAAGGGATTGAACTCATATCACTGGGCTTGAAGAGCAAGGGACTTTACCCATTGAGCCATCTCACCAACCCCAAATTATGTCATGAGACATGAATGTGTAATGATGCTGTAGGATGAGAAGGATATGTTTCTAATTTCTAGTAAGGACAATTAAGGAAGACCAGTGCCCAATAGTAACCATAAAATTATCCACTAAGTGTAGGCAGTGCCACAGATGCTTGATGACTCTGCTTCAAACCTATGAAAGAGTAGGGTGCTTGAGCAGCATGTTCTATTTTAATATACAGGCTATTTGGAATTACTCTTCCGTGCAGTTTCACTTTTACTCCTTAATTAATCTTGTTTGGTTTATTTAATGTTTTCACTGATAATGTGGATGGAGTTTCAGTAATTTTAGGCTATGTGTCTCCAGTCGTTAAATTTCCTTGGAAAGTGTTACAGACTTTCACAGTTTAAGGCTGTCACAATGTCAGCATAGATGCAAAGTAAGATGGTTGTATTGTTAAAATGCACAAAAGTACCACATGGACCCTCACTGCCATGCTGCTAGCCTGGCAAAGGTGAGATAAGAGTGTAATAAGTGTGGGTCTAGATAATTGCTGTTTTCATCTCTTTAACAGTGAGAGCAGAGCTCCTACACATGCAAGCAACCATGGGCCTGTGCGGTTCATCATAGGGATTCATTTTTTCTGAAGGGTGGGTTAAGTTTATATGGTGTAAGGTTTGGTTTTAAGAAAATGATTTATACTGCAAATTTAGTTATGATCTCTTTATACTTTGCCTTGCCTGAAAGCTGCTGTTACTTGGAAGAGAAAACATTCAATACAGGCCTCTGCCTGCAGCTCTAGGCCGTTGTCACTGTCCATGTGGCTTCTGCCCTCCTTTCTTGCTGAACACTAACTGTATCTTTCATAACACTGCACAACCAGGCCAGAGCTGGCTGATGATGTCGCTTGTGAAATTCTTGTGCTTGGAGGCATCTAGTCATGTGTGCCTTCCATCGTGCCGGAGCTGGGTCCCATGTCTAGTAGAGGCCTCCTCATTCATTACAGTCCTCACAGCCACGTCCACTCCCTGCCCCCATTCCTGGCCGGTCTTTACAAAGGTCTATTTCCCCTTGTTCAGGAGGCCCTGCTTCCTCTATTGCTATTTTGTCTGCTTATCTCAGAGTTTCTGACTCTTGGCAGGAAGAACTCAGAAAAATAATTGGTTGATACTTTATCCTGACTGCTTTCTTTTGTTGTTGTTGTTGTTCTGTTTTTAGTAGAAGAAACTATAAAGAATTATAAAGTTAAAATTCTAAACCTTTATTTTACTAAGAATAATTTTATTACATCTTTAAATTTGAAGACCAAACAATGTATGTATAATATTGTGCTATAAGAAATACATTGGTAGCATATTATAGATGATTGTCCTTACCTATTTCTTCTCTCTCTTTCTAAATGTGTGTGTGTGTGTGAGATGGTGTATGTGGGGAGTTATATTGTGTATGTGGCATGTATGATGTTTATGTGTTGTGTGTGGTGTGTATGTGTTGTATATTGTGTGTATATATTGTACATGTGGTGTGTATGTGATGTGTTATATGTGTGTGTTTATGCTGTGTGTGTGTTGTGTGTGTGGTATATGTGTGACACAGTATGTAAGTCTGTGTGTTTGTGTAGCATATGTGTTATGTGTGGTGTGTGTGTATGTGGTATGTGGCGGTAGATGTATGTGGTAGTATGTATATGGTGTGTGTGTATGTGTGGTATGTAGTGTATGTGTGTGTGTGTGTGGTATGATATGTGTATGTTTGTATGTGGGGATGATATGTATGTGGTGTGTGTGTTGTTTGTGAGTTTGCGTGTGTGCGGTGTGTATGAGGAGAGTCTTAGTCAGGGTTTTACTGCTGTGAACAGACACCATGACCAAAGCAAGTCTTATAAAAAACAACATTTAATTGGGGCTGGCTTACAGGTTCAGAGGTTCAGTCCATTATCATCAAGGTGGGAGCATGGCAGTATCCAGGCAGGCATGGCACACGCAGAGCTGAGAGTTCTACATCTTCATCCAAAGGATGACTAGTGGAAGACTGACTTCCAGGCAACTGGGGTGAGAGTCTTAAGCCCACACCCACAGTGACACACCCATTCCAACCAGGCCACACCTCCAAATGGTGCCACTCCCTGGTCCAAGAATATACAAACCATCACAGTGGAGTGTCTGGTATATGTCTAGTATATGGTGTGTGTGTGTGTGTGTGTGTGTGTGTGTGTGTGTGTATGTGTGTGTGTGTACCCAGAGTCTATATTATTCATTAGTGTTTTAGGCAAACTTGTTTTATAAAATATTCTTATTTGTAAGAGTGCTATTAAAGAATAGTCTGGAAAGTGATGGGAAAGAAAGGGAGGGCAGTGACTGTGACTAATAAAGGTATATACGATCCCTTAGACACACATAGCATGTCATGCTAACCTGAAATGTGCAATAATGTATATTTATTAAAAAGTTGAAAAATTTGGACACATCTGTCAATGCATGAGAAGCACAGGATTGACAGGGAGTTAACCTGGAAAATGTATTAAGAGAAAATTATGCAAAACTAGATAATATGATGTGACTGGGGTTGCCATGATCTTGCTTATCACCAATCAATAAGTAAGGACAATTAAAAGAAGATATTTACTTGGTTTTTAAGTTGCTCTTGTTTGCCTAAGGGCTAAGTGATACTTTACTGAGTAAAAGGGGAGTCAGTAAAGTTGAGTGTCAGCTTAGATACAGATTGAAGAATCTTGATTCCCAGACTGCAGTTAACTGCAGACTGAAGTTGTCTGGGAAATCCATTGCTTGCAAATCTTAGAGGAAGATTCCTTGCACACCAGTCTCATTTTGACATTTTCTTTATTTCCTAAAGCCAACCCATGCCACAGGATAGTATCTGGAACAGACACCTCCTTCCCCCAGGAATCTTAATCTCACCACAGTGTGACAGTAGCAGGGATCTCAGGGCTGTCTGGCAGGGTGTGGGAATTAGAGTCACCTTATTTTATGTGTTAGTGGTGAGAAGTAGCTTTGAATCAAAGATAAGTAACAGATCAACTAGAGGTATATAATGCTTTTAACTTAAAATTTAAAGGGAGTAGAATTTAGGATACGCAAAGAACATTTGCAAGTCAATAAAAATATAAGCAATTATCCAACATCAATGAAAATAGAACCTAATAATTTCACTAGCCTTCAAAACTACAAAGTAGGAAAAAAATACAGATTGATATAATTAGAATTTGATAGTGTGTAGTGTTGATCCAAGTATAGAAAAATACATTCACTTCTGGTCAGAGTGTGAGATAATTCAATCACTTTAGGAGATATTTGTTTCAATGAGAAATGAGTATGTCTTTGGCCTTGATATTCCTTGGCTCCTCAATGAGACATGCAACAGCATTGTTGACAGCCAAGAGAAATGGATGGCAGCTGAAGTACTCACCAGACAGAAGATACTAAGCAAAACACGGGGTGCACAGGCAAACCACAGCTTCTTCCAGGGTCGTAAATAATGAGCCAGAACTCATTTATCCATGATGCACTGGAAAACAACAACCCTTGGAAGTAAATATGTCACTATTCAGCTGAAAAGGAAGTGGAGGTGAAAAAAGAGAAGAAAATGAAAGAGAAGGGAGGTATATATATATATATATATATATATATATATATGCTATACATATACTATACATATACTATATATACTATACATATATTATACATATACATATATATTCTTTATATGTTTTATTTTATTTTATTTTTTTCCATTTTTTATTAGGTATTTACCTCATTTAAATTTCCAATGCTATACCAAAAGTCCCCCATACCCCCCCACACTCCCCTACCCACCCACTCCCCCTTTTTGGCCCTGGCGTTCCCCTGTACTGGGGCATATAAAGTTTGCAAGTCCAATGGGCCTCTCTTTCAAGTGATGGCCTATTAGGCCATCTTTTGATACATATGCAGCTAGAGACAAGAGCTCAGGGGTACTGGTTAGTTCATATTGTTGTTCCACCTATAGGGATGCAGTTCCCCTTAGTTCCTTGGGTGCTTTCTCTAGCTCCTCCATTAGGGGCCCTGTGATCCATTCCATAGCTGACTATGAGCATCCACTTCTGTGTTTGCTAGGCAAACACAAGAGACAGCTATATCTGGGTCCTTTCAGCAAAATCTTGCTAGTGTATGCAATGGTGTCAGCGTCTGGAAGCTGATCATGGGATGGATCTCTGGATATTGCAATCACTAGATGGTCCATCCTTTCGTCACACTTCCAAATTTTGTCTCTATAACTCCTTCCATGGGTGTTTTGTTCACTATTCTAAGAAGGGGCAAAGTGTCCACACTTTGGTCTTCGTTCTCTTGAGTTTAATGTGTTTAGCAAATTGTATCTTATATCTTGGGTATCCTAAGTTTCTGGGCTAATATCCACTTATCAGTGAGTACATATTGTGAGAATTCCTTTGTGATTGTGTTACCTCACTCAGGATAATGCCCTCCAGGTCCATCCATTTGGCTAGGAATTTCATAAATTTATTCTTTTTAATAGCTGAGCAGTACTCCATTGTGTAAATGTACCACATTTTCTGTATCCATTCCTCTGTTGAGGGGCATCTGGGTTCTTTCCAGCTTCTGGCTATTATAAATAAGGCTGCTTTGAACATAGTGGAGCATGTGTCCTTCTTACCGGGGTTGGGACATCTTCTGGATATATGCCCAGGAGAGGTATTGCTGGATCCTCCGGTAGTACTATGTCCAATTTTCTGAGGACCCGCCAGACTGATTTCCAGAGTGGTTGTACAAGCTTGCAATCCCACCAACAATGGAGGAGTGTTCCTCTTTCTCCACATCCTCGCCAGCATCTGCTGTCACCTGAATTTTTGATCTTAGCCATTCTGACTGGTGTGAGGTGGAATCTCAGGGTTGTTTTGATTTGCATTTCCCTGATGATTAAGGATGTTGAACATTTTTTCAGGTGCTTCTCTGTCATTCGGTATTCCTCCGGTGAGAATTCTTTCTTCAATTCTGAACCCCATTTTTTTAATGGGGTTATTTGATTTTATGGAGTCCACCTTCTTGAGTTCTTTATATATACTGGATATTAGTCCCCTATCTGATTTGGGATAGGTAAAGATCCTTTCCCAATCTGTTGGTGGTCTTTTTGTCTTATTGACGGTGTCTTTTGCCTTGCAGAAGCTTTGCAATTTTATGAGGTCCCATTTATCAATTCTCGATCTTACAGCACAAGCCATTGCTGTTCTATTCAGGAATTTTTCTCCTGTACCCATATCTTCGAGGCTTTTCCCTACTTTCTCCTCTATAAGTTTCAGTGTCTCTGGTTTTATGTGGAGTTCCTTAATCCACTTAGATTTGACCTTCGTACAAGGAGATAGTAATGGATCAATTCACATTCTTCTACATGATAACCACCAGTTGTGCCAGCACCATTTGTTGAAAATGCTGGCTTTTTTCCACTGGATGGTTTTAGCTCCCTTGTTAAAGATCAAGTGACCATAGGTGTGTGGGTTCATCTCTGGGTCTTCAATTCTGTTCCATTGGTCTAGTTGTCTGTCACTATACCAGTACCATGCAGTTCTTATCACTATTGCTCTGTAGTACAGCTTTAGGTCGGGCATGGTGATTCCACCAGAGGTTCTTTTATCCTTGAGAAGAGTTTTTGCTATCCTAGGTTTTTTGTTATTCCAGATGAATCTGCTGATTGCCCTTTCTAATTCGTTGAAGAATTGAGTTGGAATTTTGATGGGGATTCCATTGAATCTGTAGATTTCTTTTGGCAAGATAGCCCTTTTTACTATATTGATCCTGCCAATCCATGAGCATGGGAGATCTTTCCATATTCTGAGAGCTTCTTTAATTTCTTTCTTCAGAGACATAAAGTTCTCGTCATACAAAACTTTCACTTCCTTAGTTAGAGTCAAGCCTAGGTATTTTATATTATTTGTGGCTATTGAGAAGGGTGTTGTTTCCCTAATTTCTTTCTCAGCCTGTTTGTCCTTTGTGTAGAGAAAGGCCATTGACTTGTTTGAGTTAATTTTATATCCAGCTACTTACTTCACTGAAGCTGTTTATCAGGCTTAGGAGTTTTCTGGTGGAATTTTTAGGGTCACTTATATATACTATCATATCATCTGCAAAAAGTGATATTTTGACTTCTTCCTTTCCAATTTGTATCCCCTTGATCTCCTTTTGTTGTCTAATTGCTCTGGATAGGACTTCAAGTACAATGTTGAATAGGAAGGGAGAGAGTGGACAGCCTTGTCTAGTCCCTGATTTTAGTGGGATTGCTTAAGCTTCTCACCATTTACTTTGATGTTCGCTACTGGTTTGCTGTAGATTGCTTTTATCATGTTTAGGTATGGGCCTTGAATTCCTGATCTTTCCATGACTTTTATCATGAATGGGTGTTGGATCTTGTCAACGGGTTTCTCAGCATCTAACGAGATGATCATGTGGTTTTTGTCTTTGAGTTTGTTTATATACTGGATTACGTTGATGGATTTCTGTATATTGAACCATCCCTGCATCCCTGGGATGAAGCCTACTTCGTCAGGATGGATGATTGTTTTAATGTGTTCTTGGATTCGGTTAGCAAGAACTTTATTGAGGATTTTTGCATCAATACTCATAAGGGATATTGGTCTGAAGTTCTCTGTCTTTGTGGGGTCTTTTTGTGGTTTAGGTATCAGAGTAATTGTGGTTTCATAGAATGAGTTGGGTAGAGTACCTTCTGTTTCTATTTTGTGGAATAGTTTGTGAAGAACTGGGATTAGATCTTCTTTGAAAGTCTGATAGAACTCTGCACTAAACCCTGGTCCTGGGCTTTTTTTTGGCTGGAAGACTATTAATGACTGCTTCTATTTCTTTGGGGGATATAGGGCTGTTTAGATCATTAACCTGATCTTGATTCAACTTTGGTACCTGGTATCAGTCTAGAAACTTGTCCATTTCATCCAGGTTCTCCAGTTTTGTTGAGTATAGCCTTTTGTAGAAGGATCTGATGGTGTTTAGGATTTCTTCAGGATCTGTTGTTTTGTCTCCCTTTTCAATTCTGATTTTGTTAATTAGAATGCTTTCCCTGTGACCTCTAGTGAGTCTGGCTAAGGGTTTGTCTATCTTGTTGATTTTCTCAAGAACCAGCTCCTCGATTGGTTGATTCTTTGAATAGTTCTTCTTGTTTCCACTTGGTTGATTTAGCCCCTGAGTTTGATTATTTCCTGCCGTCTACTCCTCTTGGGTGAATTTGCTTCCTTTTGTTCTAGTGCTTTAAGTGTGTTGTCAAGCTGCTAATGTGTGCTCTCTCTAGTTTATTTTTGGAGGCACTCAGAGCTATGAGTTTTCCTCTTAGAAATGCTTTCATTGTGTCCCATAAGTTTGGGTATGTTGTGGCTTCATTTTCATTGAACTCTAAGAAGTCCTTAATTTCTTTCTTTATTCCTTCCTTGACCAAGGTATCATTGAGAAGAGTGTTGTTCAGTTTCCATGTGAATGTTGGCTTTCTATTATTTATTTTGTTACTGAAGATCAGCCTTAGTCCATGGTGATCTGATGGAATACATGGGACAATTTCAATATTTTTGTATCTGTTGAGGCCTGTTTTGTGCCCTATTATGTGGTCAATTTTGGAGAAGGTACCATGAGGTGCTAAGAAGGTATATCCTTTTGTTTTAGGATAAAATGTTCTGTAGATATCTCTCAGATCCATTTGTTTCATAAGTTCTGTTAGTTTCACTGTGTCCCTGTTTAGTTTCTGTTTCCATGATCTGTCCATTGGTGAAAGTGGTGTGTTGAAGTCTCCCACTATTATTGTGTGAGGTGCAATGTGTGCTTTGAGATTTACTAAAGTTTCTTTAATGAATGTGGCTGCCCTTGTATTTGGAGCATAGATATTCAGAATTGATAGTTCCTCTTGGAGGATTTTACCTTTGATGAGAATGAAGTGCTCCTCTTTGTCTTTTTTGATGACTTTGGGTTGGAAGTAAATCTTATCAGATATTAGAATGGCTACTCAGACTTGTTTCTTCATACCATTTGCTTGGATAATTGTTTTCCAGCCTTTCATTCTGAGGTAATGTCTATCTTTTTCTCTGAGATGAGTTTCCTGTAAGCAGCAAAATGTTGGGTCTTGTTTGTGTAGCCAGTTTGTTAGTCTATGTTTTTTTATTGGGGAGTTGAGACCATTGATATTGAGAGATATTAAGGAAACGTAATTGTTGGTTCCTGTTATTTTTGTTGTTAAAGTTGGCATTCTGTTCTTGTGGCTGTATTCTTTTAGGTTTGTTGAGGGATTGCCTTCTTGTTTTTTCTAGGGTGAGGTTCCCGTCCTTGTATTGTTTTTTTTCTGTTATTATCCTTTGAAGGGCTGGATTCGTGGAAAGATAATGTGTGAATTTGGTTTTGTCGTGGAATACTTTGATTTCTCCATCTATGTTAATTGAGAGTTTGGCTGGGTATAGTAGCCTTGGCTGAAAATTGTGTTCTCTTAGTGTCTGTATAACATCTGTCCAGGCTCTTCTGGCTTTCATAGTCTGTGGTGAAAAATCTGGTGTAATTCTGATAGGCTTGCCTTTATAAGTTACTTGACCTTTTTCCCTTACTGCTTTTAGCATTCTATCTTTATTTAGTGCATTTGTTGTGCTGAATATTATGTGTCGGGAGGAATTTCTTTTCTGGTCCAGTCTATTTGGAGTTCTGTAGGCTTCTTGTATGTTCATGGGCATCTCTTTCTTTAGATTTGGGAAGTTTTCTTCTATAATTTTGTTGAAGATATTTGCTGGTCCTTTGAGTTGAAAATCTTCATTCTCATCCACTCCTATTATCCGTAGGTTTGGTCTTCTCATTGTGTCCTGTATTTCTTGGATGTTTTGAGTTAGGATCTTTTTGCATTTTCCAATTTCTTTGATTGTTGTGCCAATGTTCTCTATGGAATCTTCTCCACCTGAGATTCTCTCTTCCATCTCTTGTATTCTGTTGCTGATGCTCACATCTATGGTTCCAGATTTCTTTCCTAGGGTTTCTATCTCCAGCGTTGCCTCACTTTGAG
Organism: Mus caroli; assembly: GCF_978045245.1. Classification (NCBI taxonomy): domain Eukaryota; kingdom Metazoa; phylum Chordata; class Mammalia; order Rodentia; family Muridae; genus Mus; species Mus caroli. The sequence goes on along the minus strand of NW_028227267.1, from coordinate 4,312,909 downwards.
TTTTCTTTATTGTGTCTACTTCCCTTTTTAGGTCTAGTATGGTTTTGCTAATTTCCATCACCTGTTTGGATGTGTTTTTCTGTTTTTCTCTAAGGACTTCTACCTGTTTGGTTGTGTTTTCCTGTTTTTCTTTAAGGACTTGTAACTCTTTAGCAGTGTTCTCCTATATTTCTTTAAGTGAGTTATTAAAGTCCTTCTTGATGTCCTCTACCATCATCATGAGATGTACTTTTAAATCCAGGTCTAGCTTTTCGGGTGTGTTGGGGTGCCCTGGATTGGGCCAAGTGGGAGTGCTGTGTTCCGATGATGGTGAATGGTCTTGGTTCCTGTTAGTAAGATTCTTACGTTTACCTTTCGCCATGTGGTAATCTCTGGAGTTAATTGTTATAGTTGACTCTGTTTAGAGATTGTTCTTCTGGTGATTCTGTTACCGTCTATCAGCAGACCTGGGAGACAGGCTCTCTCCTCTGAGTTTCAGTGGTCAGAGCACTCTCTGCTGGCAAGCTTTCCTCTTACAGGGAAGGTGCACAGATATTTTGTGTTTGGACCTCCTCCTCCCCGAAAAAGAAGGCACAAAACAGGTCCTTTCCCAGAAGCTGTGTTGCTTTGGCAGGTCACAGAAGCTGTCAGCTTCTGTGGTTCACACTCTCACCTGTGCAGACTAAGTTCCTAAGTTCGGCAGAGTGCTGCCTCAGAGGCTCTGTGGCTCCCACCTGTTCCAGAAGCTATCCGCTTCTGTGGTGCACCCTCTCACCTCTGCAGACTAAGTTCCTAAGTTCGGCGGAGTCCTGGAATCAAGATGTTGCCTGCTGCTCCTGAGGCAGAGGGCTCCCGAGCCAGGCGGACACCTGTCCTCTGGGAGGGTGGCCGGATCCTTTTTATGTTTTTACCTTTCATTCTGTTGGAAGTGGCCATCAACTAGCAGTACACTGTTGCTAACTGAACAGCCCCTGCTGTGAGGCATATTCTTCAGCTCTCCAGTTCTGTTCCAGTTCATTGAGTTAATTTTTCACAGTGTTGCTCATAACCTATTAAAATGATGTCAGGGCTCAAAGATAGTTTTAAAGTTACTGTCAGGAGTTCCTTGTGCATGTGTGTAAAATGGATATTGTAGGAGGCAGAAAGATAACACTCACAGCTAATGTCAACAGTTATTTCTGAGTGAGTGGCCTTGAAGAGAGGTGCTTCCCAGAGACTTGAGCCTCATCTATAATAATGTTTTTGTGCATTTGTTTGCTTGATTAATATGGGGCTTTTGCAATTAAACATTTAACATCTATTTATTTTTTCTGTTTTTTTAAAATTAGATATTTTCTTTATTTACATTTCAAATGTTATCCCCTTTCCTGGTTTCCCCTCCTAAAAGCTCCTATACACTTCCCCAATCCCCTGCTCACCAATCCACCCACTTCTGCTTCCTGGTCCTGGCATTTCCCTATAGTGAGGCATAGGACCTTCACAGGACCAGGGCCTCTCCTCCCATTGATGACCGACTAGGCCATCCTCTGCTACATATGCAGCTAGAGCCATGAGTCCCACCATATGTTTTCATTGGTTGGTGGTTTAGTTCCAGGGAGCTCTGGGGGTACTGGTTATTTCATATTGTTGTTCCTCCTATGGGGCTGCAAACCCGTTCAGCTCCTTGGGTCTTTTCTCTAGCTCCTTCATTGGGGCCCTGTGCTTTGTCCAATGAATGGCTGTGAGTATCCACTTCTGTATTTGTCAGGCACTGGCAAAGCCTTCAGGAGACAGCTATATCAGGCTCCTGTCAGCAAGCACATGTTGGCATCCACAATAGTGTCTCAGTTTGGTGGTAGTATATGGGGTGGATCCCCAGGTGAGGTAATCTCTGGATGGTTATTCCTTCAGTCTCTGCTCCACTCTTTGTCTCTGTAACTCCTTCCACGGGTATTTTGTTCCCCCTTCTAACAAGGATCAAAGTATCCACACTTTGGTCTTCCTTCTTCTTGAGTTTCATGTGGTTTGTGAATTTTATCTTGGGTATTCCGAGCTTCGGGGCTAATATCCACTTATCAGTGAGTGCATATCATGTGTTTTGTTTTGTAATTGAGTTACCTCACTCAGGATGATATCCTCCAGATCCCCCCCCCATTTACCTAAGAATTTCATAAATTCATTGTTTTTAATAGCTGAGTAGTACCCCATTGTGTAAATGTATCACATTTTCTGTATCCATGCCTCTCTTGAGGGACATCTGGGTTTTTCCAGCTCCTGGCTATTATAAATAAGGCTGCTATGAACAGAGTGTAGCATGTGTCCTCATTACATGTAGGAGCATCTTCTGCCCAGAAGTAGTATAGCTGAGTCATCAGGTAGTACTATGTCCAATTTTCTGAGGAACTGCCAAACTGATTTCCATAGTGATTGTATCAGTTTGCAATACTGCAATACCACTATCAGTGGAGGAGTGTTCCTCTTTCTCCACATCCTCACCAGCATCTGCTGTCACCTGAGTTGTTGGTCTTAGCCATTCTGATTGGTGTGAGGTGGAATCTCAAGGTTGTTTTGATTTGCATTCCCTGATGACTAAGGATGTTGGACATTTTTTTAGGTGCTTCTCAACTATTCAGCATTCCTCAGTTCAGAATTCTTTGTTTAGCTCTATACACCATTTTTAAGAGGGTTATTTGGTTCTCAGGAGTCTAACTTCTTGAGTTCTTTATATATATTGGATATTAGCCCGCTATAGGATTTAAGTTTGGTAAAGATCTTTTCCCAGTCTTTTGGTTGCCTTTTAGTTTATTGACAGTGTCCTTTGCCTTACAGAAGCTTTGCAGTTTTATGAGGTCCCATTTGTCAATTCTTGATCTTACATCACAAGTCATTGGTGTTCTGTTCAGGAATTGTTCCTCTGTGCCCATATGTTTGAGGCTCTTCTCAACTTTCACCTCTATAAGTTTCAGTGTCTCTGGTTTTATTTGGAGGTCCTTGATACACTTGGACTTGAACTTTGTACAAGGAGTTAAGAATGTATCAATTCAATTCACATTCTTCTACATGCTAACAGCCAGTTGAGCTAGCACCATTTTTGAAAATGCTGTCTTTTTTCCACTGGATGGTTTTAGCTACTTTGTCAAAGATCAAGTGACCATAGATGTGTGGGTTCATTCCTGGGTCTTCACTTCTATTCCATTGATCTACCTGCCTGCCACTGTAGAAATACCATGCAGTTTTTATCGCAATTGCTCTGTAGTACAACTTGAGGTCAGGGATCATGATTCTGCCAGAAGATCTTTTATTGTTGAGAATAGTTTTCACTATCCTGGGTTTTTTGTTATTCTGAATGAATTTGCAAATTGCTCTTTCTAACTCTATGAAGAATTGAGTTGGAATTTTGATGGGGATTGAATTGAATCTGTAGACTGCTTTTAACGGGATGGCCATTTTTACTATATTAATCTTGCCAATCCATTAGCATGGGAGATCTTTCAATCATCTGAGATCTTTGATTTCTTTCTTCAGAGACTTGAAGTCTTGAAGTCTATTGAAAATCTTATCATACAGATCTTTCACTTGCTTAGTCACACCAAGGTATCTTATATTATTTGTGACTATTGTGATTGGTATTGTTTCCCTAATTTCTCTCTCAGCCTGTCTATCTTTTTGTAGAGAAAGTCCACTGATTTGTGAGTTAATTTTATATCCATCTATTTCGCTGAAATTGTTTATCAGGTTTAGGAGTTCTCTGGTGGAATTTTTGGGGTCACTTATGTATACTATCATATTATCTGCAAATAATGATATTTTGACTTCTTCCTGTCCAATTTGACCCCTTTGAACTCCTTTTGTTGTCTAATTGCTCTATCTAGGACTTTGAGTACTATATTGAATAGATAGGGAGAGGGAGGACTGCTTTATCTAGTCCCTGATTTTAGTGGGATTGCTTCAAGTTTCTCTCTATTTAGTTTGATGTTGGCTACTGGTTTGCTGTATATTGCTTTTATTATGTATAGATATGGGCCTTGAATTCCTGATTTTTTCAATATTTTGAAGCTGTGTTGGATTTTATCAAATACTTTCTCAGCATCTACTGAGATGATCATGGGGTTTTTGTCTTTGAGTTTGTTTATATAGTGGATTATGTTGATAGATTTCCATATGTTGAACCATCCCTGCATCCCTGGGATGAAGCCTACTTTATTATGATGGGAGATGGTTTTGATGTTTTCTTGGATTTGGTTTGTGAGAAATTTATTGAGTATTTTTGCATCAATATTCATAAGGGAAATTGGTCTGAAGTTCTCTTTCTTTGTTGGCTCTTTGTGTGGTTTAGGTATCAGAATAATTGTGGCTTCATAGAACGAATTGGGTAGAGTACCTTCTGTTTGTATTTTGTGGAATAGTTTAAGGAGTATTGGTCTTAGGAACTCTGCACTAAACCCATCTGGTCCTTGGATTTTTTTGGTTGGGAGACTATTAATTACTGTTTATATTTTTATAGGGGATATGGGACAGTTTAGATTGTTAATCTGTTCCTGATTTAACTTTGGTATCTGGTATCTGTCTAGAATATGCCCATTTCATCCAGGTTTTGTTTAGTATATGCTTTTGTAGTAGGATCGGATGATTTTTTTTGGTTTTCCTCAAATTCTTTTGTTATGTCTCTCTCTTTATTTCTGATTTTGTTAATTATGACACTGTCCCTGTTCCCTCTAGTTAATCTGGCTAAAGATTTATCTATTTTGTTGATTTTCTCAGAAAACCAGTTCCTGGTTTGCTTGATTCTTCCTATAGTTCTTTTTGTTTCTACTTGGTTGATTTCAGCCCTGAGTTTGATTTTTCTGTCTACTCCTTTTGGGTGAATTTGCTTCTCTTTGTTCTAGAGCTTTCAGGTGTGCTATCAAGCTGCTAATGTATGCTCTCTCCAGTTGCTTTTCGGAGGCACTCAGCTATGAATTTTCCTTTTAGGACTGCTTTCATTGTTTCCCATAAATTTGGGTATGTTGTGGCTTTAATTTCATTAAACTCTAAAAAGTCTTTAATTGTTTTCTTTATTTCTTCCTTGAACACGTTATTATTGAGTAGAAAGTTGTTCAGTTTCCATGTGTATGAGGACTTTTTATTATTCATGTTGTTATTGGAGATCAGCCTTATTTCATGGTGATCGGATAGGATGCATGGGATTATTTCAGTCTTCTTGTATCTGTTGAGACCTGTTTTGTGACCAATTATAAGGTCAGATTTGGAGAAGATACCATGGATTGCTGAGAAGAAGGTATATCCTTTTGTTTTAGGATAAAATGTTCTAAAGATATTTAAATCCATTGTTTCATAACTTCTATTAGTTTCACTTTGTCTCTGATTAGCTTCTGTTTCCATGATCTATGTGTTGTTGAGAGTGGAGTGTTGAATTCTCCCACCATTATTGTGTAAGGTGCAATGTGTGCTTTGAACTTTAGTAAAGTTTCTTTTATGAATGTGTATGCTCTTACATTTGTAGTATAGATGTTCAAAATTGAGAGTTCATCTTGGTAGATTTTTTCCTTTGATGAATATAAAGTGCCCCTCCTTTTCTTTTTTGATAACCTTTGGTTGAAAGTTCCATATTAGAATGGCTACTCCAGCTTGTTTCTTGAGAATATTTGCTTGGAAAATAGTTTTTCAGCCTTTTACTCTGAGGTAGTGTCTCTTTGTCACTGACGTGTGTTTCCTGTATGCAGCAAAATGCTGGGTCTTGTTTTCATATCCAGTCTGTTAGACTGTGTCTTTTTAATGGGTAATTGAGTCCATTGTTATTAAGAGATATTAAGGAAAATAATTGTTGCTTCCTGTTATTTTTGTTGTTAGAGTTGGGACTCTGTTCATGTGTCTTTATTCTTTTATATTTGTTGAAGAATTACTTTCCTGTTTTTTCTTGGGTGTAGTTTCCATCCTTGTGTTGGAGTTTCCCCTTTATTATCCTTTGAAGGGCTCGATTCATGGAAATAATTCATTTTTAAGAAAGCAACCCATCAAAGCTATTTTTGAAAGTCAAGAGCTTCCTAGAACTGAGGAACAGTGGTTGAATACACTTAAAACTCAGATTTTTTTTTTAATGTTAAAGTGCATAGCTGTATGTTGAACTGCAAACATTCTAGCTAACTCCATGTTTTTGTGTTTAGGGCCACAGATGAGCACCTTTGTGGTAGAGTCAGGTCTGTGGTATCCACTCAAATTCCTGTCACAAGCCTAAAACTGCTTGGCCATGCGGTTGAGCCTTTAGCTTGAAATCATGATTGAGAAGCCAACGTGAAGATGACACGTACCTACGGCCTCCAGTTTTCTGCTGCCAGCAGGATCTTAGTGCCCTTACACAGTCCTGTTTTCAGGGGGAGGGATCTTAGTGCTGTTGTACAGTCCTATCTTCAGGGGCTTAGACAGAACTCAAACCTTTGGGAGGCCTCTGGGTGGGGAGCAGAGCTTCGGAGGTTTTAGTTACTGTTCCCCACACTGGTATGCACTGTGGGCCTGCAGTGCTGCTCTTCGCTAAGCTCTTGTGATTTGATTTCTCAGCCTTTTACCCCAAGGGTAATTCATCAAATCACATCTTAATGAACCAATAATTATGCTTACAAGGAGTTTTCAAAAGAGACAGGGCCTTTATATTTAAAGAAGAAATTAGCCTCAGATGTTACAGAGCTGACTTATTTCTTGTGCTAATTTTCCAAACAAGTACAGAGAGCTATCCATAAGGAAAATTTTCATATTTTATTTACTTTTTATTTTGTTCCTAAAGTGGATAAGTTCATGTTTTTAAATAGCCATACAAAATTTTCTTTAAATGTTTTGAAAACAAACCATGTATGGCAAGACACACAACCTTTTTCTGAAAGCACATGTAAGAATCATCTTTAAAATTGCAGCTCTGGCTGAATCAGCTACTATAACAGACTTAATTTCTTAAATGCTTGAAATGGTATGAAAGGAAGAAAAGGAGGTCTTAAGAAACTAAATTTTAATACGATTATGGTAAATGAGTATAAGATGTTATAGGTGTGTGTATGTGTGCGTGTGTGCATGTGTGTGTGTGTGTGTATGTTTGTGTGTGTGTGTGTGTGTGTGTTCTAGAGGATAAAGAGGGGATATTATCTTCTGGCATCTTCTATGCTTTCCATTGCAATCTGTGAATGAGAAGATGTAGGTGTGGTGACCCGTCCAGCAGGTCCAGTTATTCAGGGGTCTCGAGGGGACCTTCTCCTAAGAACCAAATGAGGGGTAAAGAGAGATGGGGGCCTTGTGCGAATAACGACACGGAAACCGTTCTGGATTGCATCAAGCCCCAATGTATTAGTCAGGCCCGAGGTTTAAATATACAAGCAAAAGGGGAAGTGCCTTTCAGCAGGAGGAATGGGGCAGAGGAAATGCACCTCAGCAGGAGGGATGGGGCAGTGGAAAAAGAGGAAGTACTTCTCAGCAGGAGGGATGGGGCAGCGGAAATTTTTCTTTTTTTTCTTTTTTTTTTTTTATATTTTTATTACGTATTTTCCTCAATTACATTTCCAATACTATCCCAAAAGTCCCCCATAGCGCCCCCCACTTCCCTACCCACCCATTCCCATTCTTTTGGCCCTGGCATTCCCCTATATTGGGGCATATAAAGTTTGCAAGTCCAATGGGCCTCTCTTTCCATTGATGGCCGACTAGGCCATCTTTCGATACATATGCAGCTAGAGACAAGAGCTCCAGGGTTCTGGTTAGTACATCATGTTGTTCCAACAATAGGGTTGCAGATCCCTTTAGCTCCTTGGGTACTTTCTTTAGCTTCTCCATTGGGAGCCCTGTGATACATCCAATAGCTGACTGTGAACATCCACTCCTGTGTTTGCTAGGCCCCGGCATCGTCTCACAAGAGACAGCTATATTTGGGTCCTTTCAGCAAAATCTTGCTAGTGTATGCAATGGTGTCAGCGTTTAGAAGCTGATTATGGGACGGATCCCTGGATACAGCAGTCTCTAAATGGTCCATCCTTTCATCACAGCTATGAACTTTGTCTCTGTAACTCCTTCCCTGGGTGTTTTGTTCCCAATTTTTCTTTTGGCGACTACACGGGGAAGCAGGAACTTGGTGGTATCAGGGTACATCTTGAGGGCTGGAACGATCTGTTGTTGTTCTCAGAGTGGTGAGTCCGGTGGCCCGCTTTTGACCCTCTTTTCTTCTGGGGGGGGGGGGAGAGGCCCAATTCAGAGATCAGGACAATAGTGTTGCCTTAATAGCTCCCAACAGTGTGGCTAATGCAGGGTGGGATGCCACTCCTATATATTAGCTTTGTAGTCATCAAGGATAGATCACTGTGTTGAGGACTAGAAGCAGCTCCTGTACACATTGATAGCCATTGGTCAGAATCTGTAAAGGTACAGTGGGTTTACAGGAAGAATTCAGGACAAGTTAACCCAGAAAGAAATTGAAGTAGACATTAAGATTCACAATAATTAAGGATTTGAACAGTACTTAATTCTACTATAGAATTCTTGGTATTTGTGTCTAGTAGATTTGATAAAATTAGCTTTAAAATCTGTTATAAAATTTATGGATAGTTTATTACTTAAAAGCAAGCAAACAAGCAAATGAAAAGCCCTCTTTAGAATTTCATATCTGAGGCACCATTTCCTCCCAATGGCAGCCTCCTGCAATCACAGACAAAATAGCCAAGGGCATTTAGTATTTCAAATATTATGTGAGAAATATTTTTTGTTTCTTCAGTGCTTGAGAAGTGGAGGGAGAGAACAGCTTATTTCACATTCTAAAACATTGTCTCGTTGATGAGATGAGATTTTGGCTTCCTTCTCCCCCAGAATTTTATCCCAATTTGCACTAACACTGCTTTTGTAAGAGACCTTGACTAACTGCAGACTTTGTCACCCACAGCATCTGCAGGCATCGCTGTATCCCAGCGGAAAGTGCGGCAGATCTGCGACCCCATTCAGCAGATCCTGGTCCAGCTGCATAAAGTCATCTACATCACACAGGTCAGTGTCTCCAGCTGTACACCTCTCAGCTGCAAGGCCAAAGCTAACACAGTTGAAAGCACACAGCCTTGTGGGAGCCTGAGTTAGAGTGACCACGGACTTTTTCTCACCCCTCTGACAATGTATGCATGTGGGGACTTACCTAGAAGTAAATCCGTCCAGTTTTCTCCATGGTTTCTACCTGTCCTCTCCATCCTAAAACAGACATCCACACAAGTGGATTTGTATTGTGGTGAGCAACAGGGGACAGAGCTGGGTTGCTTCTCTACAAGCAGTTCTATCATAGGAATAAAGGGAATGGGACCTCCCCTTTCTCTCTTAATGTTTAACCTTAATATTTTTATTGAATATGTTATTTATTTACATTTCAAATATTATCCCCTTTCTCTGTTTCCCCTCCACAGACTCCCTATACCTTCCCCCTCCCCTGCTTCTATGAGAGTACTCCTCCACCCACCCACCCACCCACTCCCACCTCACTGCCCTGGCATTTCCCTACACTGGGGAATCCAGCCTTCACAGGACCAAGGGCCTCTCCTCCCATTGATACCAGATAAGGCCATTCTCTGCTACCTATGCAGCTGGAGCCATGGGTCCCTCCATGTGTACTCTTTGGTTGGTGGTTTAGTCCCTGGGAGCTCTGGGAGAGGGGGTCTGGTTGGTTGATATTGTGGTTCTTCCTTCAGCTTCTTCAGTCCTTTCCCTGACTCCACCATTGGGGTCCCCATGCTCAATCCAATGGTTGGCTGGGAACATCCACTTCTGTATTGATCAGATTTTGACAGAGCCTCTCAGGAGACAGCTATAACAGGCTCCGGTCAGCAAGTACTTCTTGGCATCCACAGTAGTGTCTGGGTTTGGTGTCCGTATATAGGATGGATCCCCAGGTGGGGCAGTCTATGGATGGCCTTTCCTTCAGTCTCTGCTCCACACTTTGGCCCCCTATTTCCTTAAGACAGGAGCAATTCTGGGGACCTCTCCTTTCATCTGCTTTGACAACAGAGCCTTTCAAGAATATGATAGCCAGACTCACCCCACCCCAATTTCCATAATACTCGGAACTATTAAACCTCCCTATTTGTGAATCTGAGTAATACTTTGGTTCTGAGAAGTTCAGGGCTGAAGACTAGCTATTGGTTATGGACCTACTGGATCTAATGCTAAACAGTTGGGTACTCCTTCATCTAAGACATGTGCTACTTACTAGTGACATGTTCCTTTTTTTTAATTTTTATTTTTTGACATGTTTCTTTTTTAAGAAATATAGATATTTGGGTAAGAAAACAGGTACTTTGAAGTTTAAGATAGTGCCACCTGGTGCTTTTGTGAAATCCTTCACTCATTTGTCATATAATTAGTAAACACCTATTCAAGCAACAGATACTGTTCTAGGTTTTGAGAGACACAGATGTCTTATAGTGGTTAATCTTGAATTCTAACTTGATGAGCATTAGAATCAGTAGGAAAGAATGTCTGCGAGGGACTATCCAGATCACATTAATTGAAGTTGAAAGACCCGTCACAAGTGTGGCTGTATCACCAACTAGAGTCATGGGTTGAGTAAAGAGGAGAAAGGGAGCTGAGTATGAGCAGTGATCCAGTGTGACCATCTGTGTTCTGCTTCTGCGTAGAACTGTCCATGCTGTGACAGATTGTAGGCCAGAGCAAAGTTTACCTCCTCTCTCCCCCTTCCTTACTTCCCCCCTCCTTTTCTTCTTCTTCTTCCCTCTCATCTCTCTGTTGCTTCATCTGTCCTTCCCCTTTCCTCTCTCTCTCTCCCTCTCTCCTTCCTTCCTTCCTTCCTTCCTTCCTTCCTTCCTTCCTTCCTCCCTTCCTTCCCTTCCTCCCTTCCTCCTTCCCTTCCTCCCTCCCTCCCTCCTCCCTCTCATCCTCCTTCTCTCCATCTTTCTATTGCTTTTGTCAGTGGGTTTTTTTTTTTTTTTTGTCTAAGCAACAAGATAAATAACTAACCCTGATTACCTTGAGAACAAAAGAGCCACTATGGGAGCTGTTGAACTCAGTTATGACGAGTCTAGTTACACATCCAGAGTCTGCTGAAAGGTACTGCAGGCATATGCATTAGCTGCCTCCTGTTAAGAAAGATGTGTACTCAGGCTTCATCTATCATCAAGCCCCATCTTGAAAGTCAAGACCAAAAATGTTGATTTCTATAAGCTGGGGACAGTTTAAGACTGTAGGAATCACTGCTGATTTGTAATCAGCACCCAATATTTCTGGGAAACTTGAATATTCTTTTTCCTAGTAGATGGTCACTTTGATAAATGGTTGCACATTTTCATGGGGAGAGTGCAGAAAAAAATTATGAGAGTTCCTGTTGTAATGTTTCAGGGTCCCTTATCCAGGGATTCCAGCTTCCCTATTAGCCAGGCCATTGGCTGGGCTCTGAGTCAAGTCTGAAAACTATGAGAGGCAGAGACAGTTCACTGAAACAGCAGCAACTCAGGCCAGAATTTTACCTACAAAACCTGGGGTTCCTTTTCTGCTGTTACAACAAACAAAAACATGGCACAATACAACTATCAGCTTCCTTTCTGGGAACACCTGTAGTTGCTTCCCAAAGCTTGCAGGAGCCAAGGTGCTCTGTCAGCAGGGCTTGCTTCTCTGTGGTGAGGGCTCCAGCTGGCCACTGGGATCTGGTTTTATCACTCTGCTTATGTTTTTTTAAATAAATATTTCTTTTTATTATGTATTTTCCTCAATTACATTTCCAATGCTATCCCAAAAGTCTCCCATACCCTCCCCCACCCACTCCCCTACCCACCCATTCCCACTTTTTGGCCCTGGCGTTCCCCTGTACTGGGGCATATAAAGTTTGCATGTCCAATGGGCCTCTCTTTCCAGTGATGGCCGACTAGGCCATCTTTTGATACATATGCAGCTAGAGTCAAGAGCTTCTGTTTTCAGATTCACTAGACTCCTGTATCTTTCAGGGTCCCGTGATCAGCAAAGGAGAGCAACTCCATGGTTTGCTCCAGCATGATACCCCCACTAAACACAAGCTCTCCTAGGAGCAATTAATGTGCAGGAACCAGCCCATTCCGTGCAGAGTCTGCAGTGTGAGACTTACGCCTGCAGGCTTAGCTGGACCCTGTGCTCTATTGACTCCTCCTCACATAATAACCATTGAACACACAGCCTCACACTGCTTGTACAGCCTGTATGTTTGGGGCATGTAAACTGCTGCCCCGAGAGCTTTCTTATGGATCAGCGTCCATGAGTTGTATGGAGATCTGATGGGTTATAGATTTGACCCTCATCCCTGGGTGTTTTGTGGAGAACATACATGCCTTTTTAAGATCTCTGTTCCCAGTCATCTCATCCAATTTTCAAGAAGTGGGGGCGAGTTTGTTTCTTCAGAACAGATAAGAAGTTGTGTCTGCTGACAATAAAAGCTGAAAGTGGCTTGAGTTTAAGATTCTCAGCTTCATCAGGGTTCAGAAAGATGCCCCCATCTCATGTTCTGGGCCCAACTCAGTACCTTTAGGACTAAGGCATTGCACCCAAAATGAGGTCAAGTATGAGAATAGACACTTCTACCCCAGGCTCAGTGAGGTTTGCTGAGGTGCTGTGCTGGAAAAGCATAACGCCTTCCCTTGGAGACAGGCAGACCATCTACTCTGAGATTTCTGCTGAAGACTGCTGGTGATGTGCTGTGAAGCACCTTCTATAGGATAGGAAAGGCCCTGGAGGAGGTGGGTTGGTAGAAATGTCTGGAACACTATCACCTACAGGTGGAGCCACTGAATGTGACTAGGAGCAAGCACTAACCAGCTGCGGTCCCAGCAGGTATAGATAAGTGTTTGCTGCTAGCACCAAGCAAGGTTAGAACATCCTCAACTCAAGCTCCATCCTCCCCTAGGGTCTCTCAGCAGTTCTTATGCTGGATGAGATTTGTATTTTTTAGCCAGTAGCGTGCATTCATTTCATGCTGACAGTTCAGCCATAATGACTGTCGATTTTCCAAATGTGCTTTAAGAACACTTTCAGCTTCATGTTATTAACACAGCAAAGAAAGGTTCCCCTCTGGGAATTTTAACACACAGTGCTCAATACAGCCAATGTCATCACAGGAAGGAGAGAACACAGCTGAGATGATATGTTGGTGCAGAGGACCAAGTTGTACAAAGGAAGCCTGTCTAAAGTATAATTGACTTGAGGCAACCCCTTCCCACTCTCCTCCTGAGGACCAGAGGAGAAACTGGTGGAAAACCTTGCTTCTGTTCCTGTCCAGTTTCCATGCAAATCGTGTCAGTTTCACAGACACACCTGCAAAACTCATCTCGTGGTAACAGTTCTACAAGTCAGGATGTTAGACTTCTTATTTCAATTGTACATCTTAATGCCAGCATGCTAAGAAGGCAATGAGTACTTCATCTCAGATGCTGAAAATCAGTGTCTTTGAACAGCTGGAGATTAATGCTCAAATGTTACTTTGTAGTTATTGCATAGGTAAGACCCGCAGAGTTGAAGGAATCTGACTGGCTTTCATTCTCTACTATACTTTATTCAGTTTGTTAAACAAATGCTTTGAAGTCATCATCTAACAACCTAAAAAATTACAGTACATCTGTATCCACGAGAAGAGATAGGAAGACTGGGGAGGACTGCCCATCACTGGGGTGCTAGCAGCAGCAGCAGATGTCCTCAAGGCTCTCAGGGAGCCACACTGTGTTATGCAGCAGCAGTACAAAGCATGACTCCATTTCTCCTACCAAATCTGTTTTTAGGGACTCTAAAGTTTAAGAGAAGTGTGAGATTTTATTTCTTTAAATGGTAATCTTAGAACATTTGCTTTTAACATTTGGGGAAAAATGTTAAGCAGTAAAATGTCAAAATAGAATAAAGTGCTATTTTGGTCTACTATTTATCCAGTGGAGCCCTGCAAATTGCTGGTGCCTTGCTAATATATATCTAGGTAGAAAATGCAGGGTTTTGGAAAGAATTCATATTGATGTAAGTTTGAGAAGACATGCAGACCAGGATTTTTTTTCTTTTTTTTATTACTTTGTGTGGTATAATAAAAACCATTTCCAGGTTTGAAATGAAGTGTTCTTCATATTATCTTTTCTAGAACCATTTTCTTTTTCAAGAAAATGGGCGTTCTTGCAGGCTGTGTGTGTGTCAGATGTAATGAGTCCAGAAGAATGTTTATAAGCTGTGAGGTACAGTATGGCAGCCCAGTGCTAGTGGTGTTGGCTTAGGGATAAGGCTGATACAAACACACCTCAAAAGCAAGGTGTGTGACCCATCCTTTACGTATCTAGAAACAGAACCTGCTTTGCAAGTTTGCTGTGGAAGAGATGCAAGAATGCAAGCACAAAGGAGTGCTCACAGTATCTGGCAAGCATGAGCCGTGGGGTTTGGTTCTGATTTTATACTGACTATGTTGTTATATGTACTTCATATATAAACGAACCATCACCATTTTATGTAGTTTTCAATTCTTACTGAAAGATTTATGGATGAGACACTGTGATAACAGTATTTATGTCACTGAGACACGGTAGCTTGCTTGCACTGCCTATCTTAGGGATGTGAGCTTACTGGAGTGAGCTCAAGTGTTTCTTCCATTGAATTCAGGGGCAATAGATGATCCTCCAAGTTAACCAGAGGTTTATCAAGTTAAATAAATAGCAAGACTTGTCAAGATCTCTGTGACAATTATTCTGATGCCTTCCAGTGTTAGGCTGAGCCCACCGGTGACCACATCTTCAATTTGCCTTTGTAGCCAGCAGGATGTGAGGCCTTTCCCTTTCACAGGTGGGCGGTTGCAGTAAAGCTGGGAGGTTGCTAACTGGACCTAGGGCACCACTGCCCTCTGCTGTTTGCTTCAGGGAGGTGGCTCCTTCTGGTAAGAAACAATAGGGAATCAGCAAGTCCTGTCTTTCTAAGCTGGGTCTCCACCCTCTCAGGGTTCCACTCCTCTTGCAAAGAGACCAATGCTAAAAACTTCATTGTCTTCTTCGCCTTACATATTCCTCTGTTAGTCCATGTGAAAGGCAAAAATAATCGTGAATTTGGAGGGCTTTGAATCAGACTTCCTTCTTGGTGGTACACATATTTTTATTGGTTCCAAATAGTTACAAGGTAGTAACCCAAACTGACTTCCCAGGTGGTGAAGCAGAGCTGAGGCATGATCATCTCTGCTGCAGTCCTGCCTGTCTGGGTCACCATTTGGTTTGAATTTATAGTTTTCTGGTTTTTCTTTTTTTTCTTTTTAATTGGGAGCACTTGTTTCATCCCAACCCACTTCTCTCCTCAGCTCTTCCTTTTAATGTTTAGCTATTAAAAAAAAAAAGCTTATTGACATGGAGACCCCTGATTATTCTGATCCTACTTCTTTTGTGGTATTCTTCTCCCAGACTTCACCTCACCCTCTGTGCCACCAGAACTCTGATTTCCCATGTAAATCCTGCCTGCAAAGCCCTGCAATTGGGTGGTTGTTTTACATCCCCTTTTCTGAGACTCTGCTGTGACTGCCTATATATTTATGCAGTCCACATCATCCTATCGAGGTCACAATGCATGCCAATCCATGCTTTCCTGGGAATGGTGGCCCCGAGGATTTTGTTTCTGTCTAGCGGAACTGTTACAGGAAGACACACAGGCAGACACATAGCTGTCAAGATTTTGTGTTTCCTGGTCCAAAGTATCAGATCTTCTGAAGGCTGTCACTAGGTGCTTGGTGTGGTTCTAGCATGTGACAGACGCCTACACATGAATAGAATGTACCTCCCTTGTCAAGGGTGCTCCTTACTAAATGGAATGTGCATGTGCATAGCTGTGATGGGAAGAGTGGTATCAGTAAGGGGAACTGTGACAAGATAAAAAAGCAGAGCCACTCCTCTATGCAGAGGGTGAAAACCATAGCATATAATTTGCTAACTCAGAGTCCTCCTTAGGCTTTGAGGATGTGCTGTTTTGCTGGCCCCATATAACTGCTTCCTGTAGGGGCTGGTGCACTGTGGAGGAGTTGGTTGTAATGGCTGTCCTCTTGCTTTCTGCAGCTCCCTCCAGCTCTGCACCATGATTTGAAGAGAAGGGTTATAGAGAGATTCAAGAAGTCCCTGTTCAGCCAGCAGAGCAACCCCTGTAACCTGAAATCTGAAATTAAGAAGGTATGTGTTCTCCATGTAGACACCTATCCATGAGAGATGTCTTCATCCCAACCCTGCTCCCTGATCTTTGCCTACTGTTAAAGGGTAATGTTTAACCAAGTGGGCCCACCTTCCCTGCCTACTGTTAAAGCATAATGCTTAACCAAGTGGGCCCACCTTCCCTGCCTACTGTTAAAGGGTAATGCTTAACCAAGTGGGCCCACCTTCCCTGCCTACTGTTAAAGCTTAATGCTTAACCAAGTGGGCCCACCTTCCCTGCCTACTGTTAAAGCATAATGCTTAACCAAGTGGGCCCACCTTCCCTGCCTACTGTTAAAGCTTAATGCTTAACCAAGTGGGCCCACCTTCCCTGCCTACTGTTAAAGGGTAATGCTTAACCAAGTGGGCCCACCTTCCCTCTGATTCCCATCCTTCTTTTTGTGGCTATTAGTTCCAGGTGGCTGACTGATACAGCTCTTTCCTTGTAACTACATGTTGGCTTAAGAATAAATGTTGTCTTTAATTTAAAAATATGTATATTGCAGCCTGCCTTTGAAGGATCTGTCCCAGTATTTTGGAGAAGGTTAATCAGTGAGCCCCCTAAATTGCATTTTCTACCTGAAACAGTCACCTGACCATGCAGAGCCACCATTTTAATCATCTATGGGGACACTTTGCCCCTTCTTAGAATTGGAAACAATCACCCATGGAAGGATTACAGAGACAAAGTTTGGAGCTGAGACAAAAGGATGGACCATCTAGAGACTGCAATATCCAGGGATCCATCCCATAATTAGCCTCTAAACAATGACAGCATTGCATACACTAGCAAGCTTTTGCTGCAAGGACCCTGATATAGCTGTCTCTTGTGAGACTAGGCCGGGGCCTAGCAAACACATAAGTGGATGCTCACAGTCAGCTATTGGATGGATCACAGGGCCCCCAATGGAGGAGCTAGAGAAAGTATCCAAGGAGCTAAAGAGATCTGCAACCCTGTAGGTGCAACATTATGTACTAACCAGTACCCTGGAGCTCTTGACTCCAGCTGCGTATGTATCAAAAGATGGCCTAGTCGGCCATCACTGGAAAGAGAGGCCCATTGGACACGCAAACTTTATATGCCCCAGTACAGGGGAACACCAGGGCCAAAAAAATGGGAATGGGTGGGCAGGGAAGTGGGGGAAGGGTGTGGGAGACTTTTAGGATAGCATTGGAAATGTAATTGAGGAAAATATGTAATAAAAAAATCATCTATAGGGACGGAATGAACTTAACCCTCCTAGCTTCAACATTCTGCAGCCTTTTCACATTTGGGTACAACAAAAGTTTCTCTTCACACATGCAGAATCTAAATTGTTATAACAAATGGGAAGAAAGTTGTTTACCTATGGTGACATGAGTTGAAGACAGGAGACCCACTTTGTCCTAGAAGTCACATAAACCCTCTGTCTTGTCCCTGAAGGACCCAGTATGAGGAAAGTCTAGCTACCTTGTTGGAGATAATTTCATCCCCCAATCTCTTCTCTTTCTCCTCTCCTTAAATACCCTCACATGCTTAAGTGATAGTATTGTGTTGAATTCCTTCTCTAAGGTTGTTTTTTTCCCATTAGTGAGTCTACTTTTAAGCACAAGCTTATCACTCAGGAAATAGGCCAGGCTCTTTGATTAAAAAAAAAAAGTAAGCAGCCTGTTTCTGCTTTGTTGGCACATAGCCATAGTGAGGCCTGACCACTGATGTATACACCAGAGGCAGCAGCAAGTAGGTACACAAAGCAGGAGCCCATCCCTCAGAGACAAGAGAGTGAGCTGCCCATCACACGCTGTGCTGGCAAACAAGGCAAAGATAAGGAGATGGTGAAGATGAAGCAGAGGTACAGGAGGCTTCACACTTACCTATAGCATCCTAAATACCAAAAAAATACATTTTTAAACATCAGACGCTCAAGCCTCCCACAAAAGACTATAATATGCTTGACTTTTATTTTCTTAGTAAAGTGATACTGAGAATAAGCAAATTTAAATACAATTTTTTTTAAAAAAGAAATTCTGGTTTTATAAGGTGAAAGCTTCTACCTCAGAAGGTGTTCATAGGCGTATTTGCCTCCCACACCATGGGTTTCCCTTGTGCCTTCCTGGAAGGCAAGTCCTTGTGGTCTCTCTGATGCAGGTTCCCCTTAATTTCTTTCTTCCCAGACAGTGAAGCCAATTTCTTTTCTTAAATCAGTCTTTCTGCTGCCATCCTTGGTTCCCTTCCTGTGTGCTGAGAGCATCTTTAGCCAGTATCCTGGCCTGAGCACAAAGGCAAGATTGCAGGGGGATAGGAGGTTTGGGAGCTCATGTGAGAGTCTCACTGAGCCAGCCTGGCCCACACACCTGCCTCAAGCCCACCAAAGAGCCAAATTAAGAGTGAAAAGCAGGTAAAGAGACTTAGTCAATGTGCCCACCTTGGGAAGAGGGGTACAAAGGTCCAGTGGCCCTTCCAGGGTGCAGTGGTCTTCAGCAGCCTAAGGGGAAGGCAGCTTTTAAATAGGACAAGATATGAATTATGAAAGGCTCTAATCTTGCAAGGTGATCTGAGAAGCTATCTGAACTCTGGAATCTCTATCCAGGAGACAAACTCCCCTCTGGCACCAAGATTCAGCCTTTTCTGTCTAGCATGGGATTTCTGAGGAAACTTTCAATTTCTTGGGATTTCCTTGTTTCAAAGTCTGATAGATAATGGTAGGGCCACAAATTCATCTTTAGAATGTTCTCATCTTAGTCAAGATAGTTTCTGGTGGGGCTGGGTGAGTTTTGTTTATTTTAAGCAGGGTTAGGAGACAGGTCACACTGTCTAGTGAAGGATGCCACAGCTCTTTTCTGACGAGGTAGTGGCATCTCACAATACACCCATTGCCCCCACCCCCACCTGGGGAAGAGGATACTCACATCTGGGGTTCAGTTGCAGTCAACAGATATGAGCACAGTCCCATTCTTCTAATGGAAGGTAGGCTACATAGTGAAGTAGCCATGCTGCCCTGAACTAGGTGTCAGCTCCTTCTGAAAGACCCACAACGTGAGAACTCCCTCACGTTCTGACTCAGGAGAGGCGACACCCCAAAATCACCCACAAGAAACAGTCTTGCTGCAACTGCAAGAGGATTTTTATCCGAGAGCGTTCTCGGGCCCATGGTCATACACCACGCAGGGGTAGAGGACCATGGCGCCCCGAGTAGCTGTATAAGGGGGTATTTAAAGGAAGAAACCACAACTCAAGGAAGTGGGGAGGGTGTTGTTGGAAAAATACCAAAGATACCAGTTAAGAGTCACAAGGAAGTGTAAAGTCACAGGAGTCACAGAGAATACCTGGTAATTGTTTTGGTTAACTCTCAGTTTCTAAGAACCCCTAACAATAGCACATTTGCATGGCAGTTTCCGGAGTTGGTCAGGGTGACTTTCTTTGAATGAACACTCTTTGAACCCAGGAAGCAGGTAGGTGGAGGAAGGAATGTCGCTATCAAGGTATGATTAGCATACCTTGGAGCAATGAGTCACAAAGGTCACATTCCCAAGCCTCATCCTAAAGGCCTAGAATTTTGTTACTTCTTCATTCCCCCCTTCTTCTAGTTAACAGTTCTAATCTTAGAACTAGACACTATCTTCTCCCTGACATAGTTGATCCTTTAGGGCATGGTACTGTTATCTCAAAACTAAAAGCCACACTGCATTAATTCTTGTTTTAATAAAGGTGACTTGCCTATTTAACACACATGGACCTATAATTAAAAGCAGAAGCAAAATCAAAAGGGGTCTCATAAAGGTAGATAGTAGGGTGGTCAAGAGTACAAGATAAGGGCCTTTCCACCCGAGTCTCAAGGTTTTCTGCGTGGAGATGTCTAGCAGGTCTTCTGGAGCAGGCCTTCTGGAGCTGCTTTTTCGCTCGCTGTCTCACTCACTGGAGCACCTTGAGCCTAGAGAACAAAGGCTGGGAAAGCAGCATGTCAGCACTATGTACAGAGGCTATTTTTACCAGTGGAGGGGGCCCCCTGTAGAGTAATTTATAAGGGGGTCAGTCTAAACTGTCCAGGGGTGTTTCTAACTCTGAAGAGCAAAGGGTAGGAGAGCTATCCAATCATTAGCGCCAGTCTCCGCTGTCAATTTGGTAAGGGTCTCTTAATGGTTCTATTTATTTTTTCTACCTGTCCTGAGCTTTGGGGCCTGCATGCACAATGTAACTTTTAACTAATCTCTAATATCTTGGCCAGTCCCTGATTTACCTGGGCAACAAAGGCAGGTCCATTACCTTGGGAAGATTTTTTTTAGGATCTTCAGTCCTGGTAGGAAAAGCTTTTATCCATCTTGAAACGGTATCTATAAACACTAATAAGTACTTGTTGCAATATCTAGCTGGCTTAATTTCTGTAAATTCTACCTCGTCATAGCACAGGCCTTGCAGCTTTTGGCTATTTCTTCTACCAAGTCAGAGAGTCCTGTAACATAGTAGTCAAAGGACCTAACCACACCTTTTAATTTCTTGGCCCCCAGGCAAGTCAAATACTGTCTATAACTTGATAGTGCTCAGGAGTGTATCTAAAGCTGGTCTCTCTGATGTCATAATAATTTTTAGGCTCCTTGACTGCCAGGATTATTGCTCCTTGGGCCACCTGTTTGGTGGTTAGATCTGCCATCTGATTTTCTTTAGCCACAGCATCTTAGGTTTTTTTCTGCAGATGTCAACAGCCCTCTTTGTCTGTATATTGCTCCGTACAGTGGCAAAAGCATACCTGCTGTCAGTGTAGACTTTTCTTTTGCCATTTATGGACCTTGTCTCAAAGTCACAAGTTCAGCTTTCTGGACCGACGTCCCTTCAGGGAGGCTGCTGGCCTAGATCACTTGCTTTCTGTCCACCACCATACTGCTGTCCCCACCTTCTGCTTACCTTTAACCTTGAGGCTGCTGTCATCAGTGTACCAGCTCGAACCTTCAGGCCAAGGCTGATCTGATCCTTCAGATCATTTTAGCGCAGTGGTGAGTAGGTGCAGTCTCACACAGTGGGACAGCAGGTGGAATGAAGCGAAGGTCACTCGTTCAGTCAACAAAAAGTTTTGATGAGTCACAGGAGCGTTGGTAGTCATCCATCAGTCAGGGGGCTTTCAGATAATGCTTTCAAGAGCGTGGGATGCCATTACAGCTAGTTGCTGTCCCAGAGTGAGCTTATCAGCATCCTTGACAAGCAGATTATGGCAGTAATAGCTTACAGGCAAGAAAACCACCCGCTGGCAACAGTGTGTAACTTTTTGGATAGGTAAGCCACTGGCCTTTTTCAAAGTCCCAAAGTCTGAGCAAGGACTCCTCTGGAGACCCCTGATCTCTCTTCCACATAAAGAGTGAAAGGCTTGGTTAGGTCAGGCAAAGGCTGGCCATCAAGAGGGCCTTTTTAATTTTTTAAAGGCTTTCTGGCAATCCGGGATCCACAAAACACCTCCCCTTTCTTGGTTAGGGGGTACAACAGGGCAGCTAAGGTCGCCAACCCAGGTGTCTAGAGTCTGTAGAAGCCAGCAGTACCCAAGAATTTTCTTACTTGCCTTGGTGTAGTTAGCCACTACTTCCCGTCTCGAAGGGTGTCTCTCAAATAAGTACCTTCAGTCTGACACAGCTGAGCCTTTTTAGCTGAGGCTCGGTCTTCAGTTGCCCAGGTTTCCTGTCTAGATCCTGTCTTTTTCTTTCTCTCCTATCACTGTGGCCAAGATTTTAGTCAAATTTCTCTTTTGTCTACGATCCCTCCTGTTTTCTCTTTCTTCTGCCTCCCGCCTCTCTCTCACACACACACTTTCTCTGCCTCTTTCACTAGATCGCCTAACTGTCTCCCTCTTTTTTCTGAAGCTTCTTTCTGATATCGGGGGCCAACTGCCTTATGAAGGCCAGCCAGGCCACTGAGGCCTTCTGGGCTTCCGAGGTAAGATTAAAGGGAGTGAACTGCCTAAAGGCTTCCATAAGTCTTTCAAGGAACATTGAGGGAGGTTCGATCGGCCCCTGCATTACCTCTTACCTTAGCCAAATTAGTGGGCCCATCTTGAGGCACCTTGGAGACCAGAGACTGGCATTAGATTTTTAAGCTCTCCTTACCTTCAGCCATGTCGCAGTCGCAACTGGGGCGAGTCAAAAGGAATCCCATGTCGATCTCATTTTGTAGCTGTGTAGACCGCCATTGGCTTCCGTGCCATTTTTCTAGCCTCTAACAGAATTCTCTCTCGCTCTTCGGTTGTTAAGAGCATCTGCAACAGCTGTTGACAATCATCTCAAGTAGGCTGATAAGAAAACATAAGGAACTCTACCAACCCTGTGAGGCTTTGGGGATCCTGAGAAAGGGGGTGGTTAGTTTTTCAGTTATAAATACCAACAGAGGAAAATGACCAGTACCGAAGGGTTTAAAGTTTGGGCGGGTCCACCAGAGTCTTCACTTCCTCCATAGAGGCCTGGCTGAGCCTTCCCTGTGCATAGCCTCCTCTTCCACTCCCATGATTTAAACAACTTTCATCTGCTTGTGTCCCTCATGAGTAGAGCCAGTCCAAGAATCTTGTACATCCTGGCCTATGGTCAGTGTTTCATGTATAATTCACATTAGTGAATGGAGCATCAATATTATGCACTTATATTTTCTTTATGACAGTCTTCATTTCTTCAACTCTTTAATAAATTGTATGTTGGTGTGACATAGAAATACAGTTTTATGTATGTAGAAAGATCTAAACTCATGAATGTCATGATCCCGGTCTTCCTCCCTTGCTTGTAGTTTTTTCCTTTGCAATGACTTTTGTTCAGAAATGGGCATTTCATCCCTTGTACAGTCACAGAAGCCTCCAACTGTCAGGCACAGACTCCCTTGCTGCCACCTCCCAATCCTTGTCTCACCCCTCATTCCCCACCTCCCCAGGTATTCCACTTGCACTTTCTCCTTCCTTCTGAGACCCAGGGAGCCTACATCTATGGTCTGAAGGAGCCATTATAGGAAGACTGTGGCCACCTATCAATGGCACTTATCACTTACCAATGCCTAGTGTGCCATGTGAAGGAATCCAAAGATGGAAAAACCCATTTCTAAGAACTAAACTTGTTCTCTCTAGCTCATTTAAGCTGGTCTTTGGTACAGGCTCTTTGGTCTTGGCTGCATTAATTCACAGCACCAAAGCCAACCGAGTAATCACACAGTGGCCTTGGAATTGGGATTTTCAGCACGGGGAAAAAAAGGAAAAAGAAGATAGAAAAGATTAGTTCAAGTCAGTATTTTATTTTATTTTTTTTAATTGGTAAGGGGAAAGTTTTATTATAAACACAAGGGAGAGAAAAGTCATCCAGGCTGAACCAGGTAGTGGAATGAATCGGGCTGTGATGGTAGGGAGGATCAAGTGAGGAAGAGAAGAGAGAGGGAGCAAGAAGACTCCATAGAAATCAAAAGGCCAAAAGAGAAAGCTGGAACCTTGAGAGCCTGTAGCCTGTGGCTGAGTTTATATAGAAAGGAGAAAGTGAGAGAAGGAAGCCAGCCCCTTGGCTGGGAAGGGGGCAGGATGAAATGCTCAGAGGAACCACAGGTACTATGTGAGTCTCTTCCTAGTTTCATTGAGACACAGCAATATCCCTTCTTAAGAATAAAAAGTCATCAAGCAACCCAGTTAGCACAGAGTGTACATGTTCTGTGCATTTTATTTTCAGACTGTCCTGGTTCAAGTATTTTAAATAGCACTGTCAGTGAGTGTAAATCCATGACAATTTTTTCTTTTAAAATATACTCACTAAATCACTCTAGAAACTAATCAAGCAGCATTCAAGTCCTCTCCCCATGTTTCTGAAGAGACACAGTTGATTGGTCCAGGGCAGAAATTGCAGAAGCTGGGACTGCTCTGTTTTGCGGTACAGACAGCACAGCACTGCCAGAGAATACTGACAGAGTGTCCAAAAGACTGGGAGTCATGCTGAGGCTGTCCCTGAAGCATCACTAAGAATGCCACCACAGCAGGGCAGCAGCATTGAATCCAGGAGTTAATACTGATACAAAAGAAAAGAGATCACTCTTTGGTTACTCTCAGAGCATGCAAAGCAACCCATTCATTGTTTTAAGACTGGTTTCCGAAAGGAATCGATCATTTTTCTTCCTTTCTATTTTAAATTCTGCCTCAGGGTAAAAAAAATTTCTGATGAGGGGATATTTCATACTGTAGACAAGCTTCAGCTAGCATTGTAGGTTTGCAGTCCCAGGGTAAGAAAGGATGAAGGTCCCACAGAGAGGGACTACCTGACGGTGTATGCCACTTGATTTAGAACACAGCTCTGCCAAAAGCCTGCATTTGCATCTGATCAAGCTTCTAAATGTGAAGTTAGCAAACTATAGTCCTTAAGCCAATCTGGCCTGCTGTCTACTTTTATTTACATAGCCACATGCTTTCATTTCCAGTTGGCCTATAGCTACTTTGTCCTTACAGGCAAAGCTGAGTAGACAGAGTTAGAAACCCTATGTCCTCCAAGCTGGAGATAGTTACTGACTGACTCCATTGAACAGTTTTCCAGTCCCTGCTCTGGATCTTGCAGCAAATAGAGGGATAAGGACACACATAGGGCCTTAGGTCCTCTAGCCTCCCACTGCTACTGAAACAAACCAGGAGAAAGACTGATGGAGGAGACAGTTTTATAAAAATGAGATAGAGACTCCATGCCTCACAGGAAGGTGGTTCCTATCTTTTCAAAGGGATGTGGCTCAGGGGTGTTATGAGACAATAAGAGCTTACAGTTCTTTGTTCTTCCATTCATGTTTCTCAAAGGGCCAAGGCTTGTTCTAACTTTTCTTAGAAAGTATATGTGTATGTTGTCAGGGCTGACCATTTAGTATTGGCTAGCCAACTTGTGTACTCTTTCTGGGGAAAACAATTTCTCCTGCTTTCAGCACTCTTTAGTTGCTGGGAGTTCCTTATCTAGGGTTGAATCTCCATGAGCTTGCCCCCTTTCATGGCCTCATGTCTATTGGTATTGTTCTTGTTCAGTTCATGTTTAGTCAGGCTTGGTGGTTAAACTTCATGATACTTCTACGAGACATAATGTCACAGCAAGCTCCCTGATACCCTGTCTCTTATAATCTCTTTTGCTCTCTCTTCTATGTGTTCCCTCAGACTGACATGTAGTAGGTGTAGATGTACCAGTTAGGGCTGGGCTCTGTAACTACAAATTTTGATTGGTTATGGTTTTCTGTGATAGATTGCAAACAAGTTTCTGTGGTATGGAGTGAGAAATATATTTACCTGTAGGTCTGTGGACAGAGATTTAGAGTGTAGTCAGGGACGATGCTGGTTTTTAAAAGTGGGTTTTCCCACAGTTGTGGGTTTTCCACTAAGTTCCATGCGTTCACTAGCCATAGTTAGTAGGCTATGTTTCTAGTATCAGGCACAGTTTCTGTCTCTTTGGACAGATCTTAAGTCCAATTAGAGAGCTTTTGGTTGCTCCCAAGGCATACATACCAGTACTGTGTCACTAGGGTTATTTTTTTCATTTTTTTATTAGATATTTTCTTCATTTACATTTCAAATGCTTTCCCAAAAGTCCCCTATACCCCACCCCCCCACTACTCCCACTTCTTGGCCCTGGTGTTCTCCTATAATGGGGCATATAAAGTTTGCAAGACCAAGGGGCCTCTCTTCCCAATGATGGCCGACTAGGCCATTTTCTGCTACATATGCAGCTAGAGACACGAGCTCTGGGGGTACTGGTTATTTACCCATACTGGTTGTTGATGTGATTTCAGGGCATCGTAGCTGGGTTGGATTGTTGCTTCCCTTATTGGGAAGCTTGCATAGGAGACTTTTGGCACCATGAAAGCTAGTCCTCAGGGAGGAGGCATTCAGGTAAGATCCAGCTAAGATCCAGCTTGGATCCTCTCGGCCCTCTTTCTGAAGTACATTGTATCTTTAGCAACAGGATAGAGATACTTTGTATCTTTAGCACCCTCTAAGGGTAGAGGGCAACTGAAAACAAAAGCAATAGCTTACTTTGGGGAGTCTCTTGAACAGCCCTGACCAAAAACTCAAAAGAAGGCTTTCATTTTTGTACTGGGGTCTTTGTAAAATGGTTTATGGGTCTTGGGTGAACATTGTCAGCCCAGATAGAACATTCTCATCTATGATTCCTTGTGACTTCTCCATACATCCCAACCTTTATTTTACCCCTCCCTCTTCTGCTGGATTTATATTTCTCTCCTTCCCTAATTAGAGCTCTACTATTTTTTCTGATTTCTTCCTTCTGGTTACTTGAATCCTACTATTATTCCTCTCTCTATTGATCCTCTTACCGACAATTATGTATTTTTGTTTTCCTGGATTCTGCAGTCACTAGAAGTTTTTATCCTCACACCTGAAGATTCTGAGTTGGGAGCCTCAAATGAGAGAGAACATGTGATGTTTGTTTTTCTGGGTATAAAATAAACTCATGGAATACAATCAATCTACTTTTACATGATTTTAATGATAATTTAATAAAGCAAATACATATTTTTCAAGAACCATGTTGAAATATTATGATTATAAAATATATTGTACAGAATTTGTTATCTAATTCCTGAAGGAAGGAGATATATAGGAAGGGAAACAGAAAGATGAATGAGGCAATTTTGGCCGTGTGCAAGTAGAGAACTAGGCACATAGAGTTCAGTGTATTGTCTCTACTTTTATAAACATTTGAAGTTTGTTTGTGTACATGTATGTAACATGCACTTTCCAGTGGGTGCCCATGTGTATAGGGATGATAGAAGTTGGGGGGTTACTTGACAGTTACAGAGGCTTTCTTCCCTCATGCGAGCAAATGCTGGGTGTGAGGGTCCCTAACAATCAATGGCCACCAAAGCCACCTTGGGTCAGTGGTTTCTGAATGCAAAGAATGAATTCAAAGGACAAAGGCAGGATGAGGTGTTTTGTTTGTTTGTTTTTTGTTTTCAATTTAACTGAGTTAAAGTTCTTTGAGAAGAGCAGCCACAATTGGGAAAATGTCACCATAACATTGACATACAGGTAAGCCCATGGTGGCATTTTCTTAAATAGTGATTGAAGTGGGTGAGCCTAGCCATTCTGGATAGTGCCCCCCCTCCCCCGGGCAGTTGATCCTGGGTACAGAAGAAAGCAGGTTGAATAAGCCAAGAGGAACAAGCCAATAAGCAGCACTCCTCCACGGTCTCTGCTTCGGTTTCTGACTCTAAGTTCCTGACCCGACTTCCGTGGATGGTAAACTGTGATGTGAAATGCTGAAATAAACCCTTTCTTCCCCACATGGCTTTTGGTTATTGTGTTTATGACAGCAATAGAAATCTTAACAAAGATGGCAAGTTTCAGAAAGGAGTTTGTTGTAAGATAGGTGAGAGCTGAAGACAAAGGACATCTGTAGCAGGAACATGTCACCATTAAAAGACTTGACCTTGAGCTGTTAGTTTAGAGATTTCTCATGACTTGTGGAAGAAACTAGGTTGAGGCATGGAGAGGAGCTGGTCAGTCTAGCTGGCCTCCCATGATATGTCCACGTGCTAGGTGTGCATAGTTAGTTTGCTTATACACTCATGTTTAGCTCTCAGGGAGCTATATAAAAGAAGAAAGATAATAGGAAGGTGTACTGGGGACTGGAGCCCCAGTACATGTCTGTCTTCTGGCATGTATGTCTTCTGGCTAGCATAGAACAACAGGCATTTTTACCTTCTGGCAAAGAACAACAATTGAAGTCCTTATTCCCAAATTGTCTGACCAGCTAGTATCTCTTGTTCTCATTATTCTCCTCTCTGAAGAGCTTTAACAGCTGTTGGAGACTTGAGATGACTGATCTGGCTACTTCAAGCAGAGTGGGGCCATTAGGTATTACCCCTCCAACGGGCCTATCCATGTGACCTCCAGAATGCATGGTTACTTGCATCTGCATACCAGCTGGGTGAAATGAGGAAAGGGGTGTTTCCCTGGAACCCAGCTAAAGATGTGAGGGGAAGAACAAAGGCAAGAGGAGTCCAGATGCACTGGGACTGGGGGCCCATGAACAGTAGAGAGTTTCATCCCCCCAAGAATTGGCATAGATTTATAAAGAATCCTCAGACAGAAAACTAGGACCACCAAAATCCCCTCTTACTCTCTCCTTGCTGGCTAGTCTTTAAAAGCTGCCACTGGGACAAGAGCCAAGGAAGATGCAGGGGGAGTAGGCACATGTGCCCAGGGTGTGTTGACACTGATAATTTGGAAACACATGGGGGAACTTGAGGAGACAAAGCATTTTGCAGCTCCATCTGAGGGTAGAATCTGGTAAGGCCATAGAGATCTGTGGCCCTCCATGTGGGCAGTGCATCCAAGTCCCTTACAGACCAAGTTGATAAGAGCAGTTGATAAGAGAATATGGGTACACGGAAAATACAAGTATCTTCAAGAACTCAGAAGGTGATGGCATCAGAACACTCTTTCCTCACTCTGACCCTGTCACAGAACCTGGACGTGAAAGCAAGAATGAAGGTACCAGGAATCTACCTAGTGTGTTCTTTGCTCTGGGAATCACTTGTTGGGCTATACAAGCGGGACTCACATTAGGGTTGCCAGCATTCTGTGCATCTCTCAGACTTGGCATTTGGCTGTCACAAATCTATGTGGTCCTTCAAGGTGCAGCTGTTTTAAAGTGCTAGTTATCCTAGCAGCTATCTATGCCCCTCTTTTCCCAGGCATGCAGTCAGCTAATGCCCTATAGAGCAGGTGTACTATTCAGGCACACTTTTGGCTTTTAGCTGTGGGCACTGTAATCCAGGGAAAGAAAGGAAATATTTAATATGATTTCCCCAGGCTGTGATCAATATTTTTGAAAAAAAGAATCATTCCCTAGCTCTCAGAGGGAAGGATGAATGCATACTGGTTTGTGGCAGGAAAGGTTAAAGCTGTGGCCTCGGGCAGCTTTGTCTCCAGATTAACTAAGATAAGCTCACTTCCCTTGGAACCTCAGCCTGGGATAGAAGGGATGGTGGAAAGACAGAATGAAAGGGAGAAATGCTTTATATGCATTTCTGTACAGGGGAACGCCAGGGCCAAGAAGTGGGAGTGGTTGGGTTGGGGAGTGAGTGGGGGAGTGTGTGGGGGACTTTTTGGATAGCATTGGAAATGGAAATGAAATAAATACCCAATTAAAAAAAAGAGAATGGTCCTTATAGGCAACTCTAGCTGAGACTCCTCACAGTGGGGGATATGGATCCTAAAGTGTACCCAGGCAGGACTCCCAGTAGAGAGATGAGGACAGCAACCTGCCCCCCTCCCCCCAAAAAAAGAAAGGGAGAAATGCTTTCCACAAACCCCAACTAATGTAAGGTTCTAGGAAAAGTGAAAGGGCGATGTTAAAAAACCAGAAAGAGAGATGGAGGACCTAACGTGGGTGTAGATAGGTTAAGGATGAGCAGGAGAGGGGAGCCATATTACGTGGCTCCTGGGCTTATCTTTCTGATTCCCAGGCTGGGAACTAATACATTTTAGTGAGAACCAGTGGTGGCATCAAGCATACTGTGTCCTTTGGAGCCACAGAGGCATTCTCACCTCAAGTGAGCATAACTCTAGATGTGTTTGAGGGCCCTGGACAATCAATGGCCACCAGAGAGCTTGTCCTGTGAGCCTGAAAAATGAATTCCACAGGCAAGGGGGAAGATGAGTTTTCGACAGGAATTTTTGTCATAGGCAAGAGCTGAAGAATAAGGATACAAACAGAACAGCTTCCAAGGAAGGGACTGCCTGTCAGAGTTGCTGTGTCTGTGAGTTAATTAACCTTTTTTGGATTGAGCCATGGGGTGGGGGCTGGGCATGATATCTGTGTGAAGAAGTGATAAAGGAGCCTCAGAAGAGAGCAAGTAATGTCATCCATTGAGAACAAACATGAGTTCATATAAGAGCTTAATCATACAGACCCTAGGCAGAAAAGGAGAAGAAAGACTTTGTTTAGTGGAAGAAAAAAGTGACTATAGATATTGGTCATTTCTATTAACAAAGTGCTTATCAAAAGCTAATAAGAAAGTAAAAGAAGCTGTAGATTAGAGAACATGGAACATTAGGCAGCATGTTAAGGTTTCTAAGGTGGCATTCAGTCTCAGGGGAAAGG
Organism: Mus caroli; assembly: GCF_978045245.1. NCBI lineage: Eukaryota > Metazoa > Chordata > Mammalia > Rodentia > Muridae > Mus > Mus caroli. The sequence goes on along the minus strand of NW_028227267.1, from coordinate 4,282,718 downwards.
GAACTAAGTGAAACTAGAAGAGAGGGACAGAGAGTGCGAGTGATCATCCATGCTGTGTTCCCACCCCAACCCCTCACTTCTAGCATCTTGTTTCATTGACTTTGGGTTCTGTGTCTTCCAGAGCTTTCTTTGCTGGTTAGATCCAATACCATCTTCTCCTTTCTTCTCCAGCAGAAACCTAGAGTTTCTGGTATGGAAAAGAAGATGTTTGAGAAATTGAGTGACTGCCTTTGTAATCTCTCCTTCCTTGCTTCTCAATAACTTCTGCCTTGAATGTTTGTTCTTAATTGACTAAGCACTTAAGTGGCACAATACCTGTCCCAAACCATGGACATTTTGGACATGGGTGGTGCCAGCCATAGTCTATTCTCTCTAATATATTCTAATATTCTCTAATACTTGTTAGTTCAAAAATATATGCATTCATTTGTACTTCTGAACTAAGCATGTTCTCTAGTGCAGAGGAAGGGCCTTATGTGTCATGCAAAGAGAGAAAGCACGGTAAAGGCAGGTCTTGGTATAAGCTGAGTACTCACAACACCATTGTGAGAATACTAACCACCTATAGCTTTCTCAAGCCATATGGACTGTGAGTTCAAATACATTCTGTGTCCTCTGTGTCTCCACCTACTGGATAACAGTGACTTTGGCATCTGGCACATCCAGAATTAGAATCACCTTCAGCTCCCTATGCCCACATCAAGATCACTAGAAACAGCATCCTTTCTCTCTGTCTGAATGTCAATCTCTTTGGATTTTTTTTTTCCTCAAGTCTCTCAAGCCAAGGGTTAGAAGTTCACTTGACCTTTGGTTGTGGGCTGCACTCTAGTTCAGATTTTACAATTGCTTCTCTGCTCCTTATAAATGGCCTTTCTAGTTCCCTCATCCACAAGATGATGATAATGCTTACCCTACAAGGAAGTGAGTGGTAAGAGCCAAGCTGAATTTGCCATGATGTCTTAAGTACTCAGCCAGTGGCAGTGAGTTCAGCTGTGGTCATTAAGAATCTCCTAGCTAGAGGCAGGCAAATTTCTGAGTTTCGAGGCCAGCCTGGTCTACAGAGTAAGTTCCAGGACAGCCAGGGCTACACAGAGAAACCCTGTCTCAGAAAAAAAAAAAAAAAAAGAATCTCCTAGCTTTTGTGCCACTTGAATGAAGTTGTCCACCACTTCTTCTGACACTTTTCATGGTGCCATCTCTGCATTGCCTGTTGCTGCATACATGTCTTTTATATACTTCTCTACATATACCTGTCAGATCCCACTTGACATGGAAGGTCATTTCCGAATTCTGTGGCCCAGGAGCAACTTAAATTTTTGTGTGTGATTTTTTTGTTTCTTTTTAGTAACTTGATTTCACAGCTCTCGAGTGTCAACTCTGTACATGACAGGCTCATGTGATCCTCAATATCAAAAGGGTGGTCACGGTAACACACGGTAAGTGTTGTGGGCCGAGGGGATTGGTTTGTTAAAAGAATATTTACACCTAGAATCTAAAACACAAAAAAGACCCCTGAGAAGTTCTAGAATACAAATAATCACATCTAGGTTCAAACAAGAGACCAGTGAATGTTGGCTGCAGTCTTTGTGGGCCATTTCCTATTTCCTGGAAATCTGTGGCCCTCAAACTAAAGGAATGTGCCAATGTGACACAAGACTGGAAATCTTAAACAACCTGCTGTTAAAGGCTGAATACCAGTTGTACTGGCTAGTTTTGTGTCAACTTGACACAGCTGGAGTTATCACAGAGAAAGGAGCTTCAGTTGAGGAGATGTCTCCATGAGATCTAACTGTAAGGCATTTTCTCAATTAGTGATCAAGGGGGAAAGGCCCCTTGTGGGTGGGACCATCTCTGGGCTGGCAGTCTTGGGTTCTATAAGAGAGCAGGCTGAGCAAGCCAGGGGAGGCAAGCCAGTAAAGAACATCCCTCCATGGCCTCTGCATCAGCTCCTGCTTTCTGACCTGCTTGAGTTCCAGTCCTGACTTCCTTTGGTGATGAACAGCAGTATGGAAGTGTAAGCCTAATAAACCCTTTCCTCCCCAACTTGCTTCTTGGTCATGATGTTTGTGCAGGAATAGAGACCCTGACTAAGACACCAGTAAAAGAGCCACCCTTCCCTTGCTATCTTAAAATGCCAGTCTTGAGGTCTCTCACTCACTAGTTACATTCTTTTACTTGAGGCCTTAGGTCTTTTAGTGGCTGTGGAATCTTTAGGACTACAAGGTGCACTTAATAGTTAAAGTACATAGGATTTCTGTAATGAGGGTGAACATTTCAGATATCCTGATCATCCCTTGCTGAAACAACTCCATCTGAAGACACTCTAACACCATGATGTTGTTCTCATGATCACAGGAAATATTCCAAGGCTTAGTGCGAGTGACTACTGTTAGTCAGGCTTGAAGAAAGGTGACTGCCCAGGGCCATCGGATCCTTCTGCATTCAGGGTCTGACAGCCTTGTCCCCCTATACATGAATTGTCAGCTACCACTAAAGAACAGCATATGTTCAAGAATGAGAAGGACAGGGCCAGCTTTTCTTGTAATATAGTGCATGTGTGGAGCCTGGAAAACAATGCAGCGTGTGTTCATAGAATCAGCTGGGCAATGATGAAATAGTTCTGAATAGCTAGTTTAAAATGTATCAAGATGATGCAGCGTACGTAGTGAGGAGCGCGTTCACCCCTGTGATCTCCACCACAGCAGCACACAGAGTTTCCTCGCTGTCCATCAGGCTCCATCCCAGTGACACCATATCCCTGACAGCCATCACCATTCATTGGTTCTGATGGATTATAAAAGTATGCGTTGGTGAAGCTTCCTGCTATGCCTCCTTCTGTGTCAGGCTTCATTTGCACACTATTCATCCACGTTCTGGCATCAGTCATTTGTTTCCTTGCTTTGTAGAGGACCACAGCGCGTTCACACCATGTTGTATTTGTCTATGTAGACATTTGAGATTTTTTTTCTGTTTTAATCACTATAACTAGTATGCTATGCATATGCTATGAACAATATATGGAAGGAAGAGAGAGAGAGGGAGACAGACAAGGTGGATGGATATGGAAGGAGGAGGGTGTGTGTACATATGAGCGGATGCAAGTGCACACACACACACACACACATACACCATGCATCTTCTAAATGACAGGTGGCATATGTTGTTGAGCTGTGGTTTGTGCTGCCAGTCTTCTCAAGCAATTGACAACAGATATGCTTAGCTCATAAACAGTTTGTGAATCCAAATTAACTACTACTGCCCCATTCAAATTGTGCTGTCTGATTCTGGCTTACAGAATACTATTACTTACTTATACTAATACTTGATGTTCAATAGTATATTAATATACTATTGAACATCAAGTATTAGTAAGTATTTTATACTATTATATTAATAGTATAAAACTTGGCCAAGCCATGTGTTGAATGGAATTAAAGGTACAAGGAGTTGGAAAATATTAATAGCCTAAAATTTCATTGAGAAATTCTATTTAAAAATTCAGCTGTACAGAAGAGCAGTAAGCAGTTAAGACTTAATAAATTCTGTCACTGGGTGATAGAGTGTTAGGAACTAATGTTTGGAGAACGAAGTTAATTAATAGTAATTTGGAAAATGTATTAAGAAACTTGCTTACCATGGTCCCACAGGAAAGGGGCTGGATTCAGACTCAGTATACTGTTCTGTGGAATAACTGGGCTTCTTTACTCCTGCACCTGATTACAAAGAACATCTTGCTGTCCCAGGCCCAGGCTGTTGGGTTTACATTGCTTTTCTTTCACTTTATAAAGCATGCTTTTCTCACATGACTATGGAACTGTCTGACTTGCTTTCATTGTAATTTTCTGCTTCCAATCTTTCAGACCTTTGGAAGCAAGATGGTGTTTCTCTGTTTACCAGGAACCATGGAACCCCGACAGTTCTCATACCGAGAGAGAAAGTCCCTGAATTGAATGGGACACCTTGCCCAGAAGTAGCCTGCCAGCTGTCTGCTGTCTGTCTCTCATGCGCCTTTGCATTTCCTTTTCTCAGTTGTCTCAGGGGTCTCCTGAACCCATCGAGCTGAACTTTCTTACCTCAGATTATCACTCACTTCGCCATTCACGGGCTGCAAACAACTGGTCCCCAAGTGACCCCACAGGTAAGAGGGACCTGGCTTCCACAAAAAGCCAACAAACAGAAAGAACCGTTTTGCTCATATAGACATCTGTCCTAAAATCACATACACACAAAGAATTTAGTCTGTTTCTGCTTGTTCACTGAGGCAGCAGTTGGAGATACACTGAGTAGGATCTAGAGGTGCCTAGAGACCATGTCTCCACACAGGCAGCTCCCTCCATTGCTTATTAACACTATAAACAAACAACAGGGTCTCTCTGTGTAAACTGTATTTCCTTCTATTTTTTTCTTGGTTGCCAGATGAAGTCAAATTTAGGAAGATAAAAGGCAGAAATGGAAGGCTTAAATATTCAAAAAGGAGACAACTTGAGGCACGACACCCAAAGCATCCACATCAGGCATCGACTTTTGTTTTCTCTTTAGAATAATTCTACATAGCGAAGCTGGGTAGCATGTGATCTCAGACACAGACTCTGGAAACGGGGATCAGATTCAGATCTCAGCTCAGCCATTTAGTAGCTGAATTGTACCTTTGAAGCTCAGAGTCTCCAATAACATGGGAGTAAATATCAGAATACCACAATAAATGATGAGCAAGATAAATGTTTTAGAGGTTGTATAGTCGATGTGAGGGGGTCTAGTGGACGTAAGAAGAGCCAGGCCTTTGGAGGGACTCAGCATGGCCACATTCTTGAGAGGCTTCAAGAAGAGAAGCAGATTCCCATTCTTCTGAGATGTCAGAGCTCAGTGCAACTGCAGTGGCACTGGACACAGGCTCCAGAAGAGAAGCTTCACACATAGATACATGTTTGATAGCTTTCAAGGGTGCACTGTTGTTGCCTAAGAAATCATTTTTTTTTGCACGTTGTCAAACTTTATCTGAATGTGTATTCTAGTCACAAATCAAATCCTGGTGGGTACAGTGTCATTTAAACCTAACCTGAGAAATCCCAAGCAAGATAACACGTCATTTGCTTTTAACAGCTATTCTCAGATTGGGTCAGTTTACCTGCTGGTCAGACTCATCAAAGTAACTGATGTGAAGTGGACTCTGATGGAAGTCTCTCCAAAGTCCAAGACTGGGTTAACTAACTCCCCTTAGGGCAACTAGTCACCCTACTGTAGAACAGAGGCTTAGCCCCTCTCACAGTAGGCTTAGCAAAACTGGATGCCAGAATCTGCTACACTATGGGCAGCACCTTTAAACAAGGCTTTAAAAAGAGCCAGTACCCTGTTTTTGTGCTTCTCCCCAGTCAACCTAATAACCCATCTCTTGCCTGTCTCTAGGGAACATCCTCAAAGGTCAATGAAAGCTGGCTCAGGGGAAACTGACAATTGGTTTTGGCAGCTTCCCAGTGTGTGCAGGTGCTATGTGTCGGGAATCACCTTGACACACATCCCCTTACCTTCCTTGCCCTTGGCCAGTTTTCACTAAGCATTGTTCCTAAGTCTTTGGTCATTGCTTTGTAAATGGCCTTACCTGGAGCAACCAATCATGGAAGAGAAGCAAGGCCAAGACATTTTGGAATTCGCTTACTATTAATAAAATCTATTTTTATGTGTGTGTGCACACATGCAAGTTTGTGTGTGTGTGTGTGTGTGTGTGTGTGTGTGTGTATGTGCACATGCAAGTTTGTGTGTATGTGTGTGTGTTTGTGTGTGTGAGTGAGTATGTGTGTGTGTGTGTAGGTCAGAGACAATATTTAGGAGTCCAGGGAGGGATCAAATTCAGGTCACCAAGCTTATGACCTGCTCAGCCATCTTTCTGGCTCTGGAATTTGCTTTTGAGTCTTTATAGTTAAGAAGTAGACCATATTCACTGCTGTTGAAATATTAATTACCAGTAACATATAAGTAAGAAGTCATGAAGCAAAAGTTGATGTCTGTAACTGCTGTGTTTTAGGTTCACCCAGCAGCTTTGAAGTGGAAGAGGGAGTCACATATGAGCAGATGCAGGTAGGGTTTCCAAAGCCCCTGCATACTTTTACTTGTATTGCTTGTAATCCTGTATTAACTAAACTATCTGTCGATTGCAGACTGTGATTGAAGAAGTCCTAGAGGAAAGTGGCTATTACAACTTTACAACTAAGAGGTGAGATCCAAGGTTTACTTTCAAATGTGAACGATGAATTGAGGTACAGTTGGCCGTTAGATACACTTTCTCCATCCTTGACACCTGAAAGCTGCATTTCTACAAATTAATTACAGACACCATTATGTTTGCTTTGAGTAGATACAGACATGGGGGGAACAAGTGTTGCCCAGATTCCATGAAGACATCACTACTGTGTTCTACAGTGAAGCAAAAGGTTACTGCATAGTAGCCATTGGCTGCTTATACCATAATCTGCGATGGGCGGAGACAGTGGGAAAGCATTTCTGGGCTGGTTGGTTTTTACTGGAACATTCTAGAAGAACTGGCAGCTCATATATCCATTGTTTTCATAGCCAAGCAAAGCCTACTCTGGTGAATTTAAGATTAAATTATCTGATAAATTTAAATCCAGTTTGGAATTCCTGTAGTTTTACTATTAGGCAAAGTGATGGCACAATAACTTGAATGTGGTTCTGGGAAATAATGACAAGGAGAATGACATTAGTAAGATTTCACTGTCAAGCAAATTTCCCTATTGTGTATCTCAGTCTTGTGCCATGAGACCTCTCAGAGAAGCATCATCAACAGTGTGCCTTGAGTTCTCCCACTGAAAGGGAGAAAGCTGGAGTAGTAGAATCTTCCAGCTTCATGCTGATTCTGGCCTTGCCTGAGCATGGACAAAGAAATGAGTAAATACCAGACAAGTTCAATGGAAAAGAAGTCAGGCAGGCCCTGCCATTTAGGGATACGCCAGCATGTGTGGAAGTACTATGCATGGAAGGGTATGTATGGGCTATGGTAGTAACAGTTCACAGAGTTTGTCCTGTGTTCCCGAGCTGTCTATGTCTAGCATGTACCCCACATGCTCAGGGTTGTTTTAGGATGTGCAGTCCTTCTGGGTCTGCTCCCCCAAGCAGGCTTCTCTTGGGGGAAGAACACACTTCCTACTGCAGTCAGGAAAGCTACTTTGTGTTAGCTTTCTAAATTATCCTGGTAGTGTTCCTTAAGGACAGCTAGTAGCCTGGAAAATGAGGACTCAAGATTGGCTTGCAAAGGTCATTACAGAGAAATTACATTCTTCTTTGAGCTCAATTTAGTCTCTTGCTTTTCTCTTCCTGCTGCCATTCCAGTGAGCCTTTCTTATGAATCACACATGAGATTATTCTACCACTTGCTCTTTTGGTTTGATAACATATTTCTAAAATACAATCTTTGCAAATTTAGCGCTGCTTGTGATTTGGGACTGCAGAGTCAAGATGAGTAATCTTCATCTTACAAGGGTCCATGGCTGATAAAAATCATCATCCTTCAGGTGCTCTCTCCAAGCATCCCTGTAGGGACATTTGCATTCTCACTGTTTGCTCTGCCCCAGTGCTGGGCACACAAGCTTTCTGTGCCTGGTGTGCATGTCTCTGTTCTTGACTTTCACCATCTTATTATATCAAGTGCTGTTGGCTTGAAGTCGTGGGACAGAAGTTGTCATTCTACAACTGTTGTCACTGTGTGTGTATTTCCACAGAGGCTCAGGAGCAAGGGAAGCAAATAGCTTCACATTCTTGTAGAAAAATGGAAAACTGTATCAATGAAAAATTAGGTGTGTGTGTTTATAGAGCCTTAATGATTGACATTATTGGTTTATTTAATTGTACTTCTCTATTTTCATCTGTGACTAAATGTAAACCATGCAATCTAAGCTAGAAGCATAGCAGATCACAGCTTACTGATGCAGTGATTGTCTGGGTGATTTGTGCATATGTGAGAGAGCAAGAGAGAGTCTTAAATTGTAAACGTGGGACTGAGAAGGCAGCTCAGTTGGAAAGTGCTTGCCTTGCAAGTATAAGAACCATGCCTCCCCACCCCACAAACACACACACTCATGCCAAAAATAACTAAAACGGGCACAGGAACTGGAGAGATGGCTCAGTGATTAAGAACATTGGCTACTCTTCTAAAAGACTTGGTCAATTACCAGCACCCACATGGTGGATCACAACTGGCTGTCACTCCAGTTCAGGACATTCAACAACCTCTTTTGGCCTTCTTGGGCACCAGGCATGCAAGTGTTACACAAAAATACAGGAAGGCAGAATACCTGTAGACATAAAATACTTTGTTTATAAATTACAAAATTTAGAGATAAGAAGAAAAAAGAGAAGTAGAAAAACAGGTGTGGTCATATGTGCTTGTAATCTCAGCACTTATTCCCTAGGCTCACTGGAAAATCAGCCTAACCAGTAATTCCAGGCCAGTGAGACCCTGATTAAAAAAAAAAAAGGGATGTGGTGTCCTGGGGAACAACACTTAAGATTGACATCTGACTTTCACATGCGTGCACACACACACACACACAAGCACACATACAGGGAGAGGGGGAGGGAAGGAGAGAAAAGGGAGATGGAAAGAGGGAGGGAAGGAGAGAGATTATTAATATAATAGAGTTCTTACATAATTCTCTACAAATGATGCTAAATTTGAGATCATTTAAAAATGATTACAGGTTTAATACTTTTGAGTATGCTTGTGTGTGAGTGTGGTGGGGAAATAAGTTTTTTTTGTGAAAATTAGAGGACAACTTTCAGGAGACAGTTCTTCTCTTCTTTCACCATGTGGGTTCCAGGGATTGAGCTCAGGTTGTCAGGCTTTTTGGTAAATGCCTTTCCCCCCTGAGCCAGCTTGCTGGCCCCTAAGATTATTTAACAATATATATATTTTTTAATTAGGTATTTTCTTCATTTACATTTCAAATGCTATCTCAAAAGACCACATAACCTCCCCACTCCCCTACCCACCGACTCCCACTTCTTGGCCCTAGCATTCCCCTGTACTGAGGCATATAAAATTTGCAAGACCAAGGGCCCTGTCTTCCCAAGGATGGCCGACTAGGCCATCTTCTGATACCTATGCAGCTAGAGACATGAGCTCTGGGGGTACTGGTTAGTTCATATTGTTGTTCCACCTATAGGGTTGCAGACCCCTTTAGCTCCTTGGGTACTTTATCTAGCTCCTCCATTGGCGGCTCAGTGTTCCATCCAATAACTGACTGTGAGCATCTACTTCTGTGTTTGCCAGGCCCTGGCATAGTCTCACAAGAGACAGCTATATCAGGGTCCTTTCAGCAAAATATTGCTGGTATATGCAATGGTGTCAACGTTTGGAGGCTGCTTATGGATTGGATCCCCAGGTGTGGCAGTCTCCAGATGGTCCATCCTTTCATCTCAGGTCCAAACTTTGTCTCTGTAACTCCTTCCATGGGTGTTTTGTTCCCAATTCTAAGGAGGGGCAAAGTGTCCACACTTTGGTCTTCCTTCTTCTTGAGTTTCATGTGTTTTGCAAATTGTATCTTGTATCTTGGGTATTCTAAGTTTCTGGGCTAATATCCACTTATCAGTGAGTACATATTGTGCGAGTTCCTTTGTGACTGGGTTACATCACTCAGGATGATATCATCCAGGTCCATCCATTTGCCTAGGAATTTCATAAATTCATTCTTTTTAATAGCTGAGTAGTACTCCATTGTGCAAATGTACCACATTTTCTGTATCCATTCCTCTGTTGAGGGGCATCTGGGTTCTTTCCAGCTTCTGGCTATTATAAATAGGGCTGCTATGAACATAGTGGAGCATGTGTCCTTATTACCAGTTGGAACATCTTCTGGATATATGCCCAGGAGAGGTATTGCTGGATCCTCTGGTAGTACTATGTCCAATTTTCTGAGGAACCGCCAGACTGATTTCCAGAGTGGTTGTACAAGCTTGCAATCCCACCAACAATGGAGGAGTGTTCCTCTTTCTCCACATCCTCGCCAGCATCTGCTGTCACCTGAATTTTGGATCTTAGCCATTCTGACTGGCATGAGGTGGAATCTCAGGGTTGTTTTGATTTGCATTTCCCTGATGATTAAGGATGCTGAACATTTTTTCAGGTGCTTCTCTGCCATTCGGTATTCCTCAGGTGAGAATTCTTTGTTCAGTTCTGAGCCCCATTTTTAATGGGCTTATTTGATTTTCTGGAGTCCACCTTCTTGAGTTCTTTATATATATATATTGGATATTAGTCTTCTATAGGATTTAGGATAGGTAAAGATCCTTTCCCAATCTGTTGGTGGCCTTTTTGTCTTATTGACAGTGTCTTTTGCCTTACAGAAGCTTTGCAATTTTATGAGGTCCCATTTGTAAATTCTCAACCTTACAGCACAAGCCATTGCTGTTCTCTTCAGGAATTTTTCCCCTGTGCCTATATCTTCGAGGCTTTTCCCCACTTTCTCCTCTACAAGTTTCACTGTCTCTGGTTTTATGTGGTGCTCCTTGATCCACTTTGATTTGACCTTAGTACAAGGAGATAGGAATGGATCAATTCACATTCTTCTACATGATAACTGCTAGTTGTGGCAGCACCATTTGTTGAAAATACTGTCTTTTTTTCCACTGGATGGTTTTAGCTCCCTTGTCAAAGATCAAGTGACCATAGGTGTGTGGGTTCATTTCTGGGTCTTCAATTCTATTTCATTGATCTACTTCTCTGTCACTATACCAGTACCATGCAGTTTTTATCACAATTGCTCTGTAGTACGGCTTTAGGTCAGGCATGGTGATTCCCCCAGAGGTTCTTTTATTCTTGAGAAGAGTTTTTGCTATCCTAGGTTTTTTGTTATTCCAGATGAATTTGCAGATTGCCCTTTCTAAATCGTTGAAGAATTGAGTTGTAATTTTGATGGGGATTGCATTGAATCTGTAGATTGCTTTTGGCAAGATAGCCATTTTTACTATATTGATCCTGCCAATCCATGAGCATGGGAGATCTTTCCATTTTGTCATGATATACCAAGTAGAACATACGTATATAGAAGCAACACTGAGAAGCATGTATATATATATAGAAGTTAAATACAATTTGCATCAGATTGGCTTGTCTTGCTTTGTTTGTTCAGACTGATGAATCTGTGATATAGGTAAAAGGAACGTAGACAGTCATGTAGCATATGTTACTTTGGGTTGCATTGATTTTCCACTGTAAAGAATCACTGGTTTTCATTAGGTTTTTGAACTTAAGAAAAATCCTGAACTTTAAGAAAAATTAACAAGTTTCAGCAAAAGATCAGAGCTCTCGGGGAGTTCCCATTTTATTAATTACTTTATTGTGGTTTATTTATTATGCCTGTTTGCTTTGTGACTCTATGGCACTGTTTCTACTTCTAGATCTTCTAGGTGTCACTCTTTTCCATGGGGGACCAAGAGTTACACCGCCAAAAGATGAGAGCCCTGCATTGGAAAAAATGGAGTTTCCCAGTCAAGTTCAAGTTCTGCTGGGCTTCAAATATGACATGACAGCAAGATGCCCAGGACAGCACAGGAAAGAGCCATGATGCTGCCGGAGTGTTCTTATAGTTCTGTGGAGGTGTGAGGCAACCCCAGTGCTGGGCGCTATTCTCAGTGTGCAGTGCATGCACAATATCAGGCTATCAGTGTACTTCTGGGAGAAAAACAGGGCAAAATGGCTACCAGGACTGAGCCGCACAGAATTTCCCTAGAGGTTAAATGACTTATATTTTTCAAAGGAACATTTTATACTCAAGGTAGCTGAAACTATGCTTAAAAGTATGTTGTCTTCCATGTACAGAGAATAGTTTTAGATAAAATAATTACAGGACCCAGTGCAACATATTAGGTATTCCATTGGGTTCCCATTTTTTAATCTTAAAAGAAATTCAGAACATGGTAGTTTATAACTGGAATGATTGGCTCTCTCTGATCCACTTGGGTGCTCGAGGTTCTGAAAGATGACAGTGCAGACAGTATTCGTAACCTTGCACACAGGGTTTCCAGTTTGAATACTCAGATCTCAGCTAGACTAGTAAAGTCTATTGCTATACAATATGTGTATATGGCATATGTCCAGCGATGGAGGGAGGCTTGCTTAGGCTCCTGCTTGCTGCTAATCAAGCTTGCTGTGTTTCTAAAACACAGTAAAAAAGCCATAGACTATGAAAGAGATAACAGTTCTTATTCTAGACCTTACTGAATCACCTGTGTGTAAGACAAACATTTATTTTTTGAGAATTCCCCAAAAGTTATACACTAAAATATAAATTCCTTCTTTATCCACTGAGATGGCCCAAAGAGAAATCAGAATATCAATCCTAGGGGTGAGAATAGCATCCCATCTCTATGCAGAGTGGATTTACTAGGGCCTCAAATTCCTCCTCTTCAACAGGTTTCTGATACCTACAGTGCAGCACCAACTCAAACTCTACATGTTCCTACTTCAGGAACAACACATTGCATGTAATTAGCAAGTTTAACTTCCCATTGGTTTTTGTTGTCTTTAATTACATTACTATATTTTAGCATAATTGAATAGTACAATAATATTGGCCATCCTTAGAATACAGTATAACCTTCCTGAATAGTATACCAATCACTTAATGTGAAGTCATACTATTTCTTAGAATTAGGGTGTTTGACATTTAAACCACACTTCTGTCCTCCTTGATCACACACTAACTGATGCCTTTGAGGGTTACTAGTGATTTTTTTTTTGTCTTTAAGCCAAGATGACAACTAAAATACCTGTAATTTTAAATATTAAATACATTGATGAAACAACTCAATTTCAGCTTCCAAAACAATTCCATCCATATATAAATTTCACTGAATTATTATTGACTCACTGAAGCAATGCTTTATTTCCTTCTGCATAGACATTGTTTAGCGCATCTGATATGTTGCAGGAGGCAGAGCCCTAGAGGGACATAGGCTTGAGTCATGTAGAAACCTCTCATAGAATGCACTAAGCTGGGGGGTGAATGCTCAGAGAAGCAAATTCTTTCTCAAATAACAGTTCACATACTTATAAAATAATGGCATCTGTTGCCCTGGTAAAGAAAAAATTTTATTGAGGTATTTTTTAAATGAGTGCAGTGAAAATATGAAAGAGATACAGTTTCTCTGTACTTCTTCTGGGCCATAGGAATGGTATTTATTATAGAACAATTAGCAAAATTGTAAAATTAGCACAATAAACCAACATATACCCCTATTACAGCTGCTCAGGCCCAGCTGTGCAGTAGCTGGTGGATTCCCCTTGAGTCCCTACACCTGTACTTCCATTCTCCCATCTCTGTGGCCAAGGGGGCCTTATCCTCCATGTCAGCACTGTCTAAGGAAGCCCTGTAATGCAGCCATTCTCCCACAGTGAAGTTAGCCTTCGAAAGCGCTCATTCTGTGACCTTCACACAGGAACAAGAACAGTCATTTCATCTTGATCAGTGGAGTTGTCTTTATTGCAAAGAAGTGGCTATTTGAGACTAACGCGCCTCATCATTTCTTCTTCGTTGCATTTACATTTTCCTTTTGTGTTGTATAATTTTTAATGATTTGTTGTACGATGAAACCCTGTGAATTGTTGAATCTATCTCACTTTCAGTGACAAAATATTGTATAGGGTAGAATTTGAATGAATCTCTTCAGATAACTTTTGATGCACAAATGCTTCGGCTAATTATGTTTTGACCCAGCAGCTCTTTCTGTTTATCTGTACTTGAAACTTCAATTCATTTCTTAAATGCAAAATGCTCCATTCTCAGGGAACTGGTTACAGCAAAGACATTTCTTGCTGTATTTTTTTTTCTTGTCTTGTGACAGATGTGCGGTCTTTATGGGAATAAGTAGTGACAAGCAGACAGACACAGTTGTTAGAAGAATTTCAGAAACATACACACGCATGCATGCATGCACATTGCGGGGCATTGTTATGAAGTTTATGCAAGTTCAGGTCTTCCTACCTAAGTGCCACCTGAGACTCATTAAATGTAATGCATTTTAATGCTCAGAGACAAATAGGGAACTGGATGATTATATGTAATTCCACAGATATCACCACCAAGTCACCACTTATGTTTGAGATTTGTGAAGGCAATAATATTGACTAGTCCACTCTATCAGTATTAATAAGCATAGAACCCCCTTTTAATCTCTCTTTCTCTCTAGAATTACCTAAGTGAACATGATGTGATCCTTTAGAAATGCCCACATCTTATGTATGCATGTAAAGATCCAAAGGATTGATGTGAAGCAACTTTTATTGTTCACTTCCTACTTTTTGAAAATGTTGGTTTCCACGAGTACCAGAATCACCTGCCAGACAGTGCAAGGTCACCTGAATTGGACAGCATCTCAGTATCCAAAGCATGTAGCAGTGAATGGAAACTGAAGACTACCACACCCTGACCTTAACCCTGTGTGAAATTCTGTCTGAACATTAAATTTTTTATGTTCAAGGCCTGGAGGTGATACATATATGTTTGTTGCCTTTCAGATTGTGTTAATGTACTTTGGTATAAGGCTTTGAATAAGTTGTTTTTATGGTTACAAAGTTCTGCTAGCACATGCCACTTTTGGATGCTATTAACCCACTTGGACACTAACTCATGTGTCTCAAGGATGAAGAGACTTTCATTAACTTGCATGTGGCAAATGTGGCTGTTATGACTGCACTGCTGATTTTTTTGAGGTTTTAAGAGGGACAGGGAAGATTTTGCAATTTTGATGAGGTGACAGGTGGATATTACTAGCTTATGTATCCTCTGGGCAATAGTCATTTGCAAAAGTGAGGATGGAATACTCTGAAGTCCCAGCAGCCTCTTCATGTGGGAAGTCTGCTGGACTTCACATCTGTGCAGCATTTGGCTGATTATATTGGGATGCATAAGTTTGGTTCATATTGTAAAAATGAGTTCATCTTAAAGTGGGCTATTATGTTTCTGAAAGCAAGATGGTGTTCCCCTTCCTTTCATTATATTCTGTGAAGCCAGCTCTGCCCTGCCTATTGTTGTTAGAAACAAGAAAAACACATGAACAATGTGGCTGCTACATGAGCTATTCCAGGTAGCTTATCTGTTTCCCCTGAGCAAGGTGTTTAATCATTATGGAAAATAATGTCTAGATGCCACATTGATGACCAGCAGGGGAGATGGCTGCTTGGAATTGATATGGTGAGGTCACTAGTGAACACTTGATTAAGTATTGGAAAACATGCCAAGAAAGAACTGTCCCCCGAGCAAAGAGAGTCTCTACCAGAAACAATGATCTGAGGAAGGCAATGCTTAAGGACCTGTCACGGCTTAGCCATTCAATGAAGACCCCTTACTGAATGTATTATCTCACCATTTAGCTCTACATGCTGAATGCCATTGGAGCCAAGGTTGTAAGAAAGAATTTAAGGCATGGAAGTGCTATTAGGTTTTAGCTAAATCCCTAACATTCCCTGTCATGTTTGCCTCACACTTCAGTGGATTTGAGCTCCATGTTTTGACAGAACATAGTGCTTGTGGGGACCCAGAACTTCTGCCTTTTAAAGCTGACAGATTTTCCAAGGAAGTTAAGTCAACTCCCAAACACAATCTTGCTTTCAGTAAGTGGAGGGCACAAAAATCCCAGGGCAGGGCATCACCCAGGGGTGATTCATTGGGGAGCAGTTGAGCTCAAGTAATTTCTACTGTTGGGTCTACTGGGAATAGCAGCTGGGCACAATCACAGCAAGCTGGCCTCTCAGACATCAGCAGAGCTCCATTAAAGTCTCATGACATGCAAGTGGATCCTCAGAGCAGATCCCTGTGAGGCATAGAGGGAGGCATTGAGCTCCATGTAGAGCTGCCGCTGCTGTCTTCGATGCTAGGGATTGAGCCCAGAGCATAGCACATAGTAAACAAGCACTCTGTTGCTAAACAAGAAACAGGCCCCAAAGCAGCAGTTTTATCTGCCTGTAAGTCAACATGGCTGCATCCCCGGGGCCTTGTTTTCTTCCCCATCTTCCTACTTAGGCTCATTTTGTATGATAATAAAATTTTTTACAAAACAATTTGTGAAGAATTTGAATGGGTAGATGTGAGGATGTGTGAATATGGTTGCTCAGTGTGATTGGGCAAGGGACGCTGCAGATATTTCATGATTTGCCTGCATGGTGACTAGCTGTGGAAAGATTCCATTGTTTTCTTCCTTCAAACTGGGAAACAGAAATCATTTGAAGAAAAATCATTTCAGTATTTTGCTTGCAGACATTTAATAGGTACGATCTGAATTGAAAGGCTTTCTGACTTCTATGGTTTCCAGTGGTGATTCAGTGAAGATCAAAGAGTGGTGCTGTCCTCTGAGAGGAAGTGGAGCCTCTGTTTTTTCTCCTGCAGCACAGTTATTTCTAGATGCGCCTGAAACAGACAAGAACCCTCCCAATGTGCCTTCTCCTTAGTTCCTGAGCTAGGATCTTGTTCTGTCCTAGCACCTTCCATTCAGGTTGCCCATGTTTTGCAGATCCTGAGTGCCCTCATCACTATCACAGAAGGGGGCCTGCATTTTAGGGGGACACAAAGGCAGCAAGTGTATCTGTTGGCTGCTCCCCAAAGCTCTCTGTGAACACAATGAGTCTCTAACACAACCACACAGTCATAGGCTGAAAAAGAGAAAGAGATGCCTCTATAGAAGATTCACCTGAAAGATGAAAGAGTATGTTATTTTTTCTGGTATTGTGTAAATGTGCTTTGTAAAATGCTGACGAAAATAAAAATGTATTTTCAAATTACTGGAAAACAATTTCTCTTTTGTCAAGAGTAAGTGGTCACTTCTTAACTTTTCCATTCTCTCCTTTTGTATTTTAAATCTCTTCCTCCGCCTCCTTCTTCCCCCATGTCCTTTTCTCTTTTCCCCTTCCCCTCTCCCCATTTCATTCTGAGACCATTTTAACTAGTTGGATCCAGTTGACGCAGATCTTGCAATGTATTCCAAATGCTCTACTCCAGCCTTCCCATTGATGATATTACAGATGTGCACCACCACATAATTCTACCTAAGGAGCCACATATATCTGTAAACTCTGGGCTATAATTGGTGGGTTCTTGCAGTAAATACCCATTGATATAAATATTGTATAAGGGCTGGCAGGTGAGCTAGCCACCAAGCCAGACCCCAGAGAACTCTTGGTGGAAAGAAAGAAGGACCCACAGTTCTCTCATCCCTTCTCCTCTGGGTGTCCCCAGAATTATCTATCCAGCACCTGGATGTAGTTTTATGACAACAACAAGAACTAAAGAAAGAATGTATGACTACTTTGTCAAGTTTCAGAGTGTGTCAGGCTCTCCCTATTCCCTCTGAACCAAGCAGATCTCATGTTTGAAGCCAGCATGAGTGTGGAAATATGGATTAAGTGCTGATGGCTCCATAGCAATTGCTATAAACTGAGCACTCTGGAGCAACACTGCACTATGGTTTTTAGGACCCTAAATACAGCTCAGCTAATCTTCTGCTAAGTGTCTCACTGCTGGAATCAAGTGCTGACTGGAGTCAGGGCTCTACCTGCCAAACTTGGGTATTCTAAGTTTCTGGGCTAATATCCACTTATCAGTGAGTGTATATCATGTGTGTTCTTTTGTGATTGGGTTACTTCACTCAGGATGATATCCTCCAGATCCATCCATTTTCCTAAGAATTTCAAAAATTCATTGTTTTTAATAGCTGAGTAGTATGTCATTGTGTAAATGTACCACTTTTTAAAAAATCCATTCCTCTGTTGAAGGACATCTTGGTTCTTTCCACCTTCTGGCTATTATAAATAAGGCTGCTATTAACATAGTGGAGCATGTGTCCTTATTACAAGTTGGAACATCTTCTGCGTATATTCCCAGGAGAGGTATCTTCGCCACCCATTTTCTTCCACCCTTTCAACCCTCTAACACTAGATAGGAGAGAAAAACAGATAGAGAGGAAAGGAAAGAGATCTCTGAGTAAAGTCAAGGGTTCAGAAGGGGCGATGTTATTTTTAGACTACTTCCTGCTGATTATGGGTATCTAGTTCCTTGGGGCATGTTTGATCTTCATTGTCACAATATCTAATTTCTTGTGGTTTCTTCTTTGTACACGACTACTTAACAAACATGGCCACTATCATCACTATCACCACCACCACTCAACTAACCAACAACTAACCAATAAGCTACCCTACCTCTTGGGGCCCTAGTATATGCTTGTGAAAAGTTCCTAGAGTACCAAATGTGACATAATCAACAAAGTATCTGCAGCCGGCAAGCATCACATCCCTGCTAGAGCAAGAAGCAAGTCATCCTGAGCTTTTGTGGACAAACGGAAGCAGCCTCACACCCCACACCTGGCACGGAGATAAAGACAAAGAAATCAAAGAAATCAAAACTCCACAATTGTCACTACCGACACCCTATTCTGGCAAGACTCGTTTCTCGTATGTTGCAGGGTAGAAGCTTTTGAAAATGAGATTAAATGGTAAAGAACATCTCATTAAGCAACTTTGGCCCTAAAATCATTCCTGCTGTAAATTATTTTTCCTGGCTCTCTGGAATAGGTTGTCTTCTCAATTTAAACAGCATGGGGAAATTATCACTTCTGTTCAGCTAGAGTGGAACAGAAAATTAGAAGTACATCAAGATTAACATCAGGAAAGAAAGTTTTCTGAGGCTGTGGAACCCTTGCTAACATGGCACCGTCTAAGAAACAGAGCTTGATCAAAAACAAAGAAAACAAACAAAGACAACAACAAAACAAAAACGACAAACAAAACAAAACAATACCTCACCAAAACAAGACAAAAACTAACAAAATAAGCATAAGAAAAAACCACCCAAGAAATACAAAATGAGGACAGTGGACCACACACCTGTGTGCCTAAGTGCTTTAGGGGCTCTTTCCTCTGTTCACTAGCCATTTCCATTCTTGGGAGTGTTTCTCCTTTTTGTAATAAGCTAGCCATTTGGCTATTTCTATTCCGTGCTCAACCTAAGAAGCATGGCTTATCCATCTCCCCCAGGCTGTTTGGATTTTCACCTGTGCCTGCTTGCTTGTTTGCTTCTCTCTCTCTCTCTCTCTCTCTCTCTCTCTCTCTCTCTCTCTCTCTCTCTCTCTCTCTTTCTTTCTTTCTTTCTTTCTTTCTTTCCTTCATCCTAGTAAAACATGTCCTTGAGCATCTTTCTAAGTCTGTTTCTAAATTATTTTATTGATGATACTGAAATGCCCCAAAGGGAACCTCAGCTTTCTTTCAATTTAAACTGCCATGATCTTTACATCTGCTGGGGTCATTCATGGAAAACATCCATGACACATGTCCACAGTTTAACAGCTGTATAGAACAACTTGGGATGGGGAACAGCTTTCTGACTTAACAGCTGCTGGACACATAGTTTTGATGTTCTGACTTTTTAACCCCTAGAGTGTGCTAGATATACCATAGCAGAAAGAGCTCTAAACAACTAATGTTTCTGATGTAGTAATAATAATAATATATTGCGGATATACCCATATAGCACACCAGGCCAAGGCAGTTCCATGTGAGAGAGGTTTATTGTGAGGGAGAGATGAAAGGAGTGGCAGGGCGAGTGGAAGGGGAGAGAAGAAAGAGAGGAAAGAAAAAGAGATCGAGGAGGGGGTGTTCTCCTTATTTATATGGAAAGTGACATAACACAACTAAGGGTGGGAGGTGAGCCAAGTGGGTTGTGGGATATAGTGGTCGTTGGCTTGGCAGCGTAGGTCATGGGTCCCATTGTTAGCGCCTAGGTATGGAATGTCCTGGTACTAACAGTTTCTGTATCTTATACCAGGGTTCAGGGAACACTCAGAGACAGGCCTTGTGAGACTTCACTATACAAGTTTAGAAATGTGTGGGGTGTCTCTTCAGTGTGGAAGAACACAGAGGGCCAAAAAGAGACTCTCACTATTAGAAAGATATAAAAAAGAGGTCCTGCTTGGCACAAAATGCACTAGACTGGGCTTCTTTCATGACTATTCTTTAGCACATTCAGTGTATGCTATGCCCTGTCACAATGCAGCTCTTTCAGTTTCTGATCTGGAAGACTGTCAAAACAAGATTGTAAGCATGCCTCTGCTACTGAGCCATTAGAATCATTTCTCTTGAGAGTGCCATTTTTTAGAGTAATGTATCCATTTCTATTTTACATTCTCCCTACTCTATGGAAAGATGGATGTAAATGGGCAGATGATAGTGATACCCCTGCTGCTGCCTGGAGCAGGTTTAGGTCTGCACACTTATTGCTTTTTAAGGCTTTGTTTTCAGCCTCGTGTGGTGGTGCACACACACAAGAAACTCTGAAATACCAGACCAAGAGCTACCTGGTGACACCTTCTCTCAAAACATACAGTGACAGCTGCTGTCTAGCCTTACACTTTCCACTTGTCAGTAGAACAAGGGCATCTTATATATCAAGGAAATCATCTAGATATCATTCCAGCAAACTACAGACCAAGGGTGGAAGCCCTCCCAGTGAGAACACAGACTTACCTGTCCTTATGCCTTTGACTGCTTTTGAGCCACAATGGCAGGACTGAAGAGTTGCAACAGAAGACCCACCTTGATATCTTGTCAGCTTTGCCATTGTTCAGGCTGTCCGTATGGAGAAATACTTACATTGTTTCACTTTGAATTTGTTTACATTGTATTTGCAAGAGACACAGGACAGAACACCTTTATCAGTGTTTACATCTTTTTTTTTGTTTTCTTCCAGGACAGCTCATACCTTGGTGCTTTCTCAGACCACCAAGGGTACTGACAGATTTTTTTTTTTTTCATATGTTTTCCAAGAATTCTCTGGTTTTTTTTTTAATTAGGTATTTTCTTCATTTACATTTCAAATGCTATCTCAAAAATTTCCTATACTCTCCCCCCCATCCCCCGCTCCCCTACCCACCCACTCCCACTTCTTGGCCCTGGTGTTCCCCTGTACTGGGGCATATAAAGTTTGCAAGACCAAGGGGCCTCTCTTTCAAATGATGGCTGACTAGACCATCTTCTGCTACATATGCAGCTAGAGACAGGAGCTCTGGGGGTGTCTGGGAGTTCTGGTTAGTTCATATTGTTGTTCCACCTATAGGGTTGCAGACCCCTTCAGCTCCTTGGGTACTTTCTCTAGCTCCTCCATTGGGGGTCCTGTGATCCATCCAATAGTTGACTGTGAGCATCCACTTCTGTGTTTGCCAGGCACTGGCATAGCCTCACAAGAGACAGCTATATCAGGGTCCTTTCAGAAAAATCTTGCTGACATATACAATAGTGTCTGCATTTGGTGGCTGATTATGGGATGAATCCCCAGGTGGGGCAGTCTCTGGATGATCCATCCTTTCGTCTCAGCTCCAAATTTTGTCTCTGTAACTCCTTCCATGGGTGTTTTGTTCCCAATTCTAAGAAGAGCCGAAGTGTCCACACTTTGGTCTTCATTCTTCTTGAGTTTCATGTGTTTTGCAAATTGTATCTTGTATATTCTAAGTTTCTGGGCTAATATCCACTTATCAGAGAGTACATATCATGTGAGTTCTTTTGTGATTGAGTTACCACACTCAGGATGATAACCTCCAGATCCATCCATTTGCCTAAGAATTTCATAAATTCATTCTTTTTAATAGCTGAGTAGTACTCCATTGTGTAAATGTACCACATTTTCAGTATCCATTACTCTGTTGAGAGACATCTGGGTTCTTTCCAGCTTCTGGCTATTTATTATAAATAAGGCTGCTATGACCATAGTGGAGCATGTGTCCTTATTACCAGTTGGAACATCTTCTGTGTATATGCCCAGGAGAGGTATTGCTGGATCCTCTGGTAGTACTTTGTCCAATTTTCTGAGGAACCACCAGACTGATTTCCATAGTGGTGTACAAGCTTGCAATCCCACTATCAATGGAGGTCCTCTTTCTCCACATCCTTGACAGCATCTGCTGTCACCTGAATTTTGGATCTTAGCCATTCTGACTGGCATGAGGTGGAATCTCAGGGTTGTTTTGATTTGCATTTCCCTGATGATTAAGGATGTTGAACATTTTTTCAGGTGCTTCTCAGCCAATTGGTATTCCTCAGATGAGAATTCTTTGTTTAATTTTAGCCCCAATTTTAATGGGAGTATTTGGATTTCTTGAGTCCACCTTCTTGAGTTCTTTATATATATTGGATATTAGTCCGCTATCTGATTTAGGATTGGTAAAGATCCTTTCCCAATCTGTTGTTGGATTTTTGTCTTATTGACAGTGTCTTTTGTCTTACAGAAACTGCAATTTTATGAGGTCCCATTTGTCGATTCTTGATCTTACAAGCCATTACTGTTCTTTTCAGGAATTTTTCCCCTGTGCCCATATCTTCGAGGCATTTCCCCACTTTCTCCTCTATAAGTTTCCCTGTCTCTGGTTTTATGTGGAGTTCCTTGATCAACTTAGATTTGTCCTTAGTACAAGGAGATAGGAATGGATCAATTCGCATTCTTCTACATGATAACCGCCAGTTGTGCTTGCACCATTTGTTGAAAATGCTGTCTTTTTTCCACTGGATGGTTTTTGCTCCCTTGTTAAAGATCAAGTGACATAGGTGTGTAGATTCATTTCTGGGTCTTCAATTCTATTCCATTGGTCTACTTGTCTGTCACTATACCAGTACCATGCAGTTTTTTTCACAATTGCTCTGCAGTACAGCTTTAGGTTGGGCATGGTGATTCCCCCAGAGGTTCTTTTATCCTTGAGAAAAGTTGTTGCTATCCTAGTTTTTTTTGTTATTCCAGATGAATTGACAGATTGCCCTTTCTAATTCATTGAAGAATTGAGTTGGAATTTTGATGGGGATTGCATTGAATCTGTAGATTGCTTTTGGCAAGATAGCCATTTTTACTATATTGATCCTGCCAATCCATGAGCTTGGGAGATCTTTCCATCTTCTGAGATCTTCTTTGATTTCTTTCTTCAGAGACTTGAAGTTCTTATCATGCAGATCTTTCACTTCCTTAGTTAGAGTCACGCCAAGGTATTTTATAATATTTGTGACTATTGTGAAGGGTGTTGTTTCTGAATTTCATTCTCAGCTTGTTTATCCTTTGTGTAGAGAAAGGCCATTGCTTTGTTTGAGTTAATTTTATATCCAGCTACTTCACTGAAGCTGTTTATCAGGTTTAGGAGTTCTCTGGTGGAATTTTTAGGGTCACTTATATACAACATCATACCATCTGCAAATAGTGATATTTTGACTTCTTCCTTTCCAACTTTTATCCCTTGATCTCCTTTTGTTCAGGAATTGCTCTGGCTAGGACTTCAAGTACTATATTGAATAGGTAGGGAGAAAGTGACAGCCTTGTCTAGTCCCTGATTTTAGTGGGATTGCTTCCAGCTTCTCACCATTTACTTTGATATTGGCTACTGGTTTGCTGTAGATTGCTTTTATCATGTTTATGTATGGGCCTTGAATTCCTGATCTTTCCAAGACTTTTATCATGAATGGGTGTTGAATTTTGTCAAATGTTTTCTCCGCATCTAAGGAGATGATCATGTGGTTTTTGTCTTTGAGTTTGTTTATATAGTGGATTATGTTGATAGATTTCCATATATCAAACCATCCCTGTATCCCTGGAATGAAACCTACTTGGTCAGGATGGATGATTGTTTTTATGTGTTCTTGGATTCGGTGAGCGAGAATTTTATTGAGTATTTTTGCATTGATATTCATAAGGGAAATTAGTCTGAATTTCTCTATCTTTGTTGGGTCTTTCTGTGGTTTAGGTATGAGAGTAATTGTGGCTTCATAGAACGAGTTGGGTAGAGTACATTCTGCTTCTATTTTGTGGAATAGTTTGTCAAGAACTGGAATTAGATCTTCTTTGACGGTCTGATAGAACTCTGCACTAAACCCATCTGGTCCTGGGCTTTTTTTTTTTTTTTGGTTGGGACTGCTTCTATTTCTTTAGGGGATATAGGACTGTTTAGGTCATTAACCTGATCCTGATTTAACTTTGGTACCTGGTATCTGTCTAGAAATTTGTCCATTTCATCCAGGTTCTCCAGTTTTGTTGAATATAGCCTTTTGTAGAAGGATCTGATGATGTTTTGGATTTCTTCAGGATCTGTTGTTATGTCTCCTTTTTCATTTCTGATTTTGTTAATTAGGATGCTGTCCCTTTGCTCTCTAGTGAGTCTGGCTAAGGGTTTATCTATCTTGTTGATTTTTCTCAAAGAACCAGCTCCTCTATTGGTTGATTCTTTGAATATTTCTTGTTTCCACTTGGTTGATTTTACCCCTGAGTTTGATTATTTCCTGCTGTCTACTCCTCTTGGGTGAGTTTGCTTCCTTTTGTTCTAGAGATTTTAGGTGTGTTGTCAAGCTGCTAGTTTGTGCTCTCTCTAGCTTCTTTTTGGAGGCACTGAGAGCTATGCATTTTCCTCATAAATGCTTTCATTGTTTCCCCTAACTTTGGGTATGTTGTGGCTTCATTTTCATTAAATTCTAAAAAATCTTTAATTTCTTTCTTTATTCCTTCCTTGACCAAGGTTTCATTGAGGAGTATGATGTTCAGTTTCCATGTGAATGTTGGCTTTCTATAATTTATGTTGTTATTGAACGTCAACCTTAGTACATGGTGATCTGAGAGGATGCATGAGACAATTTCAATATTTTTATATCTGTTGAGGCCTGTTTTGTCACCAATTATATGATCAGTTTTGGAGAAGGTACCATGAGGTGCTGAGAAGAAGGTATATCCTTTTGTTTTAGGATACAAATGTTCTGTAGTTATTTGTTAGATCCATTTGTTTCATAACTTCTGTTAGTTTCACTGTGTCTCTGTTTAGTTTCTGTTTCCATGATCTGTCCATTGATGAAAGTGGGGTATTGAAGTCTCCCACTATTATTGTGTGAGGGACAATGTGTGCTTTGAGCTTTACTAAGGTTTCTTTAATGAATGTGGCTGCCCTTGCATTTGGAGCATAGATATTCAGAATTGAGAGTTCCTCTTGGAAGATTTGAACTTTGATGAGTATGAAGTGCCCCTCCTTGTCTTTTTCGATAACTTTAGGTTGAAAGTTGAATTTATTCTATATTAGAATGGCTACTCCAGATTGTTTCTACAGACTATTTGCTTGGAAAATTGTTTTCCAGCCTTTCACTCTGAGGTTGTGTCTGTCTTTTTCCCTGAGATGGGCTTCCTGTAAGCAGCAGAATGTTCGGTCCTGTTTGTATAGCCAGTCTGTTAGTCTATATCTTTTTATTGGGGAATTAAGTCCATTGATATTAAGAAATAATAAGGAAAAGTAATTGTTGCTTCCTATTATTTTTGTTGTTAGATTTGGCATTCTGTTCTTTTGGCTGTCATTTTTAGGTTTGTTGAAGGATTACTTTCTTGCTTTTTCTAGGGTGTAGTTTTGATCCTTGTATTTTTTTTTTTCTGTTATTATCCTTTGAAGGGCTGGATTCATGGAAAGATAATGTGTGAATTTGATTTTGTCATGGAATACTTTGGTTTCTCCATCTATGGTAATTGAGAGTTTGGTCGGGTATAGTAGCCTGGGCTGGCATTTGTTTTCTCTTAGTGTCTGTATAACATCTGTCCAGGATCTTCTGGCTTTCGTAGTCTCTGGTGAGAAGTCTGGTGTAATTCTAATAGGGCTGCCTTTATTTGTTACTTGATCTTTTTCCCTTACTGCTTTTAATATTCTTTCTTTATTTAGTGCATTTGTTGTTTTTATTATTATGTGTCAGAAAGAATTTCTTTTCTGGCCCAGTGTATTTGGAGTTCTGTAGGCTTGTTGAATGTTCATGGGCATCTCTTTCTTTAGGTTTGGAAAGTTTTCTTCTATAATTTTGTTTAAGATATTTGCTGGCCGTTTAAGTTGAAAATCTTCATCATTATCTACTCCTATTATCCGTAGGTTTAGTCTTCTCATTGTGTGCTGGATTTCCTGGATGTTTTGAGTTAGGATCTTTTCACATTTTTCATTTTCTTTAATTGTTGTGCCCATGTTCTCTATGGAATCTTCTACACCTGAGATTCTCTCTTCCATCTCTTGTATTCTGTTGTTGATGCTCACATCTATGGTTCCAGATTTCTTTCCTAGGGTTTCTATCTCCAGCATTGACTCACTTTCTGTTTTCTTTATTGTTTCTACTTCCATTTTTAGGTCTTGTATGGTTTTGTTCAATTCCATCACTTGTTTGGTTGTGTTTTCCTTTTTTTCTTTAAGGACTTCTATCTTTTTAGCAGTGTTCTCCTGTATTTCTTTAAGTGAGTTATTAAAGTCCTTCTTGATGTCCTCTACCATCATCATGAGATTATGCTTTTAATCTGGGTCTAGCTTTTCAGGTGTGTTGGTGTATCCAGGACTGGATGAGGTGGGAGTTCTGGGTTCTGATGATGATGAGTGGTCTTGGTTTCTGTTAGTAAGATTCTTACATTTTTCTTTTGCCATCTGGTAATCTCTGGAGTTAGTTGTTATAGTTGTCTCTGGTTGGAGCTTGTTCCTCCCGTTATTCTGTCAGCCTCTGTCAGCAGACCTGGGAGACTAGATCTCTCCTGAGTTTCAGTGGTCAGAGTACTCTCTGCAGGCAAGCTCTCCACTTGCAGGGAAGGTGCACAGATATCTGGCATTCAGACCTTCCTCCTGGCCCACGATGAAGGCAGAAACAGGGCCTGTCCCAAAAGCTGTGAGGGTTCTGTATTCCACACTCTCACCTGGGCAGACTAGTCTCTGAGGGATCTGGGAACCAAGATGGTTCCTCCAGGTGCTATGGCAAAGCCCTCCCGGGCAGGGAGGACACCTCTCCTCTGGCAGGGAAGGTGCTCTGATGTCTGGAGCCCGAAATGGGGTCTGCCTCAGAAGCTGTGTTGCTTCTGCCTGTTCCAGAAGCTGTGTAACTTCTGTAGTCCACACTCTCACCAGTGTAGACTAGTCTCTGAGGGATCCGGGAATCCCAATGTTTACATCTTTATCTTCCACAGGGACACACTAAAAGGAGACTTCACAAAGCTAAATGTTTTGTTCTTCCTTCCTTCCTTCCTTCCTTCCTTCCTTCCTTCCTTCCTTCCTTCCTCCCTCCCTCCCTCCCTCCCTCCCTCCCTCCCTCCCTCCCTCAGTCTCTCTCTCTCTTTCTGCTACTAACTGAAATAGGTAGTTCTTGCTTAATTCTCTTTCTTTTACAAGGCTAAGTTCAAACAGCAGGAGTGCCTTCAAACACATAGAGC
Organism: Mus caroli; assembly: GCF_978045245.1. Classification (NCBI taxonomy): domain Eukaryota; kingdom Metazoa; phylum Chordata; class Mammalia; order Rodentia; family Muridae; genus Mus; species Mus caroli. Next base: position 4,255,500 of record NW_028227267.1, on the reverse strand, counting down.
CCTGTGGGCAGCTTGATACTAGGTGAGTTTGAATACTGAGCTCACACTAGCAGCCTTAGGAACCGTGGGACTAAGATCCAGGTGTTCTAAGTTCCCATGGTTTTGCTTTCTAGTCCAGTTTCTACCACAGTCCTCACGGAAACAACTTTATATTGTTCTTTCTTTTTCTTTTCTTTTTTTTCATTTTTTTAGTTAGATATTTTATTTATTTACATTTCAAATGTTACCTCCTTTCCCAGTTTACCCTCTACAAACCCCTTATCCCATCCTCTTACTTTGCTTCCATGAAGGAGCTCCTACCCACCCACCCATTCCCACCTCACTGGCCTAGTATTCCTCTACACTGGGGCAATACGCCTTCACAGGAGCAAGGGCCTCCCCTCCCATTGATGCCAGATAAGGCCCCTTTAGCTCTTTCCATCTGTATTGGTTAGGGTTTTACTGCTGTGAACAGACACCATGACCAAGGCAAGTCTTATAAAAAACAACATTTAATTGGGGCTGGCTTACAGATTCAGAGGTTCAGTCCATTACCATCAAGGTGGGGAGCATGACAGCATCCAGGCAGGCACGGTGCAGGAGGAGCTGAGAGTTCTACATCTTCATCCAAAGGCTGCTAGTGGAAGACTGACTTTCAGGAAATTAGGGTGAGGATCTTAAGCCCATACCCACAGTGACACACCTACTCCAACCAGGTCACACCTATTCCAACAAGGTCACACGTCCAAATGGTGCCACTCCCTGGTCCAAGAATAGACAAACCATCACACTGTTCTTCCCCTAACTCCTCCATTGGGGTACCTGTGCTCAATCTGATGGTTGGCTGAGATCATCCATGTCTGTATTGGTCAGGATCCTGCAGAACCACTCAGGAGACAGCTGAATCAGGCTCCTGTAAGCAAGCACTTCTTGGCATCAGCAATAGTGTCTGGGTATGGTATCTGCATGTGGGATGGATCCCCAGGTGGGGCAGTCTCTGGATGGCCTTTCCTTCAGTCTTTGCTCTACTCTTTGTCCCTGTATTTCCTTTAGATAGGAGCAATTCTGGGTTAAAATTTTGGAGATGGATGATTGGCCCCATCCCTCAACGTGGGGGTGTGTGCATTCCTAACTTCTGGATATGGTCTCCAGAGGTTCTCGCTCCCCCTCTTGAAGCAAATGTCATCCCTGTGGGGTCCTGGGAAGCTCTTGCTTTCCTGGCATCTGGAACTTTCTCTTTGCTACCCCCAGTTCCTCATCCCCCATTGCTACACACCTCTGTTCAGTTTCCTGATCCTCTCTTCCATCTTCTCCCATACCTGATTCTTCTGCTCTCCCCCTCCCACTTCTTTTCCTTCCAAGTCTCTCCCAACCTCTACTTCCCTTGATCATTTTCTTCCCAGTTTAGGTAGGACTGAAGCATTCACTCTTTGTTCTTCCTTCTTCTTAAGTTTCATGTGGTCTGTTAGTTGTATTGTGAGTATTCCATGCTCTTTACGTAATACCCACTTATCAGTGAGTACTTACCATATGTGGTCTTTTATGACTGAGTTACCTCACTCAGCATGATATTTTATATATCCATCCATTTACCTGTGAATTTCATGACATCATTGTTTGGTTTTGATTTTTTAATTAGATATGTTCTTTATTTACATTTCAAATGTTTCCCCTTTCCTGGTTTCCCCTCTGAAAACCCCCTATATCCTCTGCTCTCCTCCTGCTCACCAAAGGACCCAATCCTGCTTCCTGGCCCTGGCATTCATCTACACTGGGGCTTAGAGCCTTCACAGGACTAGGGTCCTCTCCTCCCATTGATGAACGAGTAGGTCATTCTCTGCTACATAAGCAGCTGGAGCCAGGAGTCCCACCATATGTATTCTTTGGTTGGTGGTTTAGTCCCTGGGAGCTCTGGAGTTACTGGTTAGTTCATATTGTTGTTCCTCCTATGTGGCTGCAAAACCCTTCACTTCCTTGGGTACTTTCTCTAGCTCCTTCATTGGGGACCCTGTGCTCAGTTCAATAGATGTCTGTAAGGATCCTCGTCTGTATTTGTCAGGCACTAACAGAGTCTCTCAGGAGAGATCTATTTCAGGCTCCTGTCAGCAAGCACATGTTGGCATCCACAGTAGTGTCTGGGTTTGGTGATTGTTTATGGGATAGATCCTCAAGTGGGGTAGTCTCTGCATGGTCATTCCTTCATTCTCTGCTCCACTCTTTGTCTCTGTAACTCCTCCAATGGGTATTTTATTCCCCCTTCTAAGGAGGATCAAAGTATCCACACTTTGGTCTTCATTCTTGAGTTTCATGTGGTTTGTGAATTGTATCTTGGGTATGCCGAGCTTCTGGGCTAATATCTGCTTATCAGTGAGTACATATCATGTGTGTTCTTTTGTGATTGGGTTACCGAACTCAGGATGATATCCTCCAGATCCATCCATTTGCCTAAAAATTTCATAATTTCATTGTTTTTAATAGCTGAGTAATACTCCATTGTGTAAATGTATCAATTTTTCTGTATCCATTCTTCTGTTCAGGAACATCTGGATTCTTTCCAGCTTCTGGCTTCCTTGGACCCCAACCAGCATAGCAAGGAATAGCTATTGAAAAATCACAGAGGTGTCCAGAGGTTAACCAAATATGTAATTATAAAAAGTTCAGCCTAATAGCACTCAGAGAGTTGTGAATGTTGTAGGATTATTGCCAAGCAGGAAGGTTAGGCTAATGAGGATGGGCCCAGGATCTAGCCAAAAAGAGTAGATGCAATCTCCAAATGAGGCTAGGCCTACCAGCTCCCACTTGGCAGAGCATTAGAGAGGGCATTATGATACCCCTTAGGATGAGACTAGAGACATCAACTAGCTATGGTTCAGTGACCATCTCAGCTTTGCCCAGGGATAGGCAGGTACTGAAGGACACATTAGCAAGAAAAATTCCACTGAGCTAGCTGATGACTAGGCAGAAACCAATGTGGGCAGGAAGGTTAGTATGAATTCTGGACCTTCAAACATAGAGGAGGTTTGTGCTCAAGAAAGAATTCCTTTTTAAGGTCTCAGATGCTTCCAGGGAAGGCTTGGGGGGAGTTCTGAGAGAAGTTCCTTTTCAGTGATGCTGAAATGAGAAGCAGGAGAGTCACAGGATCCCTCAGACCCTATGGAGCAGTGACCAGAAGTTGTCACCACTATACCCATAAGGAAATTGGAAAACCCAAGCAAAGTATATGAGGCAGAGAATGATAAAATGTGACCTGGAAGTTTTTTGTTTAACAAGAACTTCAAAAGTGCTTTGGACACAAAAGGATGAGGATAGCAGCCATCCTAAGTAAGCTCCCTCTGGCTTTGTTAGTGCAAAGTTTCTATCTGTATTCTGTTTACTACTATCAATGCTTATTCATTGGGAAAAAATTTGGAAAGATGTGTATAAAAATATCAGTTGTGTTTGATTGATGGGATCAGAGAAATGCAAATGCCATTTTCTAAAGTTCTTCCAATTAATTACTTTCTTTGAGTTAAAATAGGTCTGATGTCGCATGGCTACCTACATTTTCTAGAAGAGCAAGCAGGCTTAGAGAGATCAAATGTCTAATCCAAGTGTACAGAGAGACCTAAATTCATTAATACTAAGGTAAAGGAAAGTAATACATCTCTCTTCATCCCTATCCTCCTCCTCTGCCTCTTCCTCCTCCTCTGCTTCCTCCCCACCTCCTTATCTTTCTTTTCATTCTTGTCCTTCCCTTTCTCTTCATCTCTCTCCCTTCCTCCCTCACTTTCTCTTTTCTGTTTGGTTTTTTTTTTTTTTTTGGATTATATAGTTATATTATCTGTGTAGTTAGCAATACATAACACAGTATAATAAAGTATTTGAGTCTACTACAAATCTTAAGATCATAAATCTTTGGAACATTGGGAAAATTGTTAGCTTCACAAATAAGGACCAGCTATTTGTTTTTTTGTGTTTAATGCCCACTTGCACTTAAACTGGGACAGATATATTAAGAATGCACCAACTAAGAATTAACACATTTTAGAAGAGTAGGTAGGCTATTCATGGATCTTCCCCACTTGCTCTGATCTCCAGGCCTAATTCTCAGGATTGCCCCTAGTAGTGAAATAGAACACCAGCTGCAACCTCCCTTCTCCCTGTCTACTCCTTCTGTGGATCCCACAGAACATCCTCTCTGGCCTCCACTCCATGCTATTACTGTGTATCCCCCCAACCCCCAACTTGGGCAGACATGCCCTACTCAACCAAAGGCCAAAGCGGTCAGATGACCAGGTAGTCTAGCCTCAGACCTTTTCAGTTCTTTGTTCCCCAAGACCTAATCCTCAGAGTCCCACCTCGTGCTGCAACAGACCATCTCACCCTGGCCTTGCCCTTTCCCCAGCCTCTAACACCAGCAAGCATTCCCATGAATACAGCAGCCAAAGAGGCCAATAAAATTAACAACACATTCTCTGAAAATCCAGAGAGGAAATAGAATCTGTGGAACAAAACACCCACTCAACAAAGACAAACCCAGAAATCAGCACCTAGACCTATGATTACCTCAAACTCAGATGCCTAGATGCCAGCATAAGAACACAATCAGTAACAGCTAGGGAAATATGTCTCCATTACAGCTCAGCTACCCAACCCCTTCAGGCCCTGAATAATCCAACTCAACTGAAGCACAAGAAAAGACCATTACCCAGCAAAACTTTCAATCATTATAGCTGGAGAAAATAATATGTTCCATGATAAATCAAATTTAAACAATGTCTATCTATAATTCCATTGCTACAGAAGATGCTAGAACAAAACCCCCAAACCAAGGTTAACATTAACAATGGAACATAGGAAATGAACAATCTCATACCAGAAAAAAACAAATGAAGGGAAACACGCATACATCCCCCCAACAAAATAATAGGAATTAACAATTATTGGTCATTGATATCTCTCAATGTCAATGGCCTCAATTTTCCAATAAAAAGACACAAACTAGGAGATGGATGTGAAAGATGATCCATCCTTCTGCTACATACAAGAAACATACATCAACATTAAGGATATGCATTGTAGTAATAGACTCAGAGTAAAGGATTTGAAAAAGATATTCCATGCAGAAAGAACTAAGAAGAAAGCTGGTGTAACCATTTTAATACCTAACAAACAGACTTTAAACCAAAATTATTCAAAAGAGGTGTGGAAGGACACCACATACTCATCAAAGGAAAAAGTCATCAAAACTACATTTCAATTTTTGATAGCAGTTCCCCAAACACAAGGGCACCCATTTCTGTAGAAGAAACACTACTACAGCTTAAATCACATATTTCACTTTACACACTGATAGTGGGAGACTTGAATACCCCACTCCCACCAACAGACAGGTCATTTAGACAAAATGCTAAATAGAAGTGCTGGAGCTAACTGCGTTATAAACCAAATGAACCCGACAGATACTTACTGAATATTCTATCCAAACAAAAAGATATCCCTTCTTCTCAGCACCTCACAGAACTTTCTCCAAAACTGACCAGAGAATCAGACACACAGCTAGTCTCAATAGATACAAGAAAATTGAAATAACTCCCTGCATCCTATCAGGCTTAGAGCTCTATATCAACAACAGAAACAACAGAAAGCTTGCAAACTCATGGAAACTGAACAGCTCTCTGCTCACTGAAAAATAGGCCAAGACAGACCGACAGGAATTAAAGACTTCCTAGAATTCAATGAAAATGAAGTCACAGCATACCTGAGCTTATGGACACAGTAAAAACGGTGCTATTTGGGAAGTTCATGACACTATGTGCCCTCATAAAGAGAGTTCGTATACTGGCAACTTAACAGAACACCTGAAAGCTCTAGAACAAAAAGAAGTAAGCACACCCAAGAGGAGATAGACAGCAGGAAATAAACTCAGGGATGAAATCAATAAAATAGAAACAAAGAAAACAATACAAAGTATCAGAAAAAAAAAGTTCTTTAAGAAAATCAAGAAGACAGACAAACACATATCCAAACAAACTAAAAGGTGTAGAGACAATATCTAAATTAACAAATCAGAAATCAAAAGGGGGACACAAAAATATACCAAGGAAATCTAAAAAATATCACTAGGCCATACTTCCAAAATCTGTACTCTATAAAATTGGAAATTCAAAAAATGATGGATAATCTTTTTGGTAGGCACCACTAACTACAGTTAAATCAAGATTAGATAAACGATTTTTAATGGAAATGTGCTGTTTTATTACAAAGAGTCTCATAACATGAAACCATTTAAAAAAGAAAGTTAGACAAACCATCCCTACCTGCAGAAGTAGGCGAGACAGGGCAACATGAGTTGTTTTGCTTGCCTGAGACTCCTGGGAAGCTATACACAGAACTAATAAAAAATGGCTTGTATTACCTTAGCCCAAATAAAGAGTCCCAAAAGACCCAGTCATCCCTTCTAGAAGCTCAGTAAGAACATCTGAGCAGAGATCCTAAGTTGTCACTGAGCACTTCAGGATTTTGCCTTGTGGTTGTTTTCTTTCCATTCATACCTTGCATGGTTCAAAATGAAGACCTGGGACAGGATGGGCAAAGTAATTTTTGGGAAGAGCTCCCCAGCACCACTGCCCCAGACTCTAGTCCCTATTTCCTATTTAGTCTTTGAGAATATTATATTTAATATATTTCATATGAATTAATAGAGAATAGAATAAAATCTAAGAGACTGTGGAAAAATGAGGGACTTGGGGAACAGGTCAGAGCTGCAGATCTTGCTCAGGCCAGCTTGACCGCTTCTTTGATTGTTTTGGCATCTGACTTCTGGCTTCTCCTCTTTGGTTTACCCCTCTTCTGTGACTTCTTTTTCCTCTTCTGGATCTCTCTCTGTTTTATCCTCTGTTTTGACTCTTTTAGCTTTTTTTAATTAGAAAAGTTCTTGTGACCACCTTCATCCTCCTCATCTGAATTGGAAAAGTCTTTCTTTCAGACAATATCCTTGTCAGAGAAGCAGATGGAGATGTGTTCATCAGGATCTTCCTTATCCTCTTTTTCCATTCCCATCTATGATGTCATCTTCAGGTATTACCTGCATTTGGACCCCAGGGGCATGGGAGAGCATTCTCTAGTTCTCAAAAATCAACTGCTTGATGTTTTCCAGGTTTTCATCAGTGTTCTTGTTAGTCATATTGGAAAGACTGTTGTGCTTAAAATATGGTCCAACGTATTCAAAGTAGTCACTATATGGTAGCTCATTAGGAATCTCTGTGTCCAGGGCCAGAGCTGTTTCTTACATCTAGCACAGAGTGTCTTTATGGATGGCCCCTCCTTACAGCATTAACAGAGGCAAGTTGAGACTCTTGACAAACTCCAAACATTGGGCATTCTATCTTTGATGGTCAGATAGAAACAATCTAACTACTTCATGTACCAGGAATCTGAGCCCAATTGTAAGGCCACTGCACTTGGTAGGAACTTCTCCATTACTTTGGATATGATGGGCTTGGAAATGGCTTCATGAGACTCATTATTGGTCTCATCTCATGTTAGTTAACAGAATAGAACTTGCCTTTGACATCCCTAATATTCTGTAGGCCCCCAGTTCCTGGGAAGTACTTTCGGTATTTATAAAAGGACACAGTCATGACGTGGTACAGAAGACCTCTTCTGTGCCATCCCCATAGTGAATTTAAATGTCAATATACAGCACCCTTTGATGACACTTGAACAGTTTCAAGAAGATTGAAATAGTATCACTGATGAAACAGAAGCCAAATGCTTCAGACTTCTTTGTATGACACCTAGTTCACAGCAATGTGCACCTGCTGCACCTGTCAAAGAGCCATCAGTAGACAACCAACAGAACTCAAAGAAGCCATCAAATACTGGACAAAACTCACCAACATTTAATCTCTATATCTTCATGCGATACTCAGACATGTAGTCTGGGCAATATAATGTAAGAATTTAATGTAGTCATCATGGTGGTACTTGGTCTTCTCAGCACTGACTTAGAACTATAGTTGAACAGCAAATTTTGAGTCATGCAGATTCAGTGAGGCTTCCTTGGGTGGCTTTGTCCATAATGGTAATTTCCAAGCATTCCTGTCATAGTAGTAACAGACTTTCCTGCACCAACATGTTCCCTGCCCAGGACGTCTATCAGTCTCCAGATCAAAACACATCAAAACAATAACATATCAAAAAGATTATCCACCATGATCAAATAGGTTTCATTCCAGAATGCAAGGACAGTTCAACATACAAGAATAAGTCAATGTAATTCACCATACACATAAATGGAAAGAAAAAAATACCCATATGACTATCTCATTAGATGCCAAAAAAGCCTTTAACAAAATCCAATATCTCTTCATGATAAATTTCCAGGTGAGATCAGAGATATAAGAGACATACCTCAATGTAATAAAGAAAATTTATAACAAGGCTATAGCCAACATCAAATTAAAAAGAGAGAATCCCAAAACAATTTCACTAAAATCAGGAACAAGACAAGATTGTCTAGTCAATTCAGTACTTGAAGTTTTAGTTGAAGAAATAGAAAACTGAAGGAGATACAAGCTTGAAAGGAATAAGCCAAAGTATCACTATTCACAGATGATATGATACTATATATAAGTGACATCCAAAATTTTACCAGAGAACTCCTCCAAGTTGATAAACATTTTCAGCAAAGTGGCTGGATACAAGATGAACTCACATAAGTCAGTAACCCTCCTTTATACAAAGGACAAACAGATTGAGAAAGAAATCAGGGAAAGAACACCTTTCACAATAGCCCCAAATAATATAAAATATCTTAGGGTAACTCTGATCAAGCAAGTGAAAGACTTGTTTGATAAGAACTTCAAGTCACGAAGAAAGAAACTGAAGAAAATATCAGAAAATGGAATATTGCCCGCGCTTTTGTTCCCCCTGGTAAGAACACGCTCAGGGCAACCGGAATCTTCTGCGGCACAAGCTTTATTGCTTACCCATTCAGGAGCCAGTGGAGAAGAGAGCCAGAGAGAGAGAGAGAGAGAGAGAGATCCCTAGAATGGCGGAAACCCGTCCCTTTTATGGAGGACTGTCCTCCGCCTCGGATGTGTCGCTCCCTGATTGGCTGCAGCCCATCCGCCGGAGTTGTTGTCACGGGGAAGGCAGAGCACATGGGGTGGGAAACTACCCCGGCGCATGCACAGATGGTTTGATTACACGGGTGCCAGTGCCATCAGTGCCATCTTGTAATGGCGAATGTGAGGGCGGCTCCTTACATCTCCCCCTTTTCTTTTATTTAAGAGCAATAGGCCACCCATTCTAATGAGAGTGGAGATAGAGGTCAAATCCCCAGTGTGCAAAATAGGGGCTTTACACAAAACCTCCTCCCAGGCTCATCACCCGAAGGGGTCTTGGTCCGCTCCCGTGTTGTTTATCCTGGGGGAAGGACACTTGGACACTCAACCTTCTTGAAAGATGACATGTCTCCCTAGAATAGGCTCATATATGCCGCAGAGCCCTTCTACTGCAGTGCTTAGCCGTGCAACTCTCTCGGGCTGCTGAAGCACACTCACTCTATCCCATGCAATGAGACTAGCCTCGTGGGGTGCAAGAGCTGTGTGGCCAGCGACCTATTGCTTAAGCATAGATAACCATATATCAGGGGAAGCACCATGTTCTAGTGCTGCAAGCGCCTGGGAAATAACCACCTTGTCTCTCCTAGTTTGGGCCTTAAGCTTACAGACCAACCAGAGAAGCAACACTAATCCACAGCAAAGAACAGCTCCAAATAATCCCACCCCCACCCATTCTTTAAAGAAGAAAAATGTTGAGAAGATAGTCCTTAGGTCAGGGACAGGTCCAAGTGCGTGGGGCAAGTCTCAATTTTTGAAGGGTCTGTTCAAATTTAGCCGTCCAATTCTGTATCTCCCAACACTGCTCTCCCTTTGTTGTTGTCGCCCTGGGCATCACCACGATGAGGGACATCAGGATTCCCTTGGTCAGTCTGGATTTTTCGGGTGAGTCTTTCTGGTATCCAAAATGGGTTGTCTTCATTCTGTGGAAAAACACAAACAGCTCCCCTGGATCTTATCAAAATAGGATCCGGTCCTTTCCATTTGTTACTTAAAACATCTTTCCATTTAACCATTTCTTTGGGCCTATCTGGCTCTGAACAATGACGTTCAGACGCTGTATGGCCATGAGCATCAAGATTTAAAAAATTGAGTGTAAAGAGTGCCATAGACACAGACATTCTTGGTACTCGGGGTAGAGCCTCCTCGACTCCCCCTTTCTGTTTTATTAGATAGGATTTGAGGGTGCGGTGCGCCCGCTCAATAATACCCTGTCCTTGGGGGTTGTATGGAAGTCCAGTCTGGTGGGTTACGTCCATCTGACGGCAGAACTGTTGGAATTTTTGAGATGTATAAGCTGGTCCATTATCAGTCTTAAGTAGTTTAGGTTTCCCCCAAGCACTCCATGCCTCAAGGCAATGTTGAATCACATGTGAGGCCTTTTCTCCGGTTAAAGGAGAGGCAAACATGATGCCAGAGCATGTGTCAATGGACACATGGAGATATTGAAGTTTTCCAAAGGAAGAAATATGTGTAACATCCATTTGCCAGACCTGTAGAGGTCGAATACCACGTGGGTTAATTCCCACATGAGGAACTGGCAAAAACTCACAGCAGCTTTGACACTGAGTAACAATATCACGGGCTTCTTTTCTCGTCAAGGAGAAATGACGGCGTAATGTTTCAGCCGTCACGTGAAAATTGTTATGAAAATTTCTTGCAGCCTCTACCGGGGATGATAGGGCAGCAGCCACCACTTTGGTGGCTTTATCTGCTAAATCATTTCCCAGAGCCATGGGGCCAGGTAGGCCTGAATGGGCTCTAACATGAGTATTATAAACAGGAAATCTTCTAGATAGCAAAACTAATTGTATCTGCTGAAAAATATTGGCAACTTTACTGGAAGGCTTAATCACTCCAGCCACTTCTAAAAGATTTACTGCATTAACCACATAACAGGAGTCTGACACAATATTAAGGGGTTCTAAAAAGGTTTTTAAAACTTCTAAAACCACTAAACACTCTACCACTTGAGGTGAATTTTCATTATATTGTTTGGATACTACTTTACCATTAGCCACATAGGCACCTATGCCAGTTTTTGATCCATCAGTATATACCACAATCCCATTTTTAAGTGGGTTTCTTACTGTTATTTGTGGAAACACAACAGATTGATTTTGGGCAAACTGTAAAATTGGATGTTTTGGATAATGGTTATCTATTTGTCCTGAAAAGGAGGTAACTAAAACTGCCCAATCATTAGATGTGGCTGCCAAGGTCTGAACCTGTGCAGCGGTATAAGGTACAATTAAAAGATAGGGATTTCGTCCAAAATGGGTGATCGCTGCTTTTAGGCCTTTAAGGGCGAGCTGTGCAATTGCATCAGGATACCAATTTATTATTTTAGCTGGGGATACATTTGGATGGATCCACAACAATGGCCCATTCTGCCACAAAACTGCGGTTGGCAATTGTGCTGTCTTAAAGACACACAAACTAAAAGGCTGCGAATCCTCAATACGTTGTAATTTTGCATTGTGTAAGGCATCTTCCACCTTTTGTAAGGCCTGGCTAGCAGCTAGAGTAAGAGCCCTAGGGGAGGAGATATGAGAATCTCCTTCTAAAATATCAAACAAAGGCCTTAACTCAGCGGAAGGAATCTTCAAAAAAGGTCTGAGCCAGTTAATATCCCCCAACAACTTCTGAAAATCATTTAAGGTATGGAGGTGATCTCTTCTTATCTCTACCTTTTGGGGCACAATCTTATTTGGGGACACCACAGAGCCCAAAAATTGTCCTGTATCAGAAATTTGAACCTTTTCTGTGGCTATCTGTAAACCCCACTGACTTAAAGTTTTAAGTAGGAAAGGATATGTCTTTTGTAGCATGGTGTTAATTGTCCAGTGGCTTCACCTGTTCGGGAGAGCGCCTTCCAGGCCTTAATAGCCGCGGAGGAAATTTGGGCATAAGCTCCCCAGTGATAATTTGTTTGATCAGCGGTATAAGCTCCCTGACCCGTTAACAGGTCAAAGGTCCAATCTCTCTGCTCTGGAGTCAAAGCGGCAGCATTTGCTCGGGCCTGCGTTTGTGCAGCCTCTTGCCACAGTGCTCTCCATTCCATATATTTGCCCATACTGGGGAGAGAGGCTTTTGCAATCATTTGCCAGTCGGCAGGAGTTAATGCCTCGCCAGCAAGCCTGTCTAACTGCACCAAGGTAAAATTAGCATTGGCTCCATATTTACGGACCGATTCGGCAAGCTCTTTAATCTGTGTATAATCTACCGGAGCGTGAACACGCCCACCCTCGGCTCCTTCAAAGACCGGAAATGCCTGTTGTATCTTCCTTTGTGCCTCTCTTGAAATGAACAAGTCCGCGCACTGCCTCTCTGCACAGGGCTGACGCACTACGCAGGGCGGGGGCTCCGCATAGGGCGGAGGTGCACTATGACTTTGAAGCCGACTGCCCGGAGGTCGAGCAGCAAGCTGGCCTTTGCCAGCCGCTTTTGGCTTCTTTCTTGACCTATAAGCTCGCATTTCTCTCTCATAACGAGCTGCTTCCTCCTCCAAGTCTATTTCCTCAGAAGGGCTAATTTCTTCATCTGATTCACAGCTACTAAGAACTGGCTCTTTAAACTCGTCTCTTTTCTCCTCTTTCCTTCTTAACTTTTCCTCGGGTTCAAGACCCGTGGAAAGGCCTGTATAGTTATTTGGTGCACCATGTTTCCTCTTTTTTCCTGCTCTCTCTCCCTGCTTTACTTCTGATAGACTGTCTTGAATTTTGTCCAGAATTCTCCACCCCACCTTAACCACTTGTTGACATATGAAAAGGAACAAAAAGGCTTTTAACACTAGAGAAAGTTCAAGACCAGACATACCTTTTAAAGCTGTAACGCGTCTCTCTGCAGTTCTGGTTCTGCTCCGTCCCCCAGCTGAAGAGTTCTGAATCCACACTGGATCCTTCCCAACAGTCTGTTTTGCGGGAACACTTCATTACCACAGTTCCCCAGCTGAAGAGTTCTGAATCCGCACCGGATCCTTCTCAACAGTCTGTTTTGTGGGAACACTTCATTAACTGCTCCTTCCCCGTGATGTAGTAGCTCGCGGGTTTCGGCGCCATTTATTGCCAGCGCTTTTGTTCCCCCTGGTAAGAACACGCTCAGGGCAACCGGAATCTTCTGCGGCACAAGCTTTATTGCTTACCCCTTCAGGAGCCAGTGGAGAAGAGAGCCAGAGAGAGAGAGAGAGAGAGAGAGAGAGAGAGAGAGAGAGAGAGATCCCTAGAATGGCGGAAACCCGTCCCTTTTATGGAGGACTGTCCTCCGCCTCGGATGTGTCGCTCCCTGATTGGCTGCAGCCCATCAGCCGGAGTTGTCGTCACGGGGAAGGCAGAGCACATGGGGTGGGAAACTACCCCGGCGCATGCACAGATGGTTTGATTACACGGGTGCCAGTGCCATCAGCGCCATCTTGTAATGGTGAATGTGAGGGCGACTCCTTACAATGGAAGACCTTCCAGGACCATGGATAAGTAAGATTAGCATAGTAAAACTGGTCTTCTCATCAAAAGCAATCTACAAATTCAACTCAATCTCCATCACAATTCCAACAAAGTTCTTTACAGACCTTGAAAGGACAATTTTTTATTAGATATTTTCTTCATTTACATTTCAAATGCTATCCCGAAAGTTTCCTATACACTCCCCGCCACCCTGTTCCCCAACCCACCCACTCCCATTTCCTGGCCCTGACATTCCCTTGTACTGGGGCATATAATCTTTGCAAGACCAAGGGTCTCTCCTCCCAATGATGGCTGACTAGGCCATCTTCTGCTACATATGCAGCTAGAGATACAAGCTCTGGGGGTACTGCTTAGATCATATTGTTGTTCCTCCTATAGGGTTGCAGACCCCTTCAGCTTGAAAGGACAATTTTTAAACTTCATATGGAAAAACAAAAAATCCTGGATGGTTAAAACAGTTCTGAACAATACAAGAATTCCTGGAGGTATCAATACTCCTGATTTTAAGTTGTGCTACAGAGCTATAATAGTACAAACATTTTATTGGACGAAAAACAGACACATTGATCAATAGAATCAAATTGAAGACCTACACATAAATCCACACAGCTATGGTCGGTCACCTGATGTTCGAAATATATAATCGGAAAAAGAAAGTATCTTTAACAAATGGTGCTGGTCTAATTGGATGTTTGCATGTTCAAGAATGCACACAGATCCACATTTATCATCCTGCACAAAATTCAAGTCCAGTTAGATCAAAGACCTCAATTACAACCAGATGCACTGAACCCGAGAGAAGGGAAAGCAAGAAATAGCCTTGAAAACTTTGACACAGGAGGCAACTTTCTGAAAAGAACATTAATAGTGCAGGTATCAATAACAATTAATAAATGCATCCCCATAGGAAAACAATAATATCAATCAACTGGATCCCCAAACGTCCCAGTAACTAAACCACCAACCAAAGAGTACACATGGGATGACCCATGACTCCAGCTAGATATGTAGCAGAGAACTGCCTTAGCAGGCATCACTGGGAGGGGAGCCCCTTGTTCCTGTGGAGGCTCGATGACCCAGAGTAGGGGAATGCTAGGGTGCTGAGGCAGGAGTGTATGGAAGGGTGGTAGAGCACCCTTATAGAGTCAGGGGAAGGGCAAAGGGATAAAGAGCTTGTGGAGGGGAAACTGGGAAGGGGAATAACATTTGAAATGTAAATAAATAAAATATCCAATAAAAATGAAAAAAAAAAAAAGAAAAAAAATAAATGGGACCTCATGAAACTGAAAAGTTTCTGTAAGGCAAAGGTCACTGGCAATAAAACAAAATGGCAGCTGGCAAAAAGAAAAATTCACCAACTCCACATCTGATAGAGGTCTAATAATCTAAAACACAAAAAGTACTCAAGGAACTAAATATCAACAAACCAAATAACCCAATTAAAAATGGTACAGATCTAAACAGAGAATTCTCAACCAAGGAATTGCAAATGGTTGAGAAACAGTAAAAGAAATTTTCAGTGTTCTGCTCCTTTCTGGCTGTAGCACTCTGGAGAACAGGCTCTGCACCTTGCCTAGGCAACACAGTGGAGCTGGCCCTGATGGTGAAAGCATGGATGAATCAGCTCTGAGAGTGTGAAAACAGGAGATCTGGCCCAGCCCTTGCTCGCTGCAGCACTTGGGACAGTGGGATCGGTGTCTCTTCTGGGCAACACAGTGGAGCTGGCTCTGGAGGTGTGGGTGCAGGTAAGCCTGCATGAGAGGGCATGAGAGCTAGAGAGTTAACTCTGCCTCTTGCTGATGGCAGCACTGGATGAGCTAGCCAGAGCAGTGCTAGAGAGGTCATTCTGATAGTACAGATGTGAGAGAGCCAGTGGATTGACCAGCTCAGCTACCACCCAGGCCCAGATCCAGGGCTTTGTGTTGGCCCACCCCAAACTCTACATCATTTGTGAACTATTGGAGAGAATGAAAGGTCTGGTTCTGCTAGTCCAAAGCTCTAGGGTTGCCATGACTGAGGGCAACAACAGGATTACTGGGAGAAGTCCCAGTGAAGATCCAAATAGTGATGGTGTGACAGAAGCCAGAGTCCTCGAACCAGATCAATGACTCATTGCAATGAATATTTGCAAATGAAGATGTGTGGACAGAGGGATATACTATTGGACACACTGTGGCACACTACAGCTTCTGCCATGAGATGTTTTCTATGCTAATGCTATGCTATGCTATGCTATGCTATGCTATGCTATGCTATGCTATGCTATGCTATGCTATGTTAAGCTATGCTTTGCTTTGTTTCCTGCACTCTCCCACCCCCAGCAAGGGGAGGTTGCAAGGGCAGAGGGCAGATGGTACGGGACAGAGAGATGAGTAGGACTGGGGTACATGATGTGAAACTCACAGAGTTGATAGAAAAGATAAAAGAAAGAAATGTTCAGCATCTTTAGCCATCAGAGAAACAAAAGTCAAAATGACTTTGAGATTCCATCTTATACCTGTCAGAATGGCTATAAGATTAATAACGTAAGTGGCAGCTCCTTCTGGAGAGGATATGGAGCAAGGGGAATATTGGTGGTAGGAATGCAATCTTGTATAGCCTCCATGGGATTCAATATGGCAGTTCCTTAGAAAATTGGGAATTCATCTAGGTCAAGACCCAGCTATACACTCAAAGAATGCTCCATCCTACCACAAGGACACTTGATAGACTTCATGTTTCTAGTGGCTTTACTCATAATAGCCAGAAACTGGAAACAACCTAGATGTCTCTTAACTGAAGAATAGATAAAGAAAATGTTGTACACTTACACAATGGAGTAATACTTGACTGTTAAAAAGATGACACCATGAAATTTGCAGGAAAATAGATGGAATTAGGAAAAAAAAAATCATCCTAAGTGAAGTAACACAGACCCAGAAAGACAAAAATTCTATCTATTCTCTTATAATTGGATATTATCTATTAAGTAAATAATTATCAAGCTACAATCCCAGACCCAGAGAAGTTGGGTAAAGAGGGAGGGTCTAAGGGGGACACATGGAGCTCCTAGGGAAAGGGTAAATATAATAAAATTTACAGGTAGATATGGCTGGGAGGGTCTGGGAGTCAGAAGGATCAGTACGGAGGAGAATAGAGGGATAGAAAGAGAACCAGCTGAAATTGGGGGGCTTTTGGAAGGTGGTATGGAAATCTAGTGTAATTGAAACTTCCTGGAATCTCTGAGTGTGATCCTAGTGGAGGTGAAGGAGTCTGAACTGGCCGTCTTTTATAGCCAGGCAAGGCTTCCCGTGGCAAGACTGGGTTGCATTTGGTTGAGTTTTGGGCTGAGGGCATCCCATGAAGTTCCCTAAACAACTCAGGATGACTCTAGCACAGAGGGTCACTCTCTGAAACCTGAGAATGGAGCCCCATTGCTGAGAACAGCATCCACAGAACTCATTGGGTGTGGACAGTGCCTGAATGGGGCCTTCACCCTTGTGTTCTAGTCTCTTTGAAGCAAGGAAGTACAATGTAGGTTACAGAAAGAGACACCTAGACACCAATCCACCCACAAAACCCTGTACCTACAACCTGTCCTGCATGCAAGACATTCTGGGGCAATGGTGGCTCAGAACTTGTGGAAATGGTCAATCAATGTCCGGTTGAATTTGAGGCTGTTGCCAACCAGGAGAGGAAGCCCATTGCCTAGACTGCCTGGATGAATAGCCCAGAGACCTACTGTAGAACCAAACATAACTGGGTCAGGGGGAGAAAAGAGAGAAAAAAGAATTAAATAACTAGCAATATTTTGTTTAGAATAATATGAGAATGACTCCCCACCACAAACACACACACACACACACCTTGATGGAAACCATAGCAGTTTCTGTCTGAGAAATGTGTGTCCTGAACTCTGCAGCAAACATCTTTCTCTTAAGGCAGACCTCCAAGCCTAGATCAATGTAATCAATGTCAAATGTCAAGTTCTGTTCCTTTCTCAGTTCAGGTGTGGGGCCAGAGACTAGACTAGAGGCCAGCTGTAAAACAGAGTCTTTATAGTAAGGTTAGGCTATACCACCACAAAATGAGAACAGGAATCTATGTACATGGTTTTCAGTTTTCTTAAAATTAAATTTTCTAGTACTGATTCTTTTCTAAACAGAAATTAATTTGAATAACATACCTTATTTTTCTCAATATATAAAAAGTATTACAATTTTAACAAATTAGTACAAAAATTACTGAGGAAGTACTTTGCTTTTGGGGTGTCTTTGTGCTAAGTCTTTTAACCAGTCTGTAATCCACCATGCACCTCATGGCCTGGCTGGGTCAAAGGGTCAGTGCTAACATGTACAGGTACTTAGGATATTGAGGTACTGCACCGTGTATGGAGAGGGAGAGTTGTAAAGTCTTGGAAAGGACTTGCTGCAGAGAGCCAGAGGCTGGGACTTGGGGCTCTCCACTCCCAA